>NC_044031.1:450740044-451071472 GCF_901765095.1 Microcaecilia unicolor | reverse complement strand
GTGGAAAATAATTTTCTCTGTTAGTTTGGGGAAATGCACTGTAAAAATACAAGATATCATAGAGACACAAGGAGAAATGCATGTGTTTCTATTTCTTTGGTGTTGTACTGCATGCAGTGTGACTTCTTTGGGTTTCCAATTCAGTTTTGCCTGTGTATTTATTTTTGTTAAGATTGCCAACTGGAGATTTTTATATGGGCAGGCCAGCTGTCGGCAGAGGGTAAAATCCAGTATGGGAAATGCCTTTTTTCAAACACTAGGTACACCACCGCGTATTGATAAGGCTGTAGGGCATAGCTGTTCCTGCTATGATAAGAGATGCCAAGGGTGGCCCATCCCAAAGCTGGAGATTTTAAAGCCAGTGAGTGAGATTTCTCTTGCAGGCCCCTGCCATTTCTTAAACCAACATACTCTAATAAATAAATTAGAAAATATATTTTTTCTACCTTAGTTGTCCTCCTCACTCGCAGCCTCTTCTGAGGGGTCTTAGGGCCATTCTGGACTAGAGGAAGTAGAGGACTGTGATTTGCTCTGGGAGGAGCCGGATGATGCTTCCACAGTGCGTCTTTTTCATAAAGAAGAGTTGTCATTTATTTCTGATGCCTTGGAGGCTTTAAATATCCTGACGCAGAGGCTATGACTTCAGTCAGTCCTAAAATGGCGAGCACTTGGAGCTCGATCATGGCTTTTCCGGCGCATGAGGCCATTCAGAAGCTGATCTTGGCTCAGTGGTCGGACCTGGATGTGGGTCTTAAGGTGGCTAAGGCCATGGCGCGCTTTTATCCTTTGAGGATAAGACAGAGCAGTTTGTTCACCCTAAAGTGGATGCCTTGGTGACAGTGATCACCAAGAAGACTACTCTCCCTCTGGAAGGTGGGGTGGCACTCAAAGATATGCAGGATAGGCGTCTTGAGACATCCTTAAAATGAGCCTTAGAGGTTGTTGCAGTTCTTCAAGCCTTGATTTGCAGTTCGTTTGCTGCTAGGGCATGTCTTAGTTGGCTTCAACAGTTCCTGGAGCAGGACCAGGAGATGCCGTTCTCTTCTGCTACTTGCTCTTACATGGGAGGTGGGCCTTGCCTATTTGGTAGATGCTGTCTATGGGTTTGTGTGAGCCTCAGCCAAACAGACGGCTTTGGGCGGTTTCTTCTTGCCACCTTTTGGGGCTCAGTCACTGGTCGTCAGATATGGTTTCTAAGCAGTGGCTTACTAGGTTACCCTTTCGGGATAAATTGCTGTTTGGTGAGGATTTAGAGACGATGGTTAAATATTTGGGGATTCTAAATTTCACTGCCTACCGGAGGACAAGCCCTCAGGCAGGCTCTGCACAACCTCGTTTTAGGGACACTCGCTGGTGTAGACCTGGTCAGTCTTTGGGCACTTTTCAGTACCCAAGGTTCTAGCAACATTTTTCCTTTCATTCTGAAAAGAGTACGGCTCCTCGCATTGATGGAGTATCACTCCACTCTGTGGTACACCAAGTAGGGGGTCGACTGACACGTCAGGGTTCTGGACATCGTGTGAGACTGCTACAAACTCAAATTCTGCTCTTCCATCACTGATGGTTTTTTGGAGTCTTGGTGTGCTATGGCTTCCAAACGCATGGCAACAGACCTTTCAAGATTTTCTGCAGTTTGGGGCCGTCATTCCAGTACCTCCACCTGAGCTGCGCACAGGTCGATACTCCATTTATTTCATGGTTCCCAAGAAAAAGAGGGTTCCTTTTGCCCCATCTTGGATCTCAGGAAGCTCAACCAGTATCTGAGTTCCATATGGAGACTGTGTGGTCTGTCATTGCGGCAGTTCAGCTGGGAGAGTTTTTAATGGCTCTGGTCCTCAAAGAAGCATGTCTTGGGATGACGTTTTCAGTTTCGGGCCTTTCCCTTTGGCCTTGAGACCACATTCCACAAGGGTTCTGGCAACTTTGTGGGCAGAGACTTCTGTGCTTCCTTTGGACAAGATTTGTCAAGCGGCTATTTGAGCTTCTCAACATACCTTTTTGAAGCATTACAGATTAGGTGTTGTGGTGTGAGCGGACGCGCAATTCGGGTGCTGCGGTGTTGCCTTGGGGTGTGGTGGCTTCCCACCCTTCTTAGGAACTGCTTTGCTACATCCCACCAGTTCCTGGATTTATCTGCTACTGATGCTAAGGAAGGTAAAATTAGGTCTTACCTGATAAATTTTTTTCCTTTAGTCACAGCAGATGAATCCAGGATCCCACCCTGGTTTTTTTGGCCGTTGCGATTGGTCCTTAGTGTTGCTGATCGCCTGGTGCCTCTCTTTTCAGTGTGCCATGGCTTCTTTTCAGGTGCCCATTTAAAAAAGACAAAACAAAACAAAAAAACACTGATGTTATGCACATATCAGAGTGATGTTCGGGATTCGTCCGTTCTGTTTTTTTTATAACTTGTTAGGTTGAATCTTGGTTCATTATTATAGAATTACACAGTTTACTTGTGACGAAGGTTTGCATTTTTCAATTTTTCCTACAGCTTTGGATACAACATATAGTAACTGATGGAGTGGCTGGCCTCCTGCTATCAATGCCTTCAGTTTGGCTATCTCTATCTCCACCTGCTGGTAGATGGATACAACCCACCAGTTTCTGGATTCATCTGCTGCGACTAAAGAAAAGAAAATGATCAGGTAAGACCTAATTTTACATTTGGAGGTTCAGCACCTCTCCCGTTCTTCCCCATCTTGGCATCTCTCTCTCGCTCTCTCTTTCCTCATCCTGGTAGCCTTTATCTTTTCATCCCCTGCTCCCTAATGGCCCAGCCATCATCTCCCACTTGCCTGCTAACATGGTCTGCCGAGCTTGGTTGACACTGCCTGTAGCGCTGAATAGATGTTGCTTCCAGCCAACGCGGGACCTTTCTTCTGCTGCTCCTGCTACTTCCAGTTTCTGGAGACAGGAGTGGTGGAAGAAGGCCGCGTGATGCCTGGAAGTAGCATCTATTCAGTGGAGGAGTAGCCTAGTGCTTAGTGCAGCGGACTTTGATCCCGGGGAACTGGGCTCAATTCCCACTGCAGCTCCTTGTGACTCTGGGCAAGTCACTTAACCCTCAATTGCCGCAGGTACAAATAAGTACCTATATATACTATGTAAACCACCTTGAATGTAGTTGCAAAAAGCACAGGCTGTATATTAAGTCCCAATCCCGTTAGGCATTATAGTTTATAGGTTCTGTGTAGGGGCTTGTAGTAACTCAGTTTGTGCTGTTTTCCAATCCACGCCTTCCAGTAGGAGAGGTACATTAGTGTGCTAGGTGGTAGCAATACTTACTTAGGCTGATCTGTAGGTATTTTGGATTCTCGATGTTAATATTAACTTAACAGACCAGGTTTGCTTCATTTATGTTGAGTCTGGTTTTCCAGGGTTTTGTTACTTCACAGAGTGCTTGGTATTAGAGTGAATTTGTCACTGTTGTTGAGATGATACCAAAATTTGTATATTCTATGTGGTGGTAATAATAAGGGAAACATTCAAATTCTGCTCTTTATCCATTATTGGGGGGGGGAGGGGTTCCTTGGACGTAGTGTCTGTTTGCAGACCTTGAGGTGTTCAGTTTCTGTTGGGATTTTGTTCCATTCTGTATACTTGTCATGGACAGATGAAGCTCCCCACCCACTCTTGCAAGCAAAGAATTGCAGTCTTCTCTTCTCTGGGAAACTGGAACTGTATGACCCTGTGCACACTGAAAGAGTCAGCAAAAGCTCAGCCTGTTCCCGGTCACCTAAAGCCATGATAACCTTAGGTTAACTTGCAGCTTTTGTTTTCTAGTTCAGCAGTTACTGGTTAACTGCCTGGATATTGTGTTATTCTTTTGTGTTTATTCTATTCCTGTGCAAGTGGTTGGAGAGAATACTTTTTAGACCTAAAATATTTGAGACTGATGCCAGTCACCTATTCTTGGAAGCTGCACAGGGGAATCCTAGGGCGGATTTGTGTGTGGGGAGGGAAAGAGGGATTGCCGATAGCAGATTGCCCATGTACCCGAGTGCAGCTAGAGGTATAGATTCACTACTGGGCACTGCACACAAGTGGCTGAATGCACTTAAGAAAATGTTTGTTTGGACAAGGTGCACTAATGGCATTCTAAATCCACACAAGCCAGAGCTCCCCGGGGGGGGGGGGGGGGGGGGGGATCTAAAAAATCAATTATATAGATAAATTGTCTCCAGCACAACCAAGATCTGAGTTATTGAAAAAGTGAGACAAGCAAGTTTGTTAGAGCCTTTAGCTATTCACCCTGGTGTTGCAAGGAACTGTTTCCTATCTCCCCATTTGTCTGCTTAACAGACTCAGAGGCAGTGTTCACTTCTTCTCCATAAACATGCCGTTCTTGGGTATCTGATCTAGGTGTTTATGTGGTGGGGAAATAATCTAAAAGAACTGAGATCTTCAGCTGCAGATGCTTCCTCCAAATAGTTTTCTGTAATTTATGTTTTTTGACTAGATCTTAGACGGCTTATTGTAGACTGTCTTATGTGTATCTGGACAGTGCTGTGTGAGTCTAATAGCACTGTGAAAATGATTTTAGTAGTAGTGCCAATCAGGATCATGAACAGAAACAGAAGGCATTGTCCATTTTAGGACCAAAAAAAGATAGGCCATCCAGGATGCACGGTTGATATTATACCCCCCCCCCCCCCCCCGATATCGGAGGGCCACATACACTGTGCAGTTCCAGTTGATTCAGAATGCTGCAGCTACTCTAGTGGAAGACTGTAGGTGACATGACCATATCACACCATTTTTGCAAAAACTTCCTGGCTGCCAGTACATTACAGGGCTAAATTTAAAACTTTGACTTAAAGGACCTTAAAGGAAATGGCCCAGAGTACTTGAAGAACAGGATCTCCCTCTACACACCTCCAAGGTCACTAACCACACCCTCTCCAAATTACATCATAGGATGTGATACCCACAAGCCAGCCTTCTCCTGAGTAGCCCCATGCTCTGGAATGCACTCCCTGAAAGGCTTCCCTTAAGGCAAGACTCTTGTCTATACTTCAGTAAGCAGGTGAAAGAGAAGCAGGTGAAAGCTTGGCTCTTCAACAAGGCTTTTAATGGAAGATGTAAAGACACTGGCTGCACATGCTATAGCAGGACATGTTTACCCACTCTTACCCTAGCAAAGATAATGTTCAAGCACCTTTTTGACCTCACTGGCAACTTTCTTTAAATTAATCCCCTTATTTTCTTACTCCTGTTACTCTGTCTTATCTATATATATGTTCCATCTTTGCTTATACCCTAGGCCAGTGATGGCGATCCTATGGCACGCGTGCCAGAGAGGGCACGCAGAGCCCTCTCCTTTGGCATGCGTGCCGTCGCTGGTCCGCCCACTCTCCCTCCCTCTAAGCACCAGGCCGGCCTCCATCCCTCCCACCAAGCACCAGGCCGCCCTCCCTCCCTCTCTTTTCCAACTAACCAACCAAGCAAGCACCAGGGCCCCCCCCCCCCTCCTACGAAATTTAAAAGGCATACCTCGGGGTTAAGGCGGCATCGGCAGCGAAAAGCGTGTTCTTTGCTCGGCGCGCCTTCGGCCTTCCCTTCTGTCTCTCGGGACCAGAGCTTGAGAGACAGAAGGGAAGGCTGAAGGCGCGCCGAGCAAAGAACACGCTTTTCACTGCCAACGCCGTCTTAACCCCGAGGTACGCCTTTTAAATTTCAGAGGAGGAGGAGGGGGGGCCCTGGTGCTGGGAGGGCGGGCGGGCGGCCTGATGCTTGTTTGGTTGATTGGAAGAGGGAGGGATGCCTGCCTGCCTGGTGCTGGGTGGGAGGGAGGCCTTGTGCTGGGTGGGAGGGAAGCCTGCTGCTGGGTGCTGGGTGGGAGGGAAGCCTGCTGCTGGGTGTGAGGGAGGCCTGATGTTTGGTGCTGGGTGGGAGGGAAGGATGCCTGCCTGGTGCTGGGTGGGAGGGAGGCCTGCTGCTGGGTGCTGGGTGGGAGGGAGGGAGGCCTGCTGCTGGGTGCTGCTGCGTGCTGGGTGGGAGGGAGTGGAGGCCTGGTGCTGGGTGCTGCTGCGTGCTGGGTGGGAGGGAGGCCTGGTGCTGGGTGGGAGGGAGGCAGGCCTGATGCTGGGTGCTGCTGGGTGGGAGGGAGGGCTGATGCTCGGTGGGAGAGAGGGATGCCTGGTGCTGGGAGGGAGGGCAGGGGGGAGAGGAGGGTGGCTGGACATGGGTGGCTGGAGGGGAGAGGAGGGTGGCTGGACATTTGTGGTTGGAGGGGAGAGGAGGGTTGCTGGACGTGGATGGAGGGCAAGAAATGAAGAAGAAAGGAGGAAAGTAAAGAAATAAATGGAAAGGAAGCCCTGGAAACGGAGTTAAGAGAACAGATAGAGAGCAGCATAATCAGCGACTAGGACCAATTTTTTATTTATTTTAGTTACATTTGTACCCCACGCTTTCCCACTCATGGCAGGCTCAATGCGGCTTACATGGGGCAATGGAGGGTTAAGTGACTTGCCCAGAGTCACAAGGAGCTGCCTGTGCCTCAGTTCCCCAGGACCAAAGTCCACCACCCTAACCACTAGGCCACTCCTCCACTCCAATATGGATAGAAAAACAAAATCACCAGACAACAAAGGTAGAAAAAAAATCATTTTATTTTCATTTTAGTGTTTGGAATATGTCCAGTTTGAGAATTTACATCTGCTGTCTTATTTTGCACTGGGTATACTGGAGCTGCAACAGCTTACAGAAATGATTTATAATGAAAGAAAATCATGTTATGTTTTCTCATATACTAGTATAATATTTTCAATGATGTCTGTTTATATGCGCTATGGCTGGTGTAAGGGGTGTGGCTATCATAGGGGTGGAGTCATATGTGGTGACCCCGCCCATAATGAGTACCGGCACTTTGCGATAAATAATTAGATTTTGGGTTGCTGTTTGGGCACTCGGTCTCTGAAAGGTTCGCCATCACTGCCCTAGGCTGTCTATGAAAATGTTTTATTATGTATTGTGTTGACATTATAATGTAGCATACTATCCTGCACATAATTGAAAGAGAAAAACGCCTATATTGCAACCCAAATCGGGAGATGGGCGTCTTTCTTCCGTGGGCGCCCAAATTGGTATAATCGAAAGCCGATTTTGGGCGTTTCCAACTGCAATCCGTCGTGGAAATGGGTAAAGTTGATGGGGGGCATGTTGGAGGCATGGTGAAGGCGGAACTGGGGCATGGTTATCAGGCGAGGAGAGATGGGCGTCTTTAGCTGATAATCGAAAAAAAAAAGGCGTTTTTACTGCGATTTTGGGTCACTTTTTGTGGACCCTTTTTTTTCACGAACAAGTCCCAAAAAAGTGCCCCAACTGCCCAGATGACCACTGGAGGGAATTGGGGATGACATCCCCGGACTCCCCCAGTGGTCACTAACCCCCTTCCACCAAAAAAACCCCACTTTAAAAACTTTTTTCCCAGCCTCTATACCAGCCTCAAATGCCGTACTCACCTCCATGACAGCAGAATGTGTTCTATCCTGTGACAGCCTTTCCCTGGTTCTGATGTGGCTCTCGGGTGAGTGTGACACCTTTTCTGTTATGCGCACTGCAGAGTCACATCAGCAATGCATTGTGGTGGGTGTAGGGTATTGGGCTGCGTGATTCCACTAGCTTGTGGCAAATGCTCACGATGTTGGTAGTTGGTAGGCTCTACTCCCATGGTGCTTTTCCCCCTGCTTACTGGGTCAGTGTGTGCCCTGTTTTGTTTCCGGTAGTCCATGAGGTAGAGGCCATTTTTGTAAGCCAGTTTTAGATCCCTTTCACGTGTTAGCCAAGTTACAGAACTTAGTTCTTAAATTGAATGTGGCTAAAAGAGGGCATTGTACACCATTCTGCCAGCTCTGACCTACTGCTAATCTCAGTACCAGGGAGACTCGTTGCCAGTGGGGCACAACCTCTGATCTGCAGTTAACTGTGAGTAAGCGTGCTTATTCCAATAAAGGACGTTTTGGGAGAAATTAGTTTTCAGGTGTCAACTGGTGTGCCAATGTTATATAGCAGCAACAAGTCCTAGAGGCCTGTGTGTACGCAGGTCCCTGGAGCACTTTTAGTGGGTACCGCAGTGCACTTCAGCCAGGTGGACCCAGGCCCATCCCCCCCCTACCTGTAACACTTGTGCTGGTAAATGAGAGGTCTCCAAAACCCACTGTACCCATATGTAGGTGCCCCCTTCACCCCTAAGATCTATGGTAGTGTTGTACATTTGTGGGTAGTGGGTTTTGGGGGAGAGGGGTTGGGTGCTCAGCACCCGTGGTAAGGGAGCTATGTATGTGGGAGCGTTGTCTGAAGTCCACCGCACTGACCTCTAGGGTGCCCAGTTGGTGTCCTGGCATGTCAGGGGGGCGAGTGTACTACGAATCGTGGCCCCTCCCACGACCAAATGGCTCGGATTAGTACGTTTTTGAGCTGGGCATTTTTAGTTTCCATTATTGCTAAAAAAAAAACAAACGCCCAGCTGAAAAACGTCCATTTTTTCAAAAATACGGTCTGTCCCGCCTCTTCACGTACCTGTTTTCGGACATAGACGCCCATGGAGATAGGCGTTGGTGTTCGATTATGCCCCTCTATGCCATACTTTGTATTGTTTGAATATTTTTATTGCCTCGTCTATTGCTTATGTTTCTTATTCTTGCTGTACACCACCTTGAGTGAATTCCTTCAAAAAAGCAGTAAATAAATCCAAATAAATAAATAAAAATAAAGATACTGTCAACCTAATGTGTAATGAATGTGGCCAGTGGTAATCTTTTGAGGTATAAAGTAGTCTGTCTTTTTCAGAATTAGGAAAAGATGTTGTTAGATGTTCTAAAAAATTAGACTACCTGTATTTCTCAGTCTCCTGAAATACTGCAGGTTGGTGAACCTTTGATAAATCAAGGTACTGTAAAAACCTACCTTTTACTGCAGCTTGAAAACTCCCCCCCCCCCCCCTTACGCAGAATACACATGCACAAATGTCATTATTTTAATAATTTACGTACATAATCAGCGTATGTGTTAGCACCCACTTTATGGAATTATCTGATAGGGAGTAATTTTATGAAGGCTTAATGCATGTCTAGAGAGTGTTTTACATACAGACAAAGCATAAGGCTTGACTAACTTTAAAATGGTATGGCTCTTACGTGTGTTTAGATATTCACATTGACAAGATGGCATGCGCTTACTTGTGCATCATATGTAGACTTTCCTTGTGGTTATAGTTTGGGTGGAGCAGGGTGGAGTTAGGATGTGTGCATGTATTTTATAAATTATGCAAGTACCCAAGTAGAATTCTTGTACACATTTATGCAAACTTTAGGTCAACTTTAAATGTATGTGTCGGCATTTGCATGCTATTGGAGCTGGTTTTGGGAGCCTTTCCTACATTGTTTTTGTAAAATAGACTTAAAATAAGCCCCTTCTTGGACTTCAGATGTAAGCTCTCTATTATAAAATGAGGCCCATAAAAGAGGAAGTAAGGAACTCGGCATGTAGTAGTCTTCTGAAGAGAGGTTGAAGGAAAAGGGAATCTGATTTTCTCCTTCTCTTAGGGAAAAGAATGCGAAGGGTCAGATTTAAGATATTGGCACCCAGTTGGCAGGACTGGTGGGGAGAGAAGATTTCTTCTCCAGAGATGCTAAAGCAAGTAGAAACTGGTTTCTGTTTAGCCCAGGTATCTGGTGCTTTTAAATTGTGGCATCCTAGGCAGTTGCCTTTGCTTATACCTATATCTGGGCTAGAGAGAGAGGAGATAAGGGCAGCGTACTGGTCTTTTCCATCTTCAGCATATGTATGGGTAATTGCAAGGAGGTGAATAGAGACTTTGACCAGAGAAACGGGGGTAAATCAAAATGGTCTAGGGGGGGAAAATTACACCATCCTTGGAGATGAGTATTTGTATTTTTGCTGTGACTTCTGATAAAGGATCCTAACAACTTTTCCTTGTCACGAAAGCTTCCTTTTGCACTTCAGGTGCATGGAAACCTTTCCTGAACATGACAGAGAGGTGTTTTTTTGCTATTGGACTGTTCTGCAGGTTGATGATTCTGTTGAACTGTTCTATTAAATTTCTGAATTTTGATTACTGTGCGTGGGAACAATGGAACTCTGTCCTGCTTGTTGTTGTAGATGAGCATATATGGGATAATTCTGTAACCTTGGCACTTAGATTTATGCACGTGTGTGTGCACAGACGCATGTAAGTGTTAGCAGGGCTCCTAAGTGCTACTCTGCAAATACCCGTTTCCTTACATAGCGTGTATTTTCAAGGGGGGGGGGGGGGCGTGCATAAGACAGAGCATGGGCGGAACATAGGCAGGACTCACTTAAGCGTCTAAATTACAGAATTGTGTAAGTTATCATTTATTTCCTATACTGCCTTTTTTGTGCTCAAGACAAGGTGATTTACGTACATAATTAAAATTTTAATGAAAAATTAATAATAAAACCTAAAGATGCCATCATTTGATAGGACAGAAGTCTACACGCACTCTGTACCACATATCCAAGAACGTTCACACAAACATTAAAAACCGTTTTTTTTTTTTTTTAATGAATTGTCATCGATTGCCTCCAAAACCATCATCCCAAATACAGGGTTGTTAATTATCAAATGCCAGTTTAAATAAGCAGGTCTTCAACGCAGACTGAAATAAAACATAAGACATTTCTAACAAGTTGTGTGTACATGCCACACTTAGGCACTCGCACTTAAAGCAGCTGTAGAGTAAGTGCATTAATACCCGGTTATGCCAGTATTCTATTAAGGAAAGTAGGCATCTGCCATGGAGGGCATTTCTATAAAGGCAAACCTATTTTTAGGCACTAAGAAGTAATCTATTTGGAGCCCATTCTAAAAAGGAAATAGGCATAGATGCTTCCACCTAGATTTGCTAAGTATGCATATATCTATAATTCTGAATCTGTGCACATAACTGCGCTTTGGCCAGACTCCGTACGTGTGTATATCCACTTTCAAAGTATCTGTCATTGCATTTAGGCACTTCTTATAGAGTCTGACATATATGCGTCTGTGTATAGACATGTGTAGCTGGAATATTAGCATTTATGCATGTTTGTGTATAGATTCATATATGTCGCTGTTATGATCATTTAACATGAAGCCTTGGCACCTAAATGTTAGTTCCCTCTTTATAGAGTTACCACCATAGATGTAACCCCTCAGGCACAGACCCCTGGATGAAAAGAAAGTGTGTGTTTGTTTGGCAAGTGGTGTAGTACGTTAGCTTGTTTGGGGGGGGGGGGTATACAAAATATAGATTGATTTTTTTTTCCAGCCTGAAGTTTGCTACTGGGCCAAGTGCTGCTGTGGGTATTACACAGGGAATTCTATTGCATATCAATTGACTTTAATATAGCGCCTTTCCTAGCAACATATAAGTTAGCAAGATGCTCCAGAGGTCAACAAGAAATAAGTGGGCAGAAAAATGGCACCTACAGTCCATAGATAACTTGCTTGCTTAGCTTTGAAACAGACTTTGGCTCAAGACAAAATAAATAGCATGCACATGGAAAAGCATACCATCATGGGAAGGAGAGACTGAATGAGGCCTGTCCGTCCCAATTTTAATGTTTACTCCCATCTTCAGAGCCTTGTAAGTTGGGTGGTTAGGAAATGCTCTGTGTACCCCTGAGGAATTGAGCTGTTTATGTGTTTTGTGTTTAGAGGGCTTCTCCTTCTAGCATGGTGAATTGGGAATGAGGCTAGAACTGCTTAATGCTGTCATTCAGGTTTTTGTTTCAAAGTCCAAGGACCTGCTGAGACAAAGAGCCACTGAAAGTGGACTGTATTTTAGGACACTCCCCCCTCCCCCAATAGAATCTGAAATGTCCTGGTGGGTTTGTGTGTTCCCACTGCACATTATTCTGGTTACTAAGGTGACTGGATTTTAGAGACTTGACATTTTCATTGTCAAGGGTTTTGCAACATGCATTGTTTGTGTTCGGATTAGGCCAATTGAAATGGTGCCTTTTTTTTGAAATGAGAAATAAAAATGCCAGAAGATTTAACTGAAATGATGTAACAAATCTAGAAGTCTGTTATTTGGTGTGTGTGTGTGTGGCACAGTTTACATCTATTGTTCCTTTTTAAATTATAGGATTAATAAATGCTGATTACATTGTACAACCCATTTTGAGTTTTGGATTGTTTTTTTAAATTATTACTGTAAATTCTGCATTTGTAAGTATTGAATCTGAAAACTAATTTGGTAGTATTTATTTTCAGAGCACTTAGACTTACAAAGTTGCATAGTAACCTATGGAACTTTGTAAGTCTAAGTGCTTTGAAAATGAGCCCCAAAGTGTCCCAGGCTACGAGGAGAATGGAGGAGTTTAAGAATTTGAATCTTAATATTTCAGCCCTTGTTACCATGGGATTATTATTGTATGCTGACTTTAAACTAATTATGAACTGAAGTCTGCACTGAATTTGGTTAGATCGGAGTCACAACTAATAAAGAAGCACAGGGCCAGACTGAAACATTTTGGGGCCTGTTTACTAACTGGTTTAGCTGTTAGCATGCAGTCATTTCAGCATTAAGGAGGGAATTCATCAAGGGGCATTAGTACTTTAACAGGGGTGTTAGGGGCTTAACCTGTGTTTGAGGCCCTAACTCCTGCGCAGAAGCCCTAATGCTGTTTGAGTCCCCCCCCCCCCAAAAAAAAAAAAACAGCGTAACACGGGTCACGGAATGAGTGTGGATAATGCCTTACAGTTAATGTATAAGTAGTTAACTGTGTGTTCATTGTTAATGCAGTGGATAGAGCAGAAGAGTCAATGTCATGGTATTTATTTATTTTTATTTATTACATTTGTACCCCACATTATCCCACCTATTTGCAGGCTCAATGTGGCTTACAGAGTGTTATTATGACATATTCATGAGAGGATAATAGATATAGTCGGTGGTAGGACGAAGATATTTGAAGAAAGAGAAGGGGGTGTTAAATAGGGTGATGTAGGAGGTGTAATTGGTTGTGTGGGTGGGTTGTGTGGTGATTTGTGTCTTTATAGGTTCTTTTTGTAGGCTCTGTTGAAGAGATGTGTCTTCAAGGATTTGCGAAAGTTGCTTAGATTGTCCATGGTAAAGAAATTCTCTGTGTTAACGGAGCAGAAAATGCCAAGGAAACCTCCAAAATTTAACACACAGGTTTTGTAATTACTGCAAGTTCTTCTTGGCAGCTGTCACCTTGTAACTGTGAAAACTTACTTCATTTTAGGAAATAGGGGCCTTACAAGTAAATCTGATTAGCTGCTAATCTTTTTTAATTTGTATGCAAATTTCAGAGACAGAGTTGGTGGGCTGATGTGTAAAAAGGTTACGTAAAGACTATGAAGTTGCCAGTAAAGCTGTGTGACATTTCACAGCAGTGTTACAGGGAAGCAAATGGTGGCTCCCTGCCCAGTGTGTTTTTGTTCCACCCTTCATGGCTTAGGTTAGACTGCCCCAGTATTTTGTAGTAATATTTGCTTATATACTCCTGCAGGCATGAGATGTAAAAGTAGAACAGGTTAAAGTTGTGGCAGGCATTTTACTCAAGTGACCTGTTAGCCGGAAGCCAACTGGTAGTACATGTGGCAGTGCTGTGCTGGGCCTCCTGTTACTGAAAATGTATTTATTTATTTGGGTTTTGCTAACACCTTTTCAGTAGTAGCTCAAGGTGAGTTATATTCAGGTACACTGGGTATTTTCTAGTTGTATTATTTTCCTCCAACTTATAATTGTTTTCTATTTCTTTTGAAATTTAGACTGGATAATGAAGTACATGTTAATTGCTTGTGCTGAGCATATGCCATTTTGGGGTCAGTTCTGTAACCCAGTGCCTATACTTAGGCATTTACTCTATAAACGAAAGTAAGTGACTTCTTTCTTTTATAGAATACCAATGTAAGCGGGTGTATTTGCTTAGGCCATAGAGCTAGTGGGATAGGGGGTAGTGTTCTATTGTGAATTAAAAACTGGTTAAAAGATAGAAAACAGAGAGTAGGGTTAAATGGTCAGTATTCTCAATGAAGAAGGGTAGTTAGTGGGGTTCCCCAGGGGTCTGTGCTGGGACCGCTGCTTTTTAACATATTTATAAATGACCTAGAGATGGGAGTAACTAGTGAGGTAATTAAATTTGCTGATAACACAAAGTTATTCAAAGTCGCTAAATCGCGGGAGGATTGTGAAAAATTACAAGAGGACCTTACGAGACTGGGAGACTGGGCGTCTAAATGGCAGATGATGTTTAATGTGAGCAAGTGCAAAGTGATGCATGTGGGAAAGAGGAACCCGAATTATAGCTACGTCATGCAAGGTTCCACGTTAGGAGTCACGGACCAAGAAAGGGGGATCTAGGTGTCGTCGTTGATGATACGTTGAAACCTTCTGCTCAGTGTGCTGCTTGCGGCTAAGAAAGCAAATAGAATGTTAGGTATTATTAGGAAAGGAATGGAAAACAAAATGAGGATGTTATAATGCCTTTGTATTGCTCCATGGTGCGACTGCACCTCGAATATTGTGTTCAATTCTGGTTGCCACATCTCAAAAAAGATATAGTGGAATTAGAAAAGGTGCACAGAAGGGCAACAAAAATGATAAAGGGGATGGGACGACTTCCCTATGAGGAAAGCCTAAAGCGGCTAGGGCTCTTCAGCTTGGAGTAAAGGTGGCTGAGGGGAGATACGATAGAGGTCTATAAAATAATGAGTGGAGCTGAACGGGTAGATGTGACGCATCTGTTCACGCTTTCCAAAAATACTAGGACTAGGGGGCATGCGATGAAGCTACAATGTAGTAAATTTAAAACGAATCGGAGAAAATGTTTCTTCACTCAACATGTAATTAAACTCTGGAATTCGTTGCCAGAGAATGTGGTAAAGGCAGTTAGCTTAGCGGAGTTTAAAAAAGGTTTGGACGGCTTCCTAAAGGAAAAGTCCATAGACCGTTATTAAATGGACTTGGGGAAAATCCACTATTTCTGGGATAAGCAGTATAAAATGTTTTGTACATTTTTGAGATCTTGCTGGGTATTTGTGACCTGGATTGTCCACTGTTGGAAACAGAATGCTGGGCTCGATGGACCTTTGGACCTTTGGTCTTTCCCAGTATGGCAATACTTATGTACTAGTGTAAGTGATGTGCCTAGTTGCCAGAGAATATGTGTATAACTTAAAACATTCTTTAAGTTGCATGTATAAGTTTGTGCTCCATGTAGGGTTACCATTTTTTGTCCTCATAAAAAGAGGACACTTGCCCCGCCCCTGACCCATATTCCCCTCCCCTGGTCACCCCCTCCTCCCCCCTTCACCTTCCCTCCCCCGTCATCTCCACTCCCCCCCCCTCCGTCACCTACCCTCCCCTTACTCTACTATCTCTGGTGGTCTAGAGGTACCTCTTCGGGGTAGGAAAGAGCCCCCTCTTTCCTGCCCGGAGCGCTGCTGCCAGCTGCCCTGCATCCTGTGAGTCCGGCTCTCGGCGTTTCAAAATGGCCGCCGAGAGTTGAAGTCTCGCGAGGCTGCTTCAGCTCTCGGTGGCCATTTTGAAACGCAGCAGCGCTCCGGGCAGGAAAGAGGGGGCTCTTTCCTGCCCCGAAGACGAAAAGGTACCTCTAGACCACCAGGGATAGTAGAGTAAAGTAGGGGAGAGGAGTCCCGCACCTGTTTGTCCAGAAATCCGGACAAACGGGCAGGCTGGCCAAATTCATCTGGACGCCCGGACATGTCCTCAAAAAGACGACATGTCCGGGTAAATCCGGACGTATGGTAACCCTAGCTCCATGTGTATGCCCAACTGTAATGTACACACTTTCTGAGATATGTGTGTAGAAGTTTGGTAAAGTTTTGGCATTTACATGTGTGTGCACACATATGTCTGTATATGCCATCATTTTAGTCATTTATGTACATAATCTGCACATAAATTGTTAGCACTTCCTTTAGAGAAGTACCCCACTAATGAACATTTTTTGGTGAGCCATTTAGCTTTTGCAAGTTGTATCTAAGAAGCACAGAGTTCGTTTAATTTGATTCAGGCTGTACACATGGTTTACGTGCCAGTGCCCAAGTCAGGCATGGTTAGACAGTGCTTTGTAGTTCCATGTGCAACTTTTCGGAACACCTCTAACACACCTATGGCCTTGCCCCCTTTTCAGATATACGTCATGGGAGTTAGGTGCTGTGTCTTATAGATTGGCGCACATCCAAATGTGCGTGCAAGTGCCAATTAACATCAAAAATTGGTTGTTAGCACCCAATTATGTATAAGTTCAATCTCATTATTTGTGCTTTGGGAGGCATATATAGAATCGGGGGGGGGGGGGGGGGGGGTAAATGATGGCAGATAAAAACCTGTATGGCTTATCCAGCCTCAGATAACACCCTTGTCTCCCTATTGGTTGTTCCTGCAGTAGTGTTTGATGCGCCTCATTTTGAGGGCTGCACCATGAACCTAGCAAGCATGTCATTATTACTGGCTCTTCAGACTCCATCAATTTATAGTGGGATCTGTCAGATACCTCATGTCAGAGCCCCTTTTCTTACAGCTGTTTTCCAGATCCTGTGTTTACTCTGGGAATGACTGTACTATGCGTTTATCCCATAGGTACAAGTTGGGAAAAGGCCTTTGTAAAGCAGGTCCTCTGAGCTAAGAATAATCACTCTAATCCAATCGTCTCTTCTTTGGGGCCGTCTAATTTTTCTCACAAGTGATGGTGTTGGCATATGCCATTGTGGCACAGTAAGGCTGGTGATTGCTGTCTTTTGTTAAAACCTCATAATAATGTGGGCCACAGCTGTCTTGAATCCAGTTCCATCTGACAATTTAGTATCTTCAAGCAATTAGTAGCGGCTCTGACCAACATGGGCATTTTGTTTTTTCTTTTTTTTTCCTGAATTAGCAGGTGAGTTAATGATGGATACACAAAAGCCCAGATTGTAGAACACTAATCTTCATGTATCTAGGAAGAGTTTTGCAGATTTGTTAAGATTGTCTAAAATATCCTCTAGTTTCTTGTTTGTGAATTGCCTCTCTGATTAAAAATCCAGTCAAGGCAGTGTATAATAAAATTGAAAAATTATTGAATAAAAAATTGAATTATTCAATTAACAATTGAGATTGAAGCAGGTGAATTAGTGGCATTTTTCCAAAGGATGCCCAAGTCAGAAGTGTAAAAGAAAAACAAAAAAGGCAACAGTCTACTTGCTACATAAAAGTCGGAGGAGGGAGAAGCCATTGGCGATCTGCTGTTTTATCCCGTGCAGCGCCTTCACATACAGGTGAGAGGCGCTGTGTGGGACGGTAATGCGGAGGGGGGGTCCGGTGGAGGGTGGGAGCAGCGGCGACCACTCCAGGGGGGTGGGGCACGGGGCGGAGGATGGCGGGAGGTGGAGCCCTGAAGGACAGGAGACACACAGGAAGGGAGGGGGAGCGGGGCTGAGAAAATTTGGAAAGATTTGTTTTTATTAAAAACGGCTGAAGCGGGGAATAGCGGCGATCTCGGGGGGGGGGGGAGGGCGCCCATACAGGACGCTCCTGACGAGCGCCTTCGCCCCCTCCCGATCTATTTGTATTTTTTGTTTGTTTTGGTTAGTGCAGGGGGAAGTGGGGAGCCACGTGTTTGTGTTGTGGTTTTTTTTGGACGTTTGTGGCATGCGCAGAGCAGCCAGCATAACGCTTGGCTGCTCTGCGCATGATTTAGGGGCTGATTACTGACGGGGGTTACGATTCATTGATACATTGTACTTCTTCATAACGCTACGAACATGTTTGACCTGTTTTTTTGGTGCATGCTTCGGTTTTTCGAAATCATTAAGGACTTTAATGTTTTGGGTTTTTTTACGTTTGTTTGATGCATCTTGGGCCTTAGTTGCCAAATATTGGCTCATTCTTTGAGCTTGGCCAGATCCTTCCTCATTCTATTCACCCTATTACAGAGTTTGGTATCATTCGCAGAGACAACCTTACTAGACAGACCTTCTGCAAATCACATACCTTTCCTCAGAGCAAGCTCCATTTACCACTACCCTCTGTCTCTGCTGCTTAACCAGTTTTTGACCCAGCCAGTCACTTTAGGATCCATACGGAGGTCACTCAATTTGTTTGTCACCTGGGACAGTATTGAGAGAGTGAGAGAGAGAGACTCTAAAGAACTAAGTCTGTAAGGTAACAGAGCTGACTAGAACCCCTTTTATGTATATAAAGTACTGTAACCCCCCCCCCCCCCCCAATTGCCTCTGCTGAAGGCAGAGGATGGGAGGATTAAGGAATCAGTGCTGACACTGACAGGCTGGTAGGAGAGTCAGATCAAAGCCTAGACCAAGGGGGCATTTTCTTGAAGAAAATTCTGGTCTTTGCTAGCTTCCCCCCCTCCCCCCCGATGTGGAGACCCAAAGCACGGAGGGGGAAGTCCTGGGAACCAAAGCAGGAGAAGTTTGCAGTGTGTGGTGATTGGAAGCCTTTGCTATATGGCAGTGAGTGCCTGCAGGGAGTTCCCAAAATGGGAATAAGGAGGAGTGCTTGGGAGACAGTACGCCCCAGGTAGGAGAATTGGGATTGGGTGTGCCTCACTTCTGGCGGGGTTTTCATTGCATGTGTGAATGACCCCTGTTCCAGGATGGGACAGAGAGCAACTGAAGAGATTATGTGGAGATGATCATGGACTGAAAGTTTAATCAAGGTTACCAAGTACTTTGTACTGCTTTGCAAATAGAGGACATTTAAGATAGACTGAATTGAGTTTGAATACCCTGATATCATGTGGAGACTGCTTTGTGCTTTGCTGTCCACCTGAGGAAAACCATCTTGACTTGTACAGTTATGAACTGGTTTCCAAGTTAGTAAAGCAAATTGAAGCTTTTTGCAACTGAGGCTTTTTTTGAGTGGCAGTACCTAGAGAAAGAGTACCCTTGACTTAAGGGACTGATTACGACCCTGGCCTACACCCAACTTGTGTGATCCTGTCAGTGGAGCAGTATATGTGATAAATGTATTCTGTGTGACCCCCCTGGTCCTGGGTGAGGTGGAATGAAACCCTGAGTTGAAGCTGAGCTAGAGCTGTGCTTGGGGTTACAATGCTTTTGATTTTAACTTCTGCCTGCAACCTGTGGGTGAGTTTCTCACAGTCCCCCTTGCCAAGTACATGCTATGTGAGGTAAGTGGATATTTGTAGAATAGCACTTAGGTGCCATGCTAGCACATATTTATTTTGATTGTACATAAGAACATAAGCACCACCATACTGAGAAAAGACCAAGGGTCCATCAAACCCAGCATCCTGTCTCCGACAGTGGCCAATCCAGGCTTCAAGAACCCGGCAAAAACCCAAAAACAAAACAAAAATTTAAATTAATGTTCAGTGGACTTTTCCTTCAGGAATCTGTCCAAACCCCCTTTAAACTCAGCAATGCCAACTGCTGTCAAAGCTTTTTCTGTAGTAGCCTAAGTTTGTACCTGAGGCAATGGAGAGTTAGGTGACTTGCTCAAGATCACAAGGAGCAGCAGTGGGATTTGAACTGGCTACCTCTGGATGTCAAGATGGGTGCTCTAACTGCTAGGCCACTCCTCCACTATGTTAAAGCAAATAGTCTAAATGTTTACATGCAACAGGCACATAAATTTGAGTGCCTAGGTTATAGAATTGCCCCAAAAAAGGACAGGCTTAGACATCAAAATATGTATATTTGGAAGAAAGGTGGTATGGAAACATTTAAGATCCTCAGAAGTATAAATGCAAAGGAGGCAGGCATGGGCGTAGTTTGACTGTTTCATTCGGGGGGGGGGGGGGGTGTAAAGGATGGGCCGGGGCATATTAGCATATCATTTGCATATATATATATGTATTCTATTAAACCAATCGCAAACCAAAGTGTTACACACAGGTTTTTCGTTGAGAGGTAAATGACTTCAGATACCCGGTGCTAATTCACTCTATATTGAAAAGCACCGCTCCGCTCTTCCGCTGGTTTTCAAGATTACCAGTGCGGTTACAGGCAGGCATCCTCATCAGTTCAAAATCCTCTCTTTGATGCTAATTCACATACACTTTTTATTATATTTTATATGCAGAAATCAGCACTTATCTTTTTCGGGAGTTTTTTAGTAGGTTCGCTGTACAGCGAGCTCCTGTTTTGCTTTAGCTTCATTAGGAGCCGAACCCCCGATTATTTTTGCCCTGCAAACAGAAACAATTTTTTATGCTGTGTGAAACAATCAATATCCTCACGCACTCACTTTATCTTTAGGTCTACTTCCTTTACCTTTCGCAGTGTCTGCTGCTTTTTCCAGTCTCCACTGCTTTACTAAACTGAAAATGGCGCCTATCGGCTGTTTATATGGCATGGGACACCTTCGATTTTATCTAGTCAGCTGATACTAGCTGGTTTAAAGGGACTCCCTTCTTTCCTTTTTTTTTTTTTTGTGGTTTTAGTATGGCTTTTAATGTACTGGTAAATTGGGTTCATGAGATTACATGACTTTAGTAACCCCACATTTTGTAGTAAGTGCCTGGGGTGGCACAAAATGTTAATTATTGTTAACTTGTTATTACATGCATTGGTGAGTCTGTCACAGTCCCCCTTGCCAAGTATATGCTGTGTAAGGTAAGTGGGTATTTGTAGAATCAGGTGTCATGCTCGCACTTAAATGAGTTCGACCTAATAGACCATACCACACCACACTAATGACACTGTTCAACAACATAGAAATCAGCGATGCAGTGGCAACATGTTTCAATGGCTTCCTAAAGACCAGATCCTACATTATAAAGATGTCCAATCAAGCATCAGCCTCATAGATCTCAGTGGGGGGTACCACAGGGATCGCTAATATCACCAATTTTTTTCACTGTAAGCATTTTGTCACTCGGGGGGGGGGGGGGGGGGGGGAGAAACTGGAATTAATGGGTTTCACCCAGTTATATATGCAGATGACATCACCATCTTCATACCTATCCAAAACAATATCACAAACATACAGGACAAAATTAAAAAAGAATTGTACCTCATGAAAGAATGGACAACAGCTTTCAAACTCAAACTGGACAGAGACAAAACCAAATTCCTAGTACTATCCAGCCCACACAACCCCACATCCTACCAAAAATTCACAATCAACCATCACATACCACATCGAAATGCAACTTAAAATAATATGAATCATTCTCGATGAGCACTTAACACTGGACAATCAAATAGCAGTAACATCAAAATGGTTAGAGTGGTGGACTTTGGTCCTGGGGAACTGGGTTCGATTCCCACTGCAGGCACAGGCAGCTCCTTGTGACTATGGGCAAGTCACTTACCCTCCATTGCCCCAGGCACAAATAAGTACCTGTATAGAATATGTAAGCCGCATTGAACCTGCTATGAGTGGGAAAGCGCGGGGTACAAATGTAAGAAAAAAAAAATAGACAATCTTTCCGGATATTGGTCCAGTCAACGATACTATCACAACTAGACTATTTCAATGCAGCATATGTAAGGTGCAAGGAACACACACTAAAATTGTTGCAAACAGTCCAAAACACAGCTGCAAGACTGATTTTCAAGAAATCAAAATATGAAAGAGCAACCTCACTACTTGAAACACTACATTGGCTACCAGTCAAGGCAAGAATATTTTTTGAAGTGAGCACCCTAACCTTGAAGATACTATATGGAATGGAACCTGAATATATGCTTAACATGATTGAACTATTAAGAAATGCCAGCCCAGAAAACATAAACTACCTACTCCTACATCTACCCAACTGCAAAAACACCATCTACAAAATTATCTGTACAGCAGGATTTAGTTACTTGGGTTCCAATGGTGGAACTTGATACCAAAAACCATAAGAAGAATTGCAAATCTTGTCCAGAAAAGAAATTGAAACCTACCTCTTCAAAAAATTCTACAGCTAATCACAAAGATATTGTCGCCTTCCTTTTTAAATCTGTCTCTTCAAAAACTATATGAATATCACCAAAATTCTACAATTGAACACAAAAGCTACCACAAGCTTTTCCAAAATCTATCTCTTCAAAAACTTTATGAACAATCACACAAAACTATAGGTGCCTTCTCCACTTTGAGCAACACTATTATAACTACACCAAAACCACTTTGAACCGAAACTTGTTTTTGGATAATAGTGAGATACAAGAATGCATAAATATTAGGGCTGCTTTTAGATAAGTGTGAAACCTGATTTCAGTGCTAAGTTTTATAAATGAAGTGTGTCCATCTGCCCCCAATTTTGTGTGAGATGAAGTACTGCATGCAAGATCCATTTTTGTTTTTTTCATTAGGTTAAAGATGACATTTGTTGTTGCATTTTTTTTGCCTGTTTACGAAGTACGTTTTTATAATACAGAAAGTATAACTTATTATAAACTGTCCATTGTCACAGTTTCTCATGATATAATCATGTTCCAGTTACTAGAGGAGAACAGGGCAGAAGTGTCTAGGGGAAACAAAACAGTGGGTACAGAAACCAGAACGTCAACCAGAAAGACCTAATATCGGTTGGATAGAAGGTCAGGAGAGATGTTCAGTACAGAATGTGGGGATAGGAGATGAAGGGAGAAAGGAAAAGCTTTTTTACAAAGCTGGGCATAAGATAAACCATCGGATGATGACACCTATATGTGACTGACTTATTTTGTCCTAGAAGATAAGGAGATGGGAAGAAGGCAAGGTGTGGAGAAACGGGACAGTGAACACCTGAGTACTGGAAAAGAAAATGAAGGGTACTAAAGTGACTTGGAGAGGCAGAGCAAGACAAACATATGCAGCAGTCATTGCAAAGCTGCTGTCCCCTAAAGAGGCGGGATTAAAGCACAGGCATTAGGCATGTGCTTAGGGTTCCCCAATTTTTTATTTTTTTGTTGGGGGGCACCTGTCATATGCTGAGGACTTAAGCGGCAAGAACCACCAACTTAGAGGTTTTTTTTCAGGATTCTACAGATTGTAGACTAATTAAAAGCCAGAGGGATAGTTAAAAGTGTTTGGGCAAGCAGTACACATGGCTTCAAGATTCAAGACAAGGGGATATCCTGATAAATATATACTTGAAGGTTATTAAAAGGCAAAACATACCAGTAGAGAAGACAAGACAAGATATGTCCAGATTTTGTTTGTACCCTTAGGCATTCACACTTTGCAAAAGATATATGCAGAATAATCCATAAACACTGGCACTTATTAGAATGTCATGATTGTTTTAAGGGTAAGAGACTAATTACTTCTTACTCTAGAGAGAGGACTAGCTAATTTCTTAAATTCTTATCTGTTCTTCCTGAACCAACTTCATCTGTTGCTCAGATTGATTTTGATGGCCATAAAAGGTGTGGGTCTTGTAGTTTTAGCATCCATGCAATGGATATTTATTTATTTATTAGGATTTATTTAGCGCCTTTTTGAAGGAATTCACTCAAGGCGGTGTACCATAAGAATAGATCAAACAGGAGCAAAAGGCAGTTACAGCAGTAAAAATATTCAACTAACAATACAAAGTATGGCATCATATACTACTTGCAATGTCAACACAATACATAATAGAACATTATAATTGATAGTGAAGGGTAAGGCAAAGTTCTAACAAAGATGGGTAAGAAAGTAGGAAGAGTTAGATAACTTAGGCTCAGTGTTCCATTGGTTCGAATCTTTCCTGAGTGGGAGACAGTTTCAAATTAAGTTGAATTCAGATACCTCTTCATAGTAAAGAGTTTACACAATAGTTCACATCTTGTTTATATAATTATGTGTCCTTGTTCTAAGCTTTAAGTAGAAAAAACTAATCATATAATAAAAACAAGGATAATCAAACATCGCAGTTTTTTGAGTTGTAACATAGTCTGCTCCTTTAGTCCAACATTGGAATGAAAGTGGTCACTCCATCCGTGATCTAAAATTTTTTGTATTCAAAATTATCGAACCAAGATGGAGGGAAGGGGACATAGATGTGGTATTACTTAAAGAAGAACAGAAATAGATTTATGTCCTTAATTCTGCAATACTGTCGGGTTTGAACATGGAGATGGATTACAAGCCTTTTATATAATTTATTTTTTAGTATTTTCTTTTAATTTGAATATTTGAGACATTTTTGTATTTCCTTTTCTTTTTTAGACAGGGAGATTTATTGATTTTTGTATTATCTTGTTGGTTTTTACACATTTTGAGACTTTTTTCAATGGTTTTTGGATACTGTACTTTTTGTTTTTCTTGGATATATTTTATTTTTTTATGCTTCATTATTTTTGTACAAGATCATATATTTTAATAGAGCTAGCTTCGTCACCATTACAAGGTCCGACCTATTTCATGTATGTACTTAAGGTGTTTTTAGAATATTGATTTTTCCTTTATGATGCGTTTTGTTTACAATTTTACCATATATATATATATATATAGGTTCTTAATTTGTTTGTGCATCCCTCTATCCCTCTATTCTTTTGTATGGGGCTTACCTTGTTATTCATGTGGTCTTTTTTTTCTCTATTTACTTAGCGGGATTTTAAACTATGGTTTATCACGTGATGTTTTTTTTTATCTCCATCTAATCATTATTCTAATTTTGTGTACATGCTCCTCTATACCTACTTTATTAGGACTTGTATTGTTATTATGAGGTTTGTTTTTCCTCATGATGGGGTTGTTCACCTGTTTGGTTGCTTTAATTTACCATTATGAGGTTTGATTCGTTTTACTATGTACTTAGTGGGATTTCAAATTGAGGCTTGTTTCTCTGTTTTTATTGATTGGGATTTTTTCATGCCATTTTTCACAACAGAGCCTTTGTTTCGTATATATTTGGAGACCTGTATTACACACATTTTACCCCAGCGGATTGAAGCTCCATACTCTTTGGCATTTTGGTGTTCTAGCGTTTCTGGTAAGTTCTTTTTTTCACCAGTTAGCTTTTTATTTTCATTATTGTTTTTCACATTTTTTTTTACATTTTTTTTACAGTTTCTAGTGTATACAATGCAGTGCTTTTATTTTTGCTATGAAGAATAGAAATAGGCCATTTCTAATTAATAACTAGTTTAGCGATGTCTTTCATATAGCATTGCTTTGTGTTCCAGCATGACTGCTAGAATAAACTTTTACATTCTTTGACTTATTTACCCCCACTGTTAACAAAGCCGCACGTTAATGCCGACACAGCCCAGCCGCTAGTGTGGGTTAATGATTAGCCTGAAGTCATTTTAGCTGTTTTTTAAATTAAGCTACTGCGTCAATAGTACCTGTTTTTTATGGACGCTTATGTTTTTTCATTTTTGTCTTTTTGAGAGCTTATATTTATTGTTTTGACATAGGTTAGCACTGTCAGAATAACTGGTTTTAAGAATTCTTGTTTTTTTTTTTTCCATTTCTGTTTTCCTATGTGTTTGTACTTCCAGTAATGTCACAAATTTAGCGCTGTCAAAATATTTATTTTTACTGATATTCATAGTTACCTTCATTGGTTCCTTGCACATTTATTTTGATCATTTGCATATTTGTTTTTTGTTTTTTATTCATGATTATTTGGTTAGTCATTTTATTTTGATATTTGTTTTCTTCATTTGTCTCATTTTGTGGTTTAAAACTTATATATATATTTCTGTAAGCAAACATTTTTTTGCAACTTCATAGATTTTTTTTTTTGATGAGCAAAATTGTATAACTGTGTTCTTGCCATTCAGTGATTATCACAATAGATGCTGTAGTAGTGGATTTGTTCTTTGCCATATTAGTCTGCTTTTATCATCTCTGGCTGGTATGTTTTCATTTTTTATTATTTTTATTTTTGTTTGTCGGTATGGAAAATGATTTTACTATTAATTTCTGTAATGTCAGTATGGGGATAATTCTATAGATTACAATCGTAATTGTTTAGATTTTATGAGCAATAATCCCTTAATTGTACATTATTTTGTCATATTTCATATGCAAGATTGATCATATTTATATGTACTTATTGATATCTACAATTTTCTAAATGCTTTTTAAGTTAGTTTTTATTTGGTGTTAAGTCATAAGTTAACACATTCATGTATATTCTGCACTATATGTGTAATGAGGTGTCTTATCTTTGAATTTACATTTTTTAAATTTTGTATCTATTTTATTAATGTATTATTGTTTTACTTCATATTTGATGTTTTAACTGTTTTATTTGTGTTACATAAAAATAGTACAACTGACTCCTGAGGCAGGCGCATGTAGTGCCGAGTCACTTTTAGTCAATAAACCACTAGTTTTGGAACTACATTGGTCTACCCCCTTCTTCTTTTTCTTGTTTGTTGTTAAGGGTTTACTTCTGCTCTCTTTCGTTTTTTTTTTTTTTTTTCTGGACAGAAATTGATTCCATAAAGAAACATAGGCTACCCAATCCAATGATGACTTTTGCCATGTGATTTGAGTTCATATGATACCATCTCCTTCATCTGGAGAACCCAGCCATAGTAAGGAGGATCCTCTGTGGATGGCCAAAACTGAAAGATGACCTTGTAGACCAGCAACACCACAATGGAAAAAATTTTGAGCTGCCTCTTTGACAGACAAAGGGGAAAAAAAAGAGCAAACGACAGCACAGTTAAAAGATGAGGTGAAAGAGGCCATTAGAGCCAAAAGAACATCCTTCAACGGCCAGATGTAAAGCATTAATAAAGAAGGTTAAAAGAGAATAAGAAGAAAAAATTGCCGTAGAGATGAAAACTCATCGTAATGCTTTTTCAGGTGTATTAGAAACAGGAAGTCTGCAAGGGAATCTGTAGGACCATTAGATCAGGAAGCAGCAAAAGGAGCACTCAGGGAGGATAAGACCATATCGGAGAGATGGAATGAATTTTTTGCTTTGGTCTTTACGGAAGATGATGTAAGAGCTTTACCTATACCAGAAATGGTTTTCAGGGGTGATGCAGAGGAATTGAAAGAAATTGCGTTGAACTTGTAAGGTGTACTGAGCCAAACTGACGAGTTAAAGAGTGAGTGATGGTATACACCCCAGGGTATTGAAATAACTCAAATATGAAATTGCTGATCTGCTGCTAGTGATCTGTAACCTGTTAAAATTGTCCAGAGTACCCGAAAACTGGAGGGCGGCCAATGTGATGCTGATTTTTAAAAAGGGTTCCAGGGGTGATCTGGGAAATTACAGACTGGTAAGTCTGACTTCAGTGCTGGGCAGAATAGTAGAAGCTGTTATAAAGAATACAATTAGGGAACGTGTAGGTAAACCTGGTTTAATGGGACAGAGTCAGCATGGATTCATCCAAGGGAGGTCTTGTCTCACCAATTTGCTTCATTTCTTTGAAGGCGTGAATAGACATGTTGATAAAGGTAAGTCCCCCTCTTTATCTAAATTTTCAGAAAGGTTTTGACAAAGTCCCTCATGAGAGACTCCTGAGAAAATTAAGGAGTCATGTGATAGGAGGCAATGTCCTTCTGTGGATTAAGAATTGGTTATTGAACAGAAAACAGAGGTTAGGGTTAAATATGGAGTGTCGCAGTATCTGAACTTGGACTGGTACAATGTAACATATTTATAAATGATCTCGAAATCGGAATGACAAGTTAGGTGATTAAATTTTCAGATGACATGAAAATATTCAAAGCTGTCAAAATGCATGGGGATTGTGAAAAATTTCAGAAAGACCTTAGGAAAGTGGAAGACTCGACATTTAAATGGTGGAAGAAATTGGATGTTGACAAATGTAAAGTGATGCACATTGGAAAGGATAATACAAATCTCGGTTATCTGATGCTAGGGTCCACTTCAGGAGTAACCACTGAAAGAAAAAGACCTAGGTGTCGTAGACAATAGGCTGAAATCTTCTGCCCAGTGTGCGGTAGCGCACAAAAAAGCAAACAGGATGCTAGGAATTATTAGGAGAGGGATGCAAAATAAGACCAGAAATATTATAATGCCTCTGTATCGCTCCAAGGTACAACCTCACCTTGAGTATTGAGTTCAATTCTGGTAGCCATATCTCAAAGATATAGCAGAATTAGAAAAGGTTCAAAGAAGAGTGACCAAAATGATAGAGGGGATGGAACAACTCCCATATGAGGGAAGGCTAAAGAGGTTAGGGATCTTCAGCTTGGAAAAGAGATGGCTGAAGGGGGATATGATTGAGGTCTACAAAAACCTGAGTGGTGTGGAGCAGGTGGAGGTGAATCGATTTTTAACTCACTCAAAAACCAGGGGACACTCCATGGAATTGCATGGATATACTTTTAAAACAAATAAGAGGAAATATCTTTTCACTCAGAATAGTTAAGATCTGGAACTCTTTGCTGGATGATGTTGTAACAGTGGTTAACCTATCTGGGTTTAAAAAAGATTTGGACAAGTTCCTGGAGGAAAAGTTCATAGTCTGTTATTGAGATGGGCATGGGGGAAGCCACTGCTTGCCCTGCGATTGGTGGCATGGAATAGTGTTACTAATTGGGTTTCTGCCAGGTACTTGTGGCCACTGCTGGAAGCACGATATTGGGCTAGATGGACCATTGGTCTGACCCAGTATGGCTATTCGTATATTCTTATGTAACACCTGATTATCCCCCAGGAAGCGGTGAGCTATGGTCCCATTCCAGGTTTATTTGCAGGACCTGCCTTAGTACTTCAAAGACTGTATTCCATATTTTCAAACCAGTACACTCCAAGGAAGCCCTGTTCCTTTGGTAAGGTCAATTTGGGATGGCCTATCCGAGCTGACTTATTGGTCCAGATAAAGGACCGAATAATGGAACAGAAGAAGTTTTCATCATGCTAACACTCACAGGGGAAGGGTCTGTAATGGGTATAGTAATTTTGGTGTAAGTACCATCTTGACTAAAGATATATAA
This sequence comes from Microcaecilia unicolor, assembly GCF_901765095.1. Classification (NCBI taxonomy): domain Eukaryota; kingdom Metazoa; phylum Chordata; class Amphibia; order Gymnophiona; family Siphonopidae; genus Microcaecilia; species Microcaecilia unicolor. The sequence goes on along the minus strand of NC_044031.1, from coordinate 451,042,655 downwards.
CCATTTAGTGTTACAAATGAAGACTTTTTGGCCTATTCTCAGGCTCTCAACAGATGTTATGCCATGCTATCACATGAAAGTTCATGTAGAATGATCGAAGCTAAACATGACGGATGTCCACCTATGTTTTGAGTCAGCTTCAAAGTCATGGGATATGTAAACATTACCACAAACCTCTGGGCCAGCAGAACCATGGCAGTTTATATTAGAATTACAGCACATGGCATAGATAATGACTTTCATGCAATAAGGGCCTGTTTTTCAAAGACGTGCTACTGATTCTTGGTGCGGCAAATCAGAGGAAGCCCATTCAATTCTTATGGGCTTCCTTTTATTTGCTACGTGAGAATCGCTGGTGTGGCTTTGTAAAAGAAGCCCTAAATGTTGTTGTGCTGGATATACAGTGTATGCCAGAGAGGTATACAGGTGGCAATAAAACAGAAATACTAACAGACTGGATCATGTCAGAAAACCTTGACCTACTCTTCATCACTGAAACCTGGATCCATGACCAAAAGGACCCTATAATCCTAGACCTGTGCCCACCAGGATACAAAATCACGAAAATAGACCAGAAAGGAAAAGAGAGGCGGCGGCATAGCACTAATCTATTGATCCCACTTCACCACCGAAACCACTGCCGAGTCCATAACACCTCAACTTGAAATTGCCTCAATCAGAATCCACAACAAAATCCTATGCGACCATTTGAATTGTCTTGTTTCAGTTCAAACACATGTGTAACCAACTCCAATATACTAATATTAGGAGACATCAGTCTTCAATTAGAAGACTTAAACTCTATTAACGCAAGGGAATGTAAGGAATTCCTCCACTTATGGGATCTTAACTGGCAATAAATGCAAGCAACCCATGTCAAAGGGCACACACTCGATCTCATCTCACACAAACTCTTAACAGACCAGAACTTAACAATAACAGACATTAAATGGAAAGAAACACCCTGGACCGATCACTACAAACTAAACCTATCCCTAACTGGCGGAAGAAAGGTCTACAACGAATACAAGAACACACATCCTACACTCCGGAGGGAGTGGAAAACATGAAAAAGGACATACGGAAGCTAGAAGAATGGTCTAAGGTTTGGCAATTAAAATTCAATGCGAAGAAATGCAAAGTGATGCACTTAGGAAGTAGAAATCCACGTATGTGTTAGGTGGGGAGAGTCTGATAGGTACGGGCGGAGAGAGGGATCTTGGGGTGATAGTATCTGAGGATTTGAAGGCGACGAAACAGTGTGACAAGGCGGTGGCAGTAGCTAGAAGGTTGTTAGGCTGTATAAAGAGAGGTGTGACCAGCAGAAGAAAGGGGGTGTTGATTCCCCTGTATAAGTCGTTGGTGAGACCCCACCTGGAGTATTGTGTTCAGTTTTGGAGGCCGTATCTTGTTAAGGATGTAAAAAGAATTGAAGCGGTGCAAAGAAAAGCTATGAGAATGGTATGGGATTTGCGTTACAAGACGTATGAGGAGAGACTTGTCGAACTAAACATGTATACTCTGGAGGAAAGGAGAAACAGGGGTGATATGATACAGACGTTCAAATATTTGAAAGGTATTAATCCGCAAACGAATCTTTTCCGGAGATGGGAAGGTGGTAGAATGAGAGGACATGAAATGAGATTGAAGGGGGGCAGACTCAAGAAAAATGTCAGGAAGTATTTTTTCACGGAGAGAGTAGTGGATGCTTGGAATGCCCTCCCGCGGGAGGTGGTGGAAATGAAAACGGTAACGGAATTCAAACATGCATGGGATAAGCATAAAGGAATCCTGTGCCGAAGGAATGGATCCTCAGGAGCTTAGTCAAGATCGGGAGGCGGGGCTGGAGGTTGGGAGGCGGGGATAGGGCTGGGCAGACTTATACGGTCTGTGCCAGAGCCGGGGTTGGGAGGCAGGGCTGGGGAGGTGAGGATAGTGCTGGGCAGACTTATACGGTCTGTGCCTGTGCCAGAGCCGGTGGTTGGGAGGTGGGGCTGGTGGTTGGGAGGCGGGGATAGTGCGGGGCAGACTTATACAGTCTGTGCCCTGAAGAGCATAGGTAGAAATCAAAGTAGGGTATACACAAAAAGCAGCAAATATGAGTTATGTTGTTGGGCAGACTGGATGGACCGTGCAGGTCTTTTTCTGCCGTCATCTACTATGTTACTATGTAAGCACAAGAGGTCAAGTAGACACAGAAACATTTTGGTAACTGATGTACAATAACGAATGGACAGCACAAACGGACTCCATATACTACCTTATAGAATGGGATACAAGATGCAAAAGTATACTAGATGAAATAGCACCCTTACGAACAAGAACCTCACGTAAACATAACTCGATACCATGGTTCAACGAGGAACTGGAAAAGCTAAAAACACAATCCAGGAAACTAGAACGAGCATGGAGAAAAGCAAAAGAGGAACATACATACAACGCATGGAAACATACACAAAATACAAATACGCGATAAGACAGACCAAAAGATCATACTATAAAACTAAAATAGGGACTGATTACAAAGACATGAAGAAACTATACCAACTCTTGAACAAACTCCTAGATACCAACTTGGTCACTACAACGAATATAGACATCCCACCTGCAGATAAACTTGCCAAGTATTTCAATGAAAAAATTGTAAACTTACGCAACACGCTACCTCAGGACAACATTGACGTCGAAAAATTCCGTAACAAGCTGGACCCAACCTCTGGAGCATACCCAGCTGACCGGACCTGGTCAAACATTGCCCCCTGACCATCAAATCAGTTACCCAGGTGATCAGCAGGTTCTCCAACACTCACTGTAAACTAGATACCTGTCCCAGCTACCTAATGAAATCCGCCCATGATCGCTTCATAGCAGACCTCACATCCCACCTAAAATACATGCTCCAACAAGGTCTCTTCCCTAAGGAAAATGGCAATATCCTACTCACCTCGATACCAAAAGATACCAAGAAAAAAACCAAATGAAATCACTAACTACCGTCCAATAGCGTCTATCCTGTTGGTAGTCAAACTGATGGAAAGCATGGTAACCAAACAACTTACAGATTAGATAAGTAAATTCTCAATATTACATGAATCACAGTCAGGATTTCACCCCCTCCATAGCACCGAAACAGTACTACTCACTCTCCTAGGCACAGCACCGAAACAGTACTACTCACTCTCCTAGCCAAATTCAAGCAAGAAATAGCAATAGGCAAAAACATCCTCCTCCTCCAATTCGATATGTCGAGTGCATTCGACATGGTAAACCACAATATATTAATAAAGCTATTAGATAAGTTCGGGATAGGTGGAAACATACTCAGCTGGATCAAGGGTTTCCTAACCACAAGAACATATCAAGTAAAATCAAACTCAAACATATCATCACCATGGAAAGCAGACTGGAGTACCACAAGGATCACCGCTATCACTGACCCTCTTCAACCTAATGATGACCCCACTAGCCAAGTCCTTATCCAACCAAGGCCTTAACCCTTTCATCTATGCAGACAATGTTATATTATACATTCCGTACAAAACAAAACTGACAGAAACCACCAACGAAATCAAGCTCAGCTTGAACATCATGCTCATGGGCAAATGCATTACAACTAAAACTCAATAAAAAAAAAGCACATTGTCTCATCCTTTCATCTCAACACAGAGTGGGCAACCCCATAAGTATTGACATACCAGATTACACCCTCCCTATTTCAGACAGCCTGAAAATCCTTGGCATCATAATGGACAGTAACTTAACACTGGAGAGCCAAGTGAAATTCACAACAAAGAAAATGTTCCACTCAATGTGGAAACTCATATGCGTGAAACAATTCTTCCCGAGGGAAACATTTCGCAACCTGATACAATCAATGGTAATAAGCCACGTAGACTACTGCAATGGGATCTATGCAGGATGCAAAGAACAAACCTTAAAGAAACTTCAGACTGCTCAAAACACGGCAGCTAGGCTTATATTTGGAAAAACGCGATTTGAAAGTGCAAAACCCCTCTGCGAAAAATTACACTCGCTCCCAATCAAAGAATGCATTGCCTTCAAAATCTGCACCCTGGTTCACAAAATTCTGTACGGCGAAGCCCCTGGATACATGACAGACCTAATCAACTTACCAACCAGAAACACATCCGAATCAACACGAACACATCTAAATCTACATTACCCAAGCTGTAAAGGACAAATACAAATCTACCTACGCATCCAGTTTTTCCTACACAAGCACACAACTGTGGAACGTGTTACCAAAAGCCTTGAAAATGACGTACGACTACCTAAACTTCCGGAAAACACTAAAACCCAACTTGTTTAAAAAGGCATACCCTACCAATCCAACTTAAATGCCTGATCTCGGCCACACAACAAAACTAAAGCATGTAATGGACATAACACAACTCTACCGCTCTACGATTCCTAATGTGGCTGTACCACTTGAACTGTATCTTACCACAACATCACATTGTATTTGTTCACACCGGAGTCCGCAAATGCCTCTCCAGTACTATGTAAGCCACATTGAGTCCTCAAATAGGTGGGAAAATGTGGGATACAAATGTAACAATTAAAAATATAGCAGATACTGTGGAAAATGCAGTGAAGAAATGGACGTTTAGAAGGCAAAGGTTTTGCAATTTTTACTGATAACGCTGAATTAATGAAAAAAAACTGTTGGGCAGTTTATTTGTAAAGGAATCTGTACCGCTCACTGTTGCTGCTTCGAACACAGTTATGTGTGGAAGGTGGGCTGTGGTGTCATCCAGCAATCTGTGGTGATAATAAATTCCGTGATTATTGTCGGTACTTTCCTTCACAGTACTATACTCAATGAAAGTTTGAAAACTGCTGAAGAAACGCTGGGAATGCCAGTGAAGAAACTGATTGTGATTGTTGATCTGAAAAAATGTTGGAACAGTATGTGCATTATGTTCAAAAGTGCAGTTGACTTGCAGCAACCCATTGATTTAGCTTTAAGTGGCAGAAATAAAATCACAAAGAAAGCTACACCTGCAGATCGTAACTATGATCCGGCCTACAAAGTTGTTGATATCTTACAGGCTTTTAAAGAAGCCACAACAATTGTATCTGGAGAATAGCATGTTACTGTGTCTGTTGTTCATCCACTGGTTGAACACCTGATTAATTCAATTGATACAAGATATGGGGAAGAATTAGGAGAAGACGTTAATATTGATGATGAAATTGAAACAAACTCTTTCTGAAGATATAGAATCAACAACCTTAAAAGTTATCCCTCACTTGAAAGAAGAGCTGAAGAAAAGTTTATTGAACAGATTTCAATATTTATTATTTGATAATTTATATAGATTAAGTAGCTTCCTGGATCCAAGATCAACCTATGAAGTATCAGATGTCATTGCAGTTGCAACTCAAGAGATCGTAAAAATGCAAACCACTGATGTACCATTGCCAGTCGGCAGCTGCACATCCTCTGTGCATATCACTCACACATCATTGGCCTTTCCAGAGTTTGGAACACAGGGTGTGGATAAGCGTTGATATAACATAGTAACATAGTAGATAACGGCAGAAAAAGACCTGCACGGTCCATCCAGTCTGCCCAACAAGACAACTCATGTGTGCTACTTTTTGTGTATTACCCTACTTTGATTTGTACCTATGCTCTTCAGGGCACAGACTGTATAAGTCTGCCCAGCACTATCCCCGCCTCCCAACCACCAGCTCTGACACAGACCGTATAAGTCTGCCCAGCACTATCCCCGCCTCCCACCACCAGCTCTGGCACTGACTGTATAAGTCTGCCCAGCACTATCCCTGTCTCCCACCACCGGCTCTGGCACAGACCGTATAAGTCTGCCCAGCACTATCCCCGCCTCCCACCACCGGCTCTGGCACAGACCGTATAAGTCTGCCTAGCACTATCCCCGCCTCCCAACCTCCAGCCCCGCCTCCCGCTACTGGCTCTGCTATCCAATCTCGGTTAAGCTCCTGAGGATCCATTCCTTCTGAACAGGTTTCCTTTATGTTTATCCCACCCATGTTTGAATTCCGTTACCGTTTTCATCTCCACCACCTCCCGCGGGAGGGCATTCCACTCTCTCCGTGAAGAAATACTTCCTGACATTTTTCTTGAGTCTGCCCCCCTTCAATCTCATTTCATGTCCTCTTGTTCTACCACCTTCGTATCTCCGGAAAAGGTTCGTTTGCGGATTAATACCTTTCAAATATTTGAAATATAAACGCTGTGCTGGGGAACGGTGGAAGATACCGGTGTTTCAGCTAAGAAAGCCAGACTTCCAATTGGACTATGGCAGTGATAATCGAATTGGATACAATGTGGAACTTGCCTGCTATAAACACAAAAGAGTGGTGATGTTTTTAGTTTCTGGCAGCAAGGCAAGTGAAATTGCCACTACTGAACCGGCTTGCACAGAAGTTTCTGTGTCCATCAATCACTTTTGTGCCGTCAATTTTTTCTGCTGCTGGACAATTTATAGCTGCAAGACGCAGTTGTCTGAAGCCGGCTAAAGTGGACAAAATCATTTTTTTCTCAAAAAAAAAAAACCTGAAAGATGTAGGCCCCGACCTAACTTCCCTTATGATGTTATGTAACACTGCATGCTCACAAGAGTTGTTTATATTACTGTTGGTCATGGTTCAATTGCTCCTGCCTCTCCTGTCTTTTACAGTATTAGCATAGGCCTGAGGCAACAGGTCTTTCTAATTCAGTTAAGCTGAATCAAATCAAATTGAAAAACCAATTAATTTGAGTGAATTGAATTGAACATTTTTTTACTGAATCGGACAGCACTAGGGTAGACCATGAATCATTCGTTTATTGTTTCCAAAAATACAAGTACTAGTGGGCACACAGTGAGGCTGCAAAGTAGTGGATTTAAAACAAAATGGAGAAACTGTTTCTTCAATCAACATGTAATTAATCTCTGGAACTTTTTGTGGTGAAAGTGGTTAGCTTAGCAAGGCTTGGACAGATTCCTAAAAGAAGTCCATAAACCATTATTAAGATAAGACTTAGGAAGATCCACATCTTATTCCTGGGATAAGCAGCATGAAACCTAATTTACTTTTTTGGGATCCTGCCAGGTACATATGACCTGGATTGGCCATTGTTGGAATCAGGATACTGGGCTTGATGGACCTTTAGTCTGTCCCAGTATGGCAATGCTTATGTATTTGTGTACTAATGGGAAAGGGAAATGGGACTTGATATACCGCCTTTCTGAGGTTTTTGTAACTACATTCAAAGCGGTTTACATATATTCAGGTACTTATTTTGTACCAGGGGCAATATAGGGTTAAGTGACTTGCCCAGAGTCACAAGGAGCTGCAGTGGGAATCGAACTCAGTTCCAGGATCAAAGTCCACTGCACTGACCACTAGGTTACTCCTCCACTAATGACCATATTACCTAACCTTTTTGTTTATAATCATTCGTATCAAACTAGCTAAAGGTATTTTATAACCGTTGCATAAAATTATTTGATATTTCTTGTGGCAAAAAAATGCCTCCAATCAGGCTACACCTTCAGCATCAACTATACTTGGCTGGTACAGTTGCATTCCCTGACTGTAGCAGACTGCAGAGCAGGTCAGCCTGCCCCAGTAGTAGACTCGTGGAAGTCTTATGTCTTACTCTGCCAGAGCTACTAATTATATAGCAATATGATATGCCACATACAGCTGCAGCAGCAGGTTTGTTTTACACCTACAATCAGAGAACTGGAAGCTTAGTGTGATAATACACCAACCCATTTATTTAATGAGTAACTCTGTGACATCAAAAACAGAATAAAATACATCAGATAACATAAATGAAATCCCATCAAGGTGAAAACCCTATTATCAGCAAGGCATAAATAGGGTGCATGAGATTTTGACCTTTTATTTCTAAAGAACCAAGTTCTGATTGCTTTTTTGACCGAGGCTAAGAAGTCTATTTAATTTATTTCATCTGGGAAACAATTCAAAGAATAGGCAGATGATGGAAGAAGGCATGAAACTCTTCATGTGCTAAAAAAGCAATTTTGAGGGAAGGAATCGCTGAGAATGTAGCTTTTGGTGATCCAGGCAAGTGTGAAGGGCTCTGAGATACAGACTATTCTTCTAAAGTGCTATAAATGTCCGGATGGGATAGGAATTTAGATTTAGCTTACGCCTTTTTTCAGTAGTAGCTTAAGATGAGTTACATTCGGGTATAGTAGAAATTTCCATGTCCCCAGAGCACTTACAATCTAACCCCTGTTGTGTACAAAGCTGCACTAGCGGCTGCCGTGCACTAATGCCAACGCAGTTCATTCACTTTGAATGGGCTGTGTTGGCGATCAGCATTGCTGTGAGGCTTAGTAAACAGGGGGATAAGTTTGTACTTGAGGCAATGGATCAAACTTTTGTTCTGAATGTACTGGTTAAAAGGGAACTAGTGTAAGCTAGACTGCAGTGGACTAATAAGCCCTCTTACACCAGTTAAATCTAGTGGCCAAATTTTGGATAAGTTGAAGTAGCTGAGTAGTGATCTAGACGATGCATAATTAGTAGTACCAAATTAGCAAGCATTTGCTCAATAGATTTCTATAAGAAGAAGATACATCTAGATATCTTTGCAATATGTTTGGACTGGTTGGGATTAGGTGGGTTAGAAATGAATAGAATAGATTCGGAACTTAGAAAATACAACTGGGAGAAGCTGACATTTGCTCAGGAGTGTGTGGTTTGGAGAGAAGTATCTTTAAAGGGTACTGTCAAAATCAGGGAAACTAGGATATCCTGATAGAGATGTTGCAACAAAGGAAAATGTAAATCAAGTACCTTTTTATGTGAAGAGCTGAATAAGGAAGAGTAGGAGACATAAAAGAGGCACTTGGGGAAGACAAGGCCATAGTGAAGAGACTAAATGAATTATTTTATTTGGTCTTCACCAAGAAAGATGTGGAAGAGATGCCAGTGCCAGAAATGGTATTCGATACTGTTAAGTCAGAGAAACTGAATCAAATCTCTGTAAATCTGGAAGAAGTAATGGGGCAATTTGATAAAGAGTAGCAAATCACATGGACCAGATGGTATACATCCCAGAGTACTGATAGAACTTGATGAACTTGCAGATCTATTGTTAGTAATATGTAATTTATTTTTAAAATCAGGCATGATACTGGAAGATTGGAGGATGGCCAGTGTTAACGCCAATTTTTTAAAACGGTTCTAGAGGTGACCTTGGAAATTATAGACCAGTAAGCCTGATGTCGGTGCCAGGCAAAATGGTAGAGAATATTTTATAAAGAACAAAATTACTGAGCATATATGTAGTCATGGATTGATGAGACAAAGTCAACATGGGTTTAGTCGAGGGAAATCTTGACTCACCAATCCACTACATTTCTTAAAAGGGGTGAATAAACATGTGGATAAAGGTGAGGTAGTGTTTATCTGGATTTTTAAAAGGCATTTGACAAAGTACCTTATGAAAGACTTCTGAGGAAATTACCAAGTAATGGGATAGGAGGTAGTATCCCATTATGGATTAAGAGACTGTAGGCTGGATCAAATTGGGGTGGGTGGGCTGGTGGGAACTGAGTCAAACAGAATAAAAAATTTAGCATGAAACAAATAACAACATGGAATCCTTATGGATAGAAATTCCATGTATGAAGGGAAAGAGATACTGGTAGGGCTAAATTACTGTCCACCAGGCCACAATGAGCAGGCACATGATGAAATGATAATAGAAATTTAGTGAAGTTGACACATTTGGCAACACTATAATAATGGATGATTTCAATTACCCTAATATTGACTGAATAAATGTCAAATCTGGAAATGGGGCAGTTATGAGTTGTTTGGAGAAGGTAGTCAGAAAGCTCTTTTAGAGTCTAAACAAATATCTACTGGACAGATAGTGTTTATAATTGTGTTAGAGACAAAGGAGCCTGAGAAGAACAGGCAGAGCCCATTCTGTGGACAGCATCCAAATGAAGGATGTTGCCCTATTTTACCCTCCAGTATAAGATAACAGAGAATCAACTCACCTGAACTGTAGGGTATCCATTTTAAAGTGCCCTGCAAAGGAGAGTGGAGGAGTGGCCTAGTGGTTAGGGTGGTGGACTTTGGTCCTGGGAAACTGAGGAACTGAGTTTGATTCCCAGCACTGGCAGCTCCTTGTGACTCTGGGCAAGTCACTTAACCCTCCATTGCCTGCCGCATAGAGCCTTCCATGAGTGGGAAAGCATGGGGTACAAATGTAACAAAAAAAAAAAAAAAGCTGAGCATTGTAGCCTAAGATGGATAATTCTGTTGTACGGTGATCCAAGTACATGGCTATTCTGTAGGGAAAGCAGCATCTTTAGAATAGCACATGGAAATTACACTGTAAAGAATTTAAGCGCTTACTGCAGTGATTAGTGAACGTTTCCTCTAAAGCACATTTGATGGCATGGAAGGAAAACATTTTATTTGGCTCAAATCTGAATAAAGTAATACCTGCCAGACAGTATGAAGGCTCCTCTTTAACAGGAATGTGTCTCGGACCTCTTTAAAGATCTTTTCAAAGGGTTTACAAAGTTTTAATTTCAAATGTTATAGGAGTTCTCAGCCTTGTAGCCCTCCCTTCCTTTAGTAAAAATGGAAGGAGATGCAGGTAGGAGCTGGAAAAGCACCTTTTAAAACCACATTCCTGACACTGCTTCCCTGAGGCAGATATAGGGGCTGAAGGACAACTGACTTGGTGTTGGGCAATCTGGAATGCATCAGTAACAGAAAACTGGGTGCTGAGTGATTTAAAGAAAAAAAAGTTACAGAATAGTTTGGGTGGTTCGTTAGCAGTGCTATGTCCTGCCATATGGGAGAACCAGGCTTTGATTTCTAGGTAAAGTGACCACTTCCTAACATGGCCCTGGTAGGAGAGTGTCCTGGTTATTACACGGAAGCAACACTTATTGGCCAGATTAAGAGCCAAGATTGCAGGAGCGTACCTTGGTGGATGGCCCCTGGCCAAGGATTACTACTACAAAGAATGAGTTTGGTGAATTGGTAAGGAGTTTAAAATGGGAAGCATAATCTCTGTAGAGTTTGTTTATTATTAGGATTTGTTTCCTGCCTTTTAGAAGATACCCAAAGTGGTGTACAGCAAGAATAACCTGGACATTGGCAATAAACAATTACAGCAATTAAAAAAAAAAAAAAATCAAATAAAAGTTGACAATATAACGTGAAGGGGCATAATTGAACGCCCCGCCCATGTTTTCCTGAGGGCGTCCACGCAGGACGTCCCTGCGAAGGGGAGGGGAAACCCGTATTATCGAAACAAGATGGGCATCCATCTTTCGTTTCGATAATACGGTCGGGGATTCCCAAATCTCCACATTTAGGTTGACCTTAGAGATGGTCGTCCCCGGTTTTCAACGATAATGGAAACCGAGGACGCCCATCTCAGAAACGACCAAATCCAAGCCCTTTGGTCATCGGAGGAGCCAGCATTTGTAGTGCACTGGATCCCCTGACATGCCAGGACACCAACTGGGCACCCTAGAGGGCACTGCAGTGGACTTTAGAAATTGCTCCCAGGTGCATAGCTCCCTTACCTTGGGTGCTGAGCCCCCCAATCCCCCCCCCCCCCAAAAAAAAACCCACTCCCCACAACTGTACAACACTACCATAGCCCTAAGGGGTGAAGGGGGGCACCTACATGTGGGTACAGTGGGTTTGTGGTGGATTTTGAAAAGCTCACATTTACCAGCACAAATGTAACAGGTAGGGGGGGATAGGCCTGGGTCCGCCTGCCTGAATTGCACTGCACCCACTAAAACTGCTCCAGGGACCTGCATACTACTGTCAGGGAGCTGGGTATGACATTTGAGGCTGGCATAGAGGCTGGCAAAATATATATATATATATATATATATATATATATATATTAGGGTGGGAGGGGGTTGGTGACCACTGGTGGAGTAAGGGGAAGTCATCCCCGATTCCCTCCGGTGGTCATCTGGTCAGTTCGGGCACCTTTTTGAGGCTTGGTCGCAAGAAAAAATGGACCAAGTAAACTTGGCCAAGTGCTCGTCAGGGATGCCTTTCTTTTTTCCATTATCGGCCGAGGATGCCCACACGTTAAGCACGCCCCAGTCCCGCCTTCACTATGTTTACGACATGCCCCCGTGAACTTTGGTCGTCCCCGTGACCGAAAGCAGTTGAGGACGCCCAAAATCGGCTTTCGATTATGCCGATTTGGGTGACCCTGAGAGAAGGACGTCCATCTCCCAATTTGTGTAGAAAGATGGGCACCCTTCTCTTTCGAAAATAAGCCTTACGGTATGCTACTTCTGTTGTCAACAATAGCACAGAGGGTGAGCAGAGGTGGCGTATATCAACAGATAAGAAAGAGTAACAGGAGATTAGATAGAAGATGTGTGACTAACAAATAAAAATTGCATAAGGGAGTAATTTTCATGAGGTTGCCTAAGGTTAGGCGCCTAAAGTATGTGTGCGCTAAGTATGAATTCTACAGTGGTAATTACTACTAATCATTTCTATAGCACTACTAGACATAAGCAGTGCTGTACACATTATATACAGGTACTTTTTCTGTCCCTAGGGGGATCACAATCTAAGTTTGTTTTTTTTTTTTGTACCTGGGGCAATGGAAGGTTAAGTGACTTGCCCAAGGTCACAAGGAGATGCATTGAGAATTGAACCCAGGTTGCCAGGATCAAAGCCCGCTGCACTAACCATTAGGCTACTCTTCCACTCTGTCAGGGGCAGTGGGTCACTTTAATGAGTGACTGATCCCAGAGACTAGCTTTCATATGTTTTAACAGTTATAGTAGCCAATCTCATTTTGGAATTTTATATCAGCTGGTGACCCACTGCCCCTGACGTGACTATTTTATACTGGCAAAACATGGCCAGCTCCATCCCAGTCTCTCCTTCCTTCCCTTTCCTCCAGGCATTTTTTCTATCTCTTATTGCCTCTCTTACCAACTTTTTAATCTAATTTCCATCCTCATTCAACCCCCTCCCCTCTCATATCCCTCCACAGTACCACCATACCTTTTCACTCTAGTCGTCCAGGTCATTCACATTGTCTTGGCCTCTCCCTATACTTCATCCCCTTTCTCTTAATCCCATTTCACACACTCACTTATACTCCTAACCCATTTAACACCCCCACATTCATACCTACCCCCTCAAAATTCCTATCAGTCTCACCATTTCCTAAAACACACCTCACTATCCCCCTCCAAATTCCCAGTCTACCATCCATAATTTCCTGTTCTGTCCCCCATACACTCATTCAACTACCAAGTCTCAGTTCTTTCAACTCTTCTTCTGCTTTGTTCCCCTTTTCCCCTCTAGTTTCTGACCTGTTCCCCTCTCCCTCCTAGTCACATCCAGCTTCTGCTATGCTCCCCACTACCACCACCATTCACGTCCATCTACTGCTCTGTTCCCTTCCCTACTCCTCGAGTCACATCCAGCTTCTGCCCTGTTCCCCTCGCTATCCTAGTCTCATCCAGTTTTGCCTTATACCCCTCTCCCTCCTAGTTATATCCATCTTCTGCTGTGTTCCCTTTCCACCCCCCACCAGCAGTCACATCCAACTAATGCTCTGCTCTCCACATTCAGGTTTTCCTGTCCCCCCCCCCCCCCAATTCCCATCCAGCTTCTCCCCTGCACACCCTCTCCCAGGGCCCATTCAACCTAAGCTGCTGCAATCAGGTTGCATGGCAGCTCCGTCTTCTCATCGGGGCTGCACTGTGTGATTTCTGTGCTGCTCTTGGAACAGTGGGGCTCTGTGTCTACGGAAATTGGGTCACTTCTCATCTTTTCACAAAGCATGGTCGCTGCTAGATGATTATGTATCTTGTGAAAAGGAATTAATTCTCTAAAGTATGTTGCATATACTGTTCTGTTTTACTCATATCAGCCCACTGACCTTTTTTTTTTTAATTTTATTCTATTCCATATTATATGTTGCTGTATGTTTTCATAAATACTATGTTGTTTTAAAATTAATAAATAAAGTTTAAATAGGAAAAAAAAAAAGAAAAGACTTTCCCCATGCAGCATTTGAGTGTGCAAGTGGAGGCACCCAGTAGGAGCAGCCAGAACTTTTAATGTAGACAGTGCATGTTAGAACCATTGTATTCCTGTCCTGCGTTTTGCTGTTTGGTTTTCTTTCCACCGAAATCCATTCATAGTAAACCTGCTAACCAATGGAAGGACAGCACGTTAGGTGCTCTGATGAGTAAAGCTGAATAGTATCCCAGCCCTTTGTTTCCACAAGGAAGCAAGAATTAAATAGCATTTCAGGTTTCTCTGATTAGTGGATTACTCATATTTATAGCCTCTTCACTGTGATACTGTACTTTTTGTAAATATAAGCACTATTAGTTTGTATGTGCATGTCAGTGCTCTGCTACTAAGAATCTCCATACTGATGCAAACCTATTTATATTGGTCTGTTTATCAGGCTAACAATACTGTGCTCTATATTGATTTCTACTGGGGTACAATGACCAAATATTCTTGTCTATGTTAATATATCAACATTTTCTTTCAGTGTAGTGATCTCCAAGTTGACACAGTAGCATTTATACTAACACAAGATGGTCTTATGTACCTTATTACTATCAACTTTGTTATTTTATTTCTATAATTTATGTGTAGTATAAGTTATCAAACCATGTTTTAGATGATTTATTGCATGTAATTTATATTTGAGACTAGCATTTAGATAGCTGCCTTCAGGCCAATGCAGAACAAGCTATGGAAATGTTGCATAAATTAACTATCACTATATCCACTCTATTTGCAACGTGTCTGTAAACTGATTCTTAAGTGTGAGCTTTTCAAAGTATGAAACTTCTTCTGTTAATCTTTGATACGCTACATTCATTTTATTGTTGATGGAAGGTCAGCACTGAGGCTTCATTATTGTGCTGTTCATGTAGTGTTGGAGGATGTGGTCAATAGGGGCAGCACTGAAAAAGCCGAACCCCTCATAAAGTTTATGTGCGTATCTTTATGCCTGCTATTTAGTGGCCTCCATTTATCAATCCTACCTAAATCATTTGACATTAGGACCACTTTTTGTGCTTCCCCTGAATGGATAAACTATCTGGATGGTGACAGGTTATTATGTGGATAAACTTGGGCCCCACCCCCATAATACCTTGACCACATTTTTTACAAAACAGAAGGGAAGGGAAATGGGACTTGATATACCGCTAATCTGTGGTTTTTGCAACTACATTCAAAGCGGTTTACATATACACGGGTACTTATTTGTATCCACCTGGGGCAGTGGAGGGTTAAGTGATTTGCCCAGAGTGGCAAGGAGCTACAGTGGGAATCGAACCCAGTTCCCCAGGATCAAAGTCCGCTGCACTAACCACTAAGCTACTCCTCCACATCCATCACTTTTGTATTTGTTGACCAGGTATTTTTTTGGGGGGAGGGGGAGAAATAAAATGTATATATAAAGCTTTTTTGCTTCATGTGTAAATGAGCAACAGTGAAGGGATCTTTGTGATAGTTCTCTGCAGATCTTTGGTCAGACTCAACTTTGTATGTTCTTTGACCTATGATCAAGTCATCGGTCAGGATTCAGGTGAACCATGGATCTATGAAACTTCAAGGGTAGCTGAGAAGAATACTATTGGTCAAAGAACATTGCTGCAAGTTCAGGCTTCTAGGATACTTCTCTGCCATTTCTTGGCCTACTAGATCAGATCAAAGCTTCATGTAGCTCAGTATCCTGTTTCTAGCAGTGACCCATCCCTGAAGCAGGTGGATTTGCAGAAGTGGAAATGGGAGGTTATGGTAAAAATTTGTTTCCCTCAGTTATGTACATACAAATATTATCTATTTGACATGAATTACAGAGGAGATTGTGTCCAATTTCAGAAGCTTGGTGGTTTCCTCATGCCACTTTGCATTTTCAGCTGATTGGGAGCCAGGGCTGGGAACTAGTACCATGAGCTTTTGTTTGCAGCTACCTGAGAATTTGAGCAGATGCACAACATAAAACTATACCAACAAACCATAAAATATACCTATACAACATATTGTATAATATACCTAACACAAAATAAATGATACTTACACATTGAAGTTGATTTTTGCAGTACTAGTTGGAACTGCATAGCGTGGTGAGTTTGTGTCAAATCAGATCAATTTTTTTTTTCAGTTTCTTGTTTAGAGAATTAAATGAACTATACAAGCTGGGTACGATATACTTGTATTTCAGCAAAAGTTTTGATACTGTCCTATGTAGGAGGTAAAGGAGCCAATTTTTCACAGTGGTTGGGGGTGCTGAACCCATCACAAATTACCCATACTTGGACAGTGTGAAGGCATTTTGCTTAATATTGGGTGTGCTCAAACACCCACAGAACTGGCTCCTAAATGGAATAGACTGAGGAAACAAAGGTGACTAATAATACCCAGTGTACCTGAATGTAACTCACCTTGAGCTACTAGTGAAAAAGGTGTGAGCAAAAGCAAAATAAATAAATAATAGTGCTTAAGAACTGGTAGCTTGTTCTGTTCATTGTCATTGTGAGGCATATTGTGGAGGAGTTAAGAAAAGTTGTGAGTTTGGCTGCTGGTAATAATATAGAACAGAGTGGACATTCATGAGGAGGGAGGGAATAGATAGAATTATTCCAAGAAGCTTTAATCCAACATTGTATGAATTGGATTGCTACACTTGTGATATCTAAAGCCGTTGTAGGTTCCATCATATACTCTGATTTGTAGAAAAAAAAAAGTCATCTGTAGAATATGTAATTGCTAAATAAGGCAGCGTGTGGCAAGTCCTTTACACAAGATGAAATCCAGTGAATTTTCAACTACTGACCCAAATTTATATCTGTGATCATCATGCAGCTTTTGGGCAATGGACATATTTTTTCATCATGCTCAGCACTCCATGTCAGCTTCATAAATAGTGTATTTATTTATTGTTAAAACTTGATAGTCTGCCTATGACACAGAGGTCCTAAAGTGGAATATAATAAACCAAAATTTGCATAATTTACATAATGAAACCAAACCAGTTTAAATTAATACAATGACTACTGTCTCTGAATATTAACTCCAAAGTGAGTCTAGACCTGTGTGTCCATTGATCACATCAACATGCTTGCTGTAAGGCTTCCAGTCCAGTTCAATGTCTTGTAAGTACAGGCTAACTTCAAGTAAAAAAAAAAAACAAACAAGAAAAAAATACACAATTTCACTCTTTGACACATCATAATTCCGTGCAATAATCCTTTATTTTTTTTTACCACCCGTCTTGACTATTGCAGTGTTGTTTACACTGGTTTGCCCTGTCACACGCTAAAGAAACCAGTCGCTTCAGAAAGCAGCCATCAGGTTACTCTGCTGTGCCTATCGCTTTGATCATACTATATCCCTACTGAAACAATATCATTGGCTTCCTGTTGAACAACGAATTACTTAAAAAATTGCTTCTCTTATCTTTAAGGCCTTCAGACTTGGTATCCCTGACTATCTTTCCTGCCTAACCATTCCTTACTGACCCTCCCTTCTTTAAACAATCACCATTTAGTCCTGCCCTGTCCAAAACATGCTCACTTGGAATCAACACATCATAGCCCAGTTTTTTTTCTTTGCTGCTCACACATGGAACAATCTCCCCCTCGCTCTCTGTAGCAATTCTTCTTTTACGGACTTTAAAAGTGAGCTGAAAATCTGACTCTTCTGATTAACTTTTGGGGAGACAGTCAGATCGAAACTACCAGTGTTACCCACTTAACCCTGCCATCCTTTTATGTGCGATTGATTTGCCCTCTTCTTTTAGCTATGCCTTCTTCTAAACTTAACTACCCTGCTTTCCTATACATTGATGGCGTTCCTTTTCTTGTTCTCTGTTAGCCGGTACACCACTCCGTTCTGCCCATCAGCTAGAGCAGTATAGAAAGGTTTGCAAATAAAGAATGAAAAAAATATAGTAGATGGTAAAAATAAATTTTGTTTAGATAGCTGAGGGAAAAAGGTATGCATGGCGATCATGTGCCTCCTGTTCAGGGCAGGATTATCTCTTTGGTGGGACTTAGGTAAATAAGCCTGTGGGGGGGGGGGGGGGGGGGTGAACTAAACAGACCTGCAAGCAGCAGTAGCTCTGATCTCCCTCCCCTCAGTCTTCTTTTTGCTAGCAGCTGACTTACCAGGGTAAAAATCTGCCTTGGGAGCTCTTGAATTAGCACATCTGAGAAGGCCCCCCTTAAACATTTTGGCCGTAGGCAAGTGTCTAGTTTGTGCAATAATCATGCTTTGCTCCTGTTACAGAAGATCTTGCATCAGAGTAGATGATATCCACCAACTTCATTCTATTCAATAGAATGATGTTAGTGGATATCAGGCAAATATTTAGCGTAGAAGTGGTCAGACTTATTTATAATTGAGGAAGAATCCAGCAGCTGAATTTGTTTCATATTAATTTTTTTTTTTAGCTGAACACGAAATTAACATTTTTTCCAAACAGAGGCCCCATTCCTGTATAAAACTTGGGCCAAATGGCTCTGCTGCTGTCCCTTCCCCTTCCCCATAGGCCCTGATCCTAGGAGTGCTTCATGTGTGGAATGAGACATGGGGGGAGGTTTGTTTGTGTTTCATTGTATATGCACCTTCCATGTTCACCTTATATTCTAACTCCTCTTACTCTTACCTATCTGTATGTTCCATCTTTGCTTATAACCTACACTGTCAATTAAAATGTTCTATTACATATTGTGTTGCCATTGCAAGAAGTATACTATCCAGCTTATTTTCGAAAGGGAAGGATGCCCATCTTCTGATGCAAATCGGAAGATGGGCGTCCTTCTCACAGGGTTGCCCAAACCTGTATAATGGAAAGCCGATTTTGGGTGTCCCCAACTGCTTTCCGTCGCGGGGATGACCAAAGTTCATGGGGGGGAGGGCGTGTCAGAGGCGTAGCGAAGGCGGGACTTGGGCATGCCTAATACATGGGCGTCCTCGACCCATAATGGAAAAAAAGGGCGTCCCTGATGAGAAATTGTACAACTTTACCTGGTCCTGTTTTTCTTACGACCAAGGCACAAAAAGGTGCCCGAAATGACCAGATGACCACCGGAGAGAATTGGGGATGACCTCCCCTTACTCCCCCAGTGGTCACTAACCCCCTCCCACCCTCAAAAAACATCTTTAAAAATATGTTGTGCCAGCCTCAAATGTCATACTCAGCTCTATCACAGCAGTATGCAGGTCCCTGGAGCAGTTTTAGTGGGTGCAGTGCACTTCAGGCAGGCGGACCCAGGCCCATCCCCCCTACCTGTTACACTTGTGGAGGAAACAGCGAGCCCTCCAAAACCCACCACAAACCCACTGTACCCACATGTAGGTGCCCCCCTTCATTCCTAAGGGCTATGGTAGTGGTGTACAGTTGTGGGTTTTGGGTGGGGGGGCTCAGCACCCAAGGTAAGGGAGCTATGCACCTGGGACCTTTTTCTGAAGTCCACTGCAGTGCCCCTCCACGCCATACCTTGTTGTTATTATTTTTACTGCTGTAATTGTCTATTGCTCATATTTGATTTATTCTTATTGTACACCACCTTGAGTGAATTCCTTCAAAAAGGCGGTAAATAAATCCAAATAAATAAATTTCTGTTTTTGTTTGTCATGGATAAGTATCTGAAGCTTATTTTATATCCTGACTAATTCTTCCGAAAACAAATCAGTATATTCAACATTCACTAATTTGCTGTGAACCAGTGTAATTTGAGTCTTTCCAGATCTGAAACAGAGAATGCAATGAAGGCTTGACCTTTTTCAACTGTTATGCTCAATCTGTTGTTGTTGGTTTTTTTTATCCTTTTTTTTTCATATTTAAATCACTGCAACAACATGCTGAGTTCTTGCCTGGCTTTATTCATGCTTGACATGTGAGATTAAAGATTTCTGTCCCACCGTGGAGGCCAGTGGTTGTAAAAATTGGAAGCTCATGTCCATAGTAGTTTTATATCGACTGCATATTGCTAGCAGTTTCTGAACTGGGCCACACAGAGTTCTAAATAAAATATTTCTCCTACCTAGTAAACACTGATTGCTTTGACACAGCTGCCTCATCTTGAATAACCAGTGATATAAATGGAATGTGGCCTTGAATGAACTTCACTTGAAAACTTTGTGCTAAGAATGATTTTCGGTCAAAGTTGTTTTTTGTTTTGGAGCACTGGCATAATAAAAAGAGTAACAAAAACCTTTTTGCTCCAAAATGGAAATAGAATTGATATGTATGTGTGTGTGTTTGTGTGTGTGTGTGTGTGTATATATATATATATATATATATATATATATATATATATATATATATATAACTGACATATTGTGCTTCAGTTACTAAACTGAAAGTAAAATCATTTTTCTTACCTTTGTTCGGTGATTTTATTCTTCTAATCATCTTATTCCCTGTCTCTGGTTCTGCTCCTCTGTCTGTGCTCTAAACTCTGTTTTCAGGGCCTCCTCTGTACTCTTTCTTTTCTCTCCTCCTCTCTTCTTCACTTCTTGCCCTATATACATCTTTCACATTCAGCTTTTTTGTGTGTTCCTTCCTCCTCATGTCTGTCTTGTTTCCATCTCTTCCCTTCCAATTCCTATTCAAACATGGGCAACATCTCCTCCCTCCTCCAGTCTCCTCCTCTCCACTCTGTGAGCACCATCTCCTCTAGTCTTCTCTCATCTCTACTCCGGGAGCACCATGTTCTCCGGTGTCCTCTCTCCACTCCGGGAGCACCATCTCCTCTCTTCTCTCGTCACTTACCCTCCTCTCCTCTGTGGGCCCTCCCCCCCCGGCCCTGTCACCACTTCTCCCTACTCACGCAATCTTCCCTGGTGGTCTAGTGACGTCGGGGCAGGAAAGAGCTGCGTTGCTGCCTGACGGTCTCGGCGAGATTCAAAATGGCCACCGAGAATTGAATTCTCGGCGGCCATTTTGAATCTTGCCGAGACTGTCAGGCTGCATGCTGGAGGATGGAGAGCAGCGCGCTGGGCAGGAAAGAGGGGGCTCTTTCCTGCCCCGATGTCACTAGACCACCAGGGAAGATCGCGTGAGTAGGGAGAAGTGGTGACAGGGCTGGGGGGGGGAGGGGGTAACCCTGACGGCGATCCCGAACTCGGAGGGCCGGCGGCCTGCCAGCCAGCCAGCCAAATCTACCTTCGGACTATAAGACGCACCCCCCATTTTCCTCCCAAATTTTTGGGGAAAAAAGTGCGTCTTATAGTCTGAAAAATACGGTAATTTCAAAGACTTCACATCTACCTCTTAAATTCAATGCATCTTTTATAAATGTCTGAGCCAGTTTAGTGTTTTCTATATCTTTTTCTGGTTGTCTAACACGGGTAGTCAGGTTATTAAATTCAGAGGAATTCTTATCAACTTTCACTTCCACTTCAAAAAAATTATTATGCAGGCATAATTTCTTACCCAAGTCTGCTACCAGTTGCCAGATGGAATCCAGAGTCACATGAGCAGGCTTAGTCTCTTCACAAATCATATAGGGACAGGCTTACAGACCTCAATATATGTATTCTGGAAGAAAGACAAGAGAGAGGGGATATGATAGAAGTTTAAATAACCACTTTAGCATTAATGTACAGGAGGTGAGCCTTTTTCAAATGAAGGAAAATTGTGGAATGAGAGGGGCATAGGATGAAGTTAAGAGGAAATAGGCTAAGGAGTAACATAGTGTTTCATGGAAAGGGTGGTGAATGCATGGAATGGCCTCCCGGTGGAGGTCATGGAGACGACTGTGTCTGAATTTAAGAAAGCATGGGACAGGCATTGGGATCTCTTAGGAAAAGGAGGAGTTAATGGTTACTGAGGATGGGCCATTTGGCCCTTATTTGTTGTCATGTTTCTATGTAAAAGAAGGCATATGAGTTTGTTACCTCATGAGTTAGGGAAACACCACCCAGCTTCATTTCGGCTGCCGCTTCTTGGACAATGGACACTACCGCAGCAGCTTATGCACTCGAGGTGCCTGCCACCGCCAAGCACCTTAAAACTCCCTCTCACAGGGAAGGTACTCCAGCACTGCATGGCTGAAGCGCTATCACTGCTGCTAATGGTGAGCTACTGCTCTGTGGCTGTGGAGGAGGGGCTCTGTGGTTGGGGGCTAAGGGTAGTATCCAACCCAAGAGACGCCTGTCTCCCTGCTTGTCAAGAAAACTCCTCTTGGACCCAGAAGGCACCCTGGCCCTTCTGGCAAAAGAATCCATCGGGTGATATTGGAGGGAGAAAGCTGCTGAGAGGAATGTGCTGCTCAGCGTGTTAGGTACATACAACCATCTTGGATCCCAGTAATACTGATTTTTGAGCTTTTTTGTTTTACTCTATAAATGTTTAAGTCATGTATGTTTTTGGAATGTCAAATTTGTGAAGAGATTGAAAACTTGAACAGTGTTGTGGACTTTAGGGAAAAGGGTCATGGATTTGATAATATTTTCTTTCTGTGGTACAACCAAAGTGGTTTACATTTAATATATGTAGGCAGTGTCTCTGTCTTTAGTGGGTTCACAATCTAAGTTTTGGTACTTGGGCAGTGGAAGGTTTAAGTGACTGCCATGGGTGAGTACAGGCCTACCCACTTAGAGCTCAGGCCTTCCCAGCAGCAGCACAACTGGTTTGTGGCTGGCAGGACCAGGAAGTTGTATTGGCGGGAAGGCTAAGGGCCAGTGTGAGCAGCTCATATGAGTAGCATGCTGGTTCAGCACTGACGGATTTAGAAGTAGAGATGCCAAATTGCCTGGGGGGAGGGAGATACAGGTGGGGGAGTTCCGTGCTCACCCACTTAGGGCTTGTGCCTGGCCAAAATTGGATGTCTGGCTATGCCCCTGTTGCCCACAGTCACAAGGGCACTACAGTGGGAGTTGAGCCCAGTTCCTCTGGTTATCAGCCTACCTTACTAACCATTAGCCTATTCCTCCACTCTGTTGCAAAATTGAAACATTTGTCCAATCATATAGAGCACTAAAATAAAGCACCACAGTGGCAATTCTGTAAACTGGTGCTTCAGTTAAGGTGTCCCAATGTTGTGTGCTTGACACCAATTCTATAATGGCATCTTAGCACAAAGATTCCATAAGCTGGCATTGGCGTGCCTTCTTACACCATGTCAATGGCAAGCGTAAGTTGGCGTACCCAAGTGTGCCAAGTGATGTTCCTAATTTATAGTATTCTATAAACTACATGTGTAAATAGCAGACATGCCGACAGGCTGCCTATGCCCCCCTTGCTGTTAGGAACTGTGGTATTTAGGCACTACCTCTTAGACCAGTGCTTAACTGCCCGTTAAGGGTGCCTTTGATGCATGTAAGTCACATGTACCTATAGTGCCAGTTGATAGAATTGCCTTCCGTATGTCCTCAGCTGAGAACATAGGTCTGATATTCAAAGCATAGATGTGTCTAACGTTGCAAGACTTGCAGAGGCCATACAAACTGTTAATGCATCTTTAAAAATTTACTATGTCTCTGTGCCTAAATTAATACTCAAAATTTCACAAAATTGCTAAATTTCCACTCAGGGGAAATATAACTAGGAGTTTAGCACTGATTTTCAGCACTAGACTCGTAAATCTCTAGGCAAATAAATAGCGGATGTATATTAATAATCATAACCTTTAAGCTCCTAAATTAAGATGCATTTTCAGCTGAAAACATTGGAACCTAAGTTTGAGTGAAATTAGGGGACACATTTCTTCAGTCTAAGCTTGAAGGATCCTTTTTTTCTGTTTTTGTACTTTCCTTTTGGTTGGATTTTTCTCCTGCTCCTTCTTAGTTTCTGAGTGTAAGGAAACACATTTCCTGATGAATCTGTGTGTTGTAGTTTAGCAACTATCTTTTGAATGTGCAAATCAGGGGCATAGCCATGGCTGGGCCTAGCCAATTGGCTAAGGCTCACTCAGCAGTGGTGTGTGGGTATCCTCAAGCCCTGCTAGCTGAAGACATCTGAAGGCTGACAGAACTCCACTCTTATAAACGATCTGGAATTCGGATTGATGAGTGAGGTGATTAAATTTGCAGATGACACAAAACTATTCAGGGTTGTTAAAACACACGAGGACTGTGGAAAATTGTAGGAAGACCTAAAGAAATAGGAAGGCTGGACATCCAAATAGCAGATGAAATTTAATGTGGACAAATGCAAAGTGATGCAAATCATTGTTACCTGATGTTGGGTCCTACCTTGGGGGTCAGCACCCAAGAAAAAAAATCTAGGTGTCATTGTTGACAGTACTCTAAAATCTTCTGCCCAGTGTGCGGCTGCAGCCAAGAAAGGCAACTGGATGCTAGGAATTATTAGGAAAGAGATGGTAAATAAGACCAAGAATACTATGACTCCTTATCACTCTATGGTGCAACCTCACCTTGAGTATTGTGTTCAGTTCTACTTGCTGTATCTCAAAGATACAGCAGGATTAAAAAGGCTCAAAGAAAAGCAACCAGAATGATAAAGGGGATGTAACTCCTTTCATACAAGGAAAAGCTAAAGAGGTTGGGGCTCTTCAGCTTGTAAAAGAGACGTCTGAGGAGATATGATTGAGGTCTACAAAATCCTGAGTGGTGTAGAACAAGTAGAAGTGAATACATTTTTTTTTACTCTTTCAAAAAGTACAAAGACTAGGGGACACTGAATGAAGTTACATGGAAATACTTTTAAAACAAATTAGAGGAAATATTTTTTCACTCAACGAACAAGTTAAGCTCTGGAACTCTTTGCTGGGTAGCGTATCTGGATTTATGAAAAGTTTGGACACGTTTCTGGAGGAAAAGTCCATAGTCTGCTATTGAGACAGACATGGGGAAGCCACTGCTTGCTCTGGGATTGGTAGCATGGAATGTTGCTACTATTTGGGTTTCTGCCTGGTACATGTGACCTTGATTGGCCACTGTTGGAAACAGGATACTGGGCTAGATGGACCATTGGTTTGACCCAGTATGGCTGTTCTTACGTTCCACTCAGCCAAACTCAGCAGTTGGTGGCAGCATTCCTGAACTGCCAGTGCCAGCACCCTGCACATGCTTAGTTTGTTTTTTCTCATGCATGAGAACTGATCATGCACGGGATGCTGGATGTCTCCATCTGGAGGGGTTTGAGATCTTTTCCAGATAATATATTTAAATGTAAAATTGAGCAGAGTGGAGGCGAGCGGGGGTTGTTGGGGGGGGGGGGGGGCAGTCAGGAAATGTTGTGACCCACCCAAAATTTGCCATCTAGCTGTTGCAAAGTTTTATGACTAGGAAAAGGTGTGACTGAGAACTTGATCTAAAAGTATTAGGAATGACAAGTTGTTAATTCTATAGGTGAATTCATTAAATCACACTTTATTTTATGAGGGAAACATATTTGAAGTAGTGAAGTTTTCTTCTCAGCTTTAATGTAGCTTGAGTCTCTGTAAGGACATATGGAGGACCCTAGACAAACGTTTGTGGATAGCCCCCTTTTTCATTTTGATGTTACAGGGGATATTTCACTGTTTGCATGTACCAAATGTTGACTGAGCTGGGCAGATACTATATTCTCATCTTTTGCCCCCCTTTACAAAACTTGATTTCTTTCGCAGGACCTTACATATAGGCAGTGGGCCAGGGATAGCTGTCTCCTTTTGCCCACAGAGTAAAGTTAGCCTGGCTGATAGCATAAAACCAGCCTGTTTCTAAAAGGACTTGAAGAGGCCATTAAAAACTGTTAATGCAAAATGGGGGTTATGTTAATAGGAAATGGATTGTCAGAGTTTATGGGGTAATAATCCATTTTGGTGCTTGATGAATAGCTTATTTACAGTAAAAGGATGCTTGCTTGAGTTTTGTTATGTATTGCTGAAACAGAGAGGAAGATTGGAGGCTTAGTGTCAAGTTTATTTTGAAATGGAAAGAATTTAAAAAAATTGGCTTCATTTACAGTGTTTCAAATGAGAAACAAGTATCTAAATGCTTCTTTAAATTTGAAATGCTCATTGTTATATTTCTCTTTATTCCCTTTTATGAATGTGTTTAGAAGAGAGTTCACATTTGCACTAGTGAGCTGCATGTTTCAATACTTTTTTGGGGGAAGTATCTTTCTGCTGAGAGGTATTCCAGTGAACAGGGCAAGTAATTTGTGACTCTCAAATTGAACTTGGAAGCAGTTATTGGACAGTTCAAATTAATAGGAACACTGCTAAAAGGTTCTGGACACAGCCAGCCAGTCAGGTTTTCAACTCATCCATAATGAATATATATGAAATAAATTTGCATGCTCTACTTCCATTCTGTGTAAATCTATTCCATCGTCATTGTGGGTATCCCAAAAACTGACTGACTAGGTGTGTCCCAGGGGTCTGTGCTGGGACCGCTGCTTTTTAACATATTCATAAATGACCTGGTGATGGGAGTAACTAGTGAGGTAATTACATTTGCTGATGACACAAATTTATTCAAAGTCATTAAATCGCGGGAGGATTGTGAAAAATTACAAGAGGACCTTACGAGACTGGGAGACTGGGTGTCTAAATGGCAGATGACGTTTAATGTGAGCAAGTGCAAAGTGATGCATGCGGGAAAGAGGAACCCGAATTATAGCTACGTAATGCAAGGTTCCATGTTAGGAGTCATGATAGGTTGAAACCTTCTGCTCAGTGTGCTGCTGCGGCTAAGAAAGCAAATAGAATGTTAGGTATTATTAGGAAAGGAATGGAAAACAAAAATGAGGATGTTATAATGCCTTTGTATCGCAGTGGAGGAGTAGCATAGTGGTTAGTGCAGTGGACTTTGATCCTGGGGAACTGAGTTCGATTCCCATTGCAGCTCCTTGTGACTCTGGGCAAGTCACTTAACCCTCCATTGCCCCTGATACAAAATAAGTACCTGGATATATGTAAACCGCTTTGAATGTAGTTGCAAAAACCTCAGAAAGGCGGTATATCAAGTCCCATTTCCATGGTGCGACTGCACCTCGAATATTGTGTTCAATTCTGGTCGCCGCATCTCAAAAAAGATATAGTGGAATTAGAAAAGGTACAGAGAAGGGTGACGAAAATGATAAAGGGGATGGGATGACTTTCCTATGAGGAAAGGCTAAAGCGGCTAGGGCTCTTCAGCTTGGAGAAAAGGCGGCTGATGGGAGATATGATAGAGGTCTATAAAATAATGAGTGGAGTTGAATGGGTAGATGTGAAGCGTCTGTTTACACTTTCCAAAAATACTAGGACTAGGGGGCATGCTACAATGTAGTAAATTTCTGGAATTTGTTGCCAGAGAATGTGGTAAAGGCGGTTAGCTTAGCAAAATTTAAAAAAGGTTTGGACGGCTTCCTAAAGGAAAAGTACATAGACCATTATTAAATTGGACTTGTGGAAAATCCACTATTTCTGGGATAAGCAGTATAAAATGTTTTGTACTTTTTTGGGATCTTGCCAGGTATTTGTGACCTGGCTGGATTGGCCACTGTTGGAAACAGGATGCTGGGCTTGATGGACCTTTGGTCTTTCCCAGTATGGCAATACTTATGTACTTATGTAAGGTGGTCAAACAGGCAGATAAGATGGTAAAAGCCAGAAGGATTCTTGGATCTTAAGAAGAGGAATGGCTAGCAGGAAAACGAAGTGAGAGAGAGAGAGAGAGAGAGAGAGAGAGAGAGAGACATCCTTTGGAGTAATGTGTACAGTTTTGGAGACTATACCATCAAAAGGATATGAACTGGATGGTCAGTCCAGAGGATGGCTATTAAAATAGGTAATGCCTTTGTCATAAAGCATATGGGGAGAGATCTAAAGTCTAAACATGTGTACCCTGCACATGAGGGGAAAGGAAACTATGGAATGATGAGTTATAGAATGAGGGTGAAAGGGGGTATATTGGGAGTAACATAAGAAAATATATATACAGTGTTGTTTTTCTAGCAAAAAAGGTGCCGGTACTCAAATGCTAGGCCACCCTTCAGGAGTGGGGTAATCACGGAGGGACCCACCCCATAATAGCCAGGCCACCTGCAACCAGTCATACAATCTATGACAAGACAGAATTGGTGTGTAGAGCCTGAGCTCTTTCATTAAAACTTGGGTTCCATGGGTCAATTTTAGCAGACAATGGAAAAGGTGCCGGTACTCAGTACCCCCTCAAAAAAAGCCCTATATATATATATATATATTTTTTTTTTTTTTTTTTTAATGGAAAGAGTGGTGGATCAGTGGAATAGTCTTAACAGTGGAAATGATGGAGACCAGGACAGTATCTGAATTCAAGAAAGAATGGATAAGCACAGAGTATCTCTTGAGGGAGAGGAAATGATTTTAGAACTGAGCAGCTGGTGTGGTTGGGCATAGAAACGGAGAAAATGACGGATAAAGACCATATGGTCTATCCAGTCTGCCCATCCATACCCAGCTGGATAGGCCATATGCTCTATATGTGTGTTTATTTTCTTTTATTCTATAATCTGACCCTGCATAGAAACCAAAATTTTGATACATGTTGTAGTGCAGGGATGTAGAAGAGAGAGCCTGATAAGAACTTTACAATGGATTCACTATTTAAAAGAGCAAGAGCTAACTACCAGGTGACAAAAAAACGCATATAAAAAGGAATGTTTTAGGAGCACAGCAGCGGAAATAGCAAAAAAAGGTGGCTAATATACTATCTGTGGGTCTTATTCCTTCAGTACCATTGAATATCTTCCATTTGGCTCCATTGCTTTGCCATTTTTCAATTTAGCTAGCTCATCACGAACATAGTGTTCTGAAAATTGTTCAAGGCCCACTTTCATGCTCTTGACATTAATCAATTGGTCAGAGTAGCTTTTGACCTGAAAGAGACAACCTTGGAAAAGGCCTGTGAGCTCAATGACACACGTGCTAAAGTCTTTTTTTTTTTTTTTTTAATGTTTGTTAAAACATTTCCTCTGGTTGGTTTGGGCTTCAAGCTCAGTTAAATCCATCCTTTATTGGACTTCTGGCTGCAAAGTCATTTATGCCTAACAGAAGTTGCTTTCTTTTATAATCCCCTCTGCCCCCATGTAGCCTAGTCATTGCAGTGACAATTCTTGGCCACAGCCAATGGATTGTGTTGCTCTTTGGAAGTTTGTGTGCATGCAGTCTAAACGTGGCCATTAGATGTCACTGAGTAAAGGTTGAAATTATCCATTTTAGAAAGGACATCCAAATCATAATTCAGACATACAAGACATACAAGACAGGACATCTGAAGTTCCATTAGTATCTTAGAACAAGGTCTGCTGACATAGAGCCTTTTCTAAATTACATGGTAAAATAGACATTCATGTATCAGTGCGTGCAGCACGAGTATGCATTTCAGAAAAATAGATGTCTAAATTATCAAAGGGATAACATAGGAACATAAATGTCCCTGTGGCAACATTTGTCGTGTTATATGAAATGACAACATAAGCGATTATGTGCTGGAACATAATGGTTGTATCAGCCAATTTTAAAACACAGGCTCTTTTACAAAATTGCGCTAAGGATTAACGCATGCTTACTGCAGCAAAAAATGGCTTATAACGAGGCATGCCGATGTGTCCCATGGTAATTTTGGAATGTGTGCTTGCTACCCACTTTTTCTAGCTCTGGGACGGAGAGTGGGCATGTTAGGCATTGCCATTTAGCAGATGAGTCCCAACCACCTAGAAAATAGGTGGCGGTGGGGGCTTAAATGCTAATGGAAGAATTAGAGCGTGGCCATTAATACTAAAAATTGGAAAATTTTTGGTAAAGTGCCCCATAGACATCTAATTCTTCCAAAGCTGTTATAGAGCCCAGAATCTTTTGCCCGTTTTTGCTGAGGGGGAGGGGTAGAAGGGAAGCTAATTACTGAGAGATGAAAGAGGTGACCTCACTTAATCTCTCCAGTGGATCGCTGCTCAATAGGAGCAGGTTTAACTGCCAATGCCCATTCCCCTCCTGAAATGGGGAGTAAACATCTATTTTTTTTGGGCTTGCCCTATTCCCCTGAAAACATGCCCAGACCCTGCCCCTTTGCCATTTGGACGTCCTTCAGTTTTAGACATTCATCGGTTTTACACATTCATATTCTGGCTTTGCAAAATTGGAAATTAGACATTTGTACATGATAGACGTCCAAGTGCTGGTTTATGGATACTCAAAACATAAGTTGGTAGAGATTTTGCATATATATATTATCTCAATTGATTCCACAGATCTTTTTCAGATCTTTTTTTTTTCTTTACTGTAATCTTTATTCAAAAATTTAATAAACCAAACTGGAACAAGACAAATACAAAGAAAAAAAAAAGAATGATACTTATTGCAGGCAAAAAACCCCTACTACTATGGCACTCAAAAATATAATCTTGGAGATCCAACAGGACAAACCCGCCCCAAATACAAATGAATAATACAAAGCCAAGTAAATAACAAAATAGAAATCCCTCCTGTCCCTGCCCCCTATTGAACCAAAACTACCTAACTCCTAAGCAACCAACACACTAGAGAGCGGTTCAGAAGGACAGTCAACAAAGAAGAAGCAATCAAGTAGAAGTAAGGCGCAGTGCTACGAGAACAGGAGCCCACAGGTCTTCATGCTGTTGCTTCCTGCCCCTCAAGGAGGATACAATCTTGCCATGTCTATGTAACTCCCCACAGACAGACAGACAGCTGCCCACTGTGAGGACTCCTTTAGATTTCCAAGAGTGAGCCAAAGCCATCTTGGCCTCTAACAACAGCAAAACCAGTATTTCTAAGTTCTGGTTACCCTGATTCTCCCAAAACATCCCAAGCAAGTAGAACTCTGAGGACGTCTTCCAAGGCATAGCAAGCCAGGTAGCAAGATGCATCCAGACAGTAGCCCAATATTGCTGAACTTTAGGACTGGTTCACCATATATGCTCAGAGTCCCCCTGGAGTCTGCCCTTCATCCAGCAAAGGCCCTCCTGATGCTGCTCATGAGACCTTTGCCTGCTGGGCAGGCGTCCAATATAACCTTTGCATCAGCTGATATTGCATTTGATTATACTCTGCTACAGAAGAGCATTTAATAGCATAGACATGGATCATTTCCCAGTATTTCTCCCCCTTAGGTTCCCTAAACCACTTCTCCCAGGCCTCCACATGATCCTTACTGGCCAGACAGCACATCTGAAGCAACTAGCTATACACCAGAGAGCGTTTCTTTCCTGGTTCCTGTTAAAACTACTTTCAAAGGAGTTGCAGTTCTACGCAACTGAGCAGCACCATCCCGACCCAGTAACAAGTCTTTCAGTTGGAGGTATAGAAAAAAAAAAGGGATTCTTGTATCTAACAGATCTTGCAGCTGCTGGTGAGAGAGCAAAACCCCCTGTTCAAACAACAAATTTGCACAATGAGTAAATCCCAGCGCCTTGAGCCTGCCAAAGTAGGGGATGGAGAAAGGAGTATAATCTTGCAGACAATTCAGGGGATGAAAGGAGCCTGAAATGCTGCAGGTCCATTTTACACCCTCCTAGGGTGACACCAAAGGGCAAATAAAAGTCATGCTGCCAGGAGACCATGGATCACCACCTGGGTCTGCAGAGTCACTGTTCTATGCAAGGCCTCAAATAAACCCTGCTCTCCCAAATATTCCTGCTCTATGGGAACCTAATAATTATGAGCAAACTGGTCATGATACTCCTTAAGCTGTGCAGCCCACCTGTGTCCTCTTCCCCTGCCATAGAAATGCTGTAAGCATTTTATTCCACTTAGTAAAGAATGCCTGAGGGAGAGCAATAGGTAACTGTGCAAAGAGGAAAAGAAACCTAGGGAGAATCATCTTCACCAAAGCTTACCCGCCTCCTCCACTGCTCTATATCATGCCGAATGTTAGCCAGTAACGGGGCATAATTAAGTGCATATAAGTCAGCCACTTGCGCGGATATTTGGATCCCCAAATACAAAAAAAATTCCTTAATAGCCAATTGGAAGGAGAACAGAAAACCAACTCCATAACCATAGTATTAAGCAGTAGAGCTTCTGCTTTGTCAGCATTCTGTCAGGTTCTCAGGTTCAGAGCCCACGGGGACGGGCTCTGGAGCAAACGTGAGCCCTTGGGCTGCTGACGAGGAGCAACAGCAGCAGGTAAAACCCACCAACCAACACTGGGCTAGCACACCGGCACAGGAACACACTGGACCTGGACCGGAACACACTGGACTGGAGTACACAGGACTGGTCCGCACTGCTTCACCTGCACTTACCCCACTGTCCCTCAGGAGTTGAGCCCCTGGGTTCAAGTGGCCGGCAGGACTTACTGGATACAGTATAACACAGGGAAAAGCAGGGAAACCCAGCAACTCAGAGTACCTATAGCGAACCAGACTGAAGTGCTCCACAGCCCACTAAATAACAGAAGTGCTCCTAAGCACTGACTTAACAGAAGTGCTCCTATACACAGTGCTCCTAAGCACTGAACTAACAGACACTAAACTTAACAGGAGAATTCCTAAGCACTAAACTAACAGAGGTGCTCCTAAACACAGTGCACCTATGCACTGAACTACAGCAGTGCCCCATAGCACTAAACTAACCAAGGGGAAACAGGGGAGCCACAAGGAGAAAGCAGGGAAGCAAAACACATAAACTAACACAGGTGCTCCTAAGCACCAAGCTAAAGCAGTGCTCCACCGCACAAAACTACCAAAGGTGCTCCTAAGCACCAAAGGGAAAGCAGGGGAGCCACAAGGGAAAAGCAGGAAAGCTAAACACAAGTAAAAAGTGCACACTGCACCCACACTAACCTGAATCTTTAGCAAAAGCAAGCAGGGAAGCTAGACACAAAGTCAGAAGTGCACACTGCACCACCCCTACCTAAAGCAAACGTTGCAAAGGCCCTGAAGGGAAGAACACCACTTCCCTATCAAGGCCCTGCCTGATGATGTCACAGCTACCAGACACGGGCAGCCAGCATACTGAAACACAGAGAGGCTAACCCACACAGCTGCAGTATAGTGAAGCAATTAGAGCTATACTGGGAGCAGCCAGCATACAGAGACAGAGCTAACTCAGGCAAAACAGACAGAAGCCAGCCCAGAAACCGACCGCCAGAAATAAGGTGAGTTTGGGAGGGGGCACGGCCACAATCGTGACACATTCATTTTAAATCCAAAATGTGAAGCGAACTGCAAATTTTCCTCCGTCGGGGTAGGCAATGAGGCTTTGGGGTCCCCTACAAACAGGTGGTATCTGCATACAACAGAATTTTATTGGCCAGGCCCCCCACAGAGATTGGAGCTATGCATGGATTGTTACGTATGGCTGTAGCCAACACAAACAAGAGTGGGAACATGGGACACCCCTGTCCTAACCCCCAGATGGAACAAGAAGTCATCTGACTGACCCCCTTTCACTAAGATGGTATTACTGGGTTGAAGATGCAAACTGCGAACCCATTGACCAAACTGACCCCGCAGCCTCATAATGTCCAGCATTTGGAAAATAAATGGCTGTTCCACACTGTCGAAAGCTTTTTCAGCGTCCAACACTGCTGTCTGGATGCGAGACCGTTGTAAATAATCGGTGAGATTAAGGGCTGTATGAATATTATTCCCCAATAGCTGATCTTTAACAAAACCAGTTTGATCTGTCCTTATCAACTCAGGTAATTTAGCTTGTAACCTGGTAGCTAAGAGTGTGGCAAATATTTTCATGTCTAAGTTGAACAATGCTATGGGGAGATAACTGGAGCAATGCACTGGGTATTTCCCTGGTTTAGGCAGCACCACCACCTCTCCTTGTATATAAATGAAATCAGCTGCCCCCCTCCCCCCAGCAGCATTGCACTAAATACCCGAGGAAGAAAGATGCTATTTAATCTGGCCTGGCATTAAAAAAATTGTAAAAGGAAACATCCTCCGTTCTTTGTGGCCATTCCCTTAATCGCTGCATGGACTTCAGAGACATGAATGTTGCTCCCCATCCATTCTTGGGCCTCCTTAGAAAGACTGAGCAAGTGCAGAGAGGGGATGAGTACTCCTGTATGTCCCCTGACAAGGAAAACTACCTCTGCCGCATAGAGTTTTTTCATAAAAGGACCGAAACTCCACCACAATCAGAGTTCTTAACCACCAGCCTTGTAGTGGAAACCTCCAAATGTCTAATCCATCTGTTTGTCTGTCTTTTTCTTGAGCTGCCAAGCTAACACTTTCCTGGCCTTGCTCCCATGCTCCAGATACTGAGCCTGTGTACACTACAGGAGATATTCCTTGTACTGCATATCTAAACTAATCAATTCCCTATGCTTTTCTGCAGCTGGGAAAGGAGTATTGCACCCCCCTTCAGTTTGTGTTGTGCTTGCAACTCCCCAGTGGCATCTAGTAGAGTTTTCATAGTAGCCTCCTATTTCTTTTCTTGGGATCCTTTTTGGATTAATAAGCCCTATGGCTTTGCCCACATCCCACAACATTCCTATACTAGTATCCCCAGTATCATTGGTGTGCAGATAATCCACTCAGCGTTCCTGTAACCAAGCTTGGATATCTCTGTACAACAGCATACTAGTATTGGCTCACCAGTGTCTAGAGCCCACGGTAACCGGGTCGAGAGCCAAGTGCTCCATCACCAGAGCATGATCTAAAATGCCTAAAGGAAAAGTCCATAGACCAGTATTAAAATGGAGTCGGGGAAAATCCACTGCTTATTTCTAGAATAAACAGCATAAATGTATTGTACTGTTTTGGGATCTTGCCAGGTACTTGTGACCTGGATTGACCACTGTTGGAAATAGGATGCTGGGCTTGATGGACCTTCGGTCTGTCCCATTATGGCAATACTTATGTTCTTATGTACTTATGCCAGTTGTGGCTATCTTCAGAGCCAACCAATTTTGAATGTGCATCGTCAGGCCAAGAAGATAGTCCAGTCTAGAGTATGATTGGAAGTGACAGAAAAATGAGAATACTCTTGGGCCCTGCTATGAAAATGCTGCCACATATACAATAGTCTTCATTCCTGCGTACTGGTCCTCAAAATCTTACCCTGCAAAAGGTCTTGTTACCAGGCGGGACCTATCCAACATATCCAAACAATTCATGTTTCCCCCAATCACATATGCTCCTACGAATTTAGTAGTAATTGCTGAAAAAGTGGTTGGAAAGACCCAGTTTTGTGACCTGTAGCGGTATATATATTAAGGGGTGAAGATTTCAGCATCATCAATGTGCCCCGTTACCCACACCTACCAGCCATTAGAATCCTTGACAGTATCATAAAGTACAAAAGGAAGGGTTTAAAAAAAATGAAAATCACCACCCCATGCTTCTTAGAACCTCCAGAAGAATAATAAATCTATCCCCAACCTCCTGTTCACATTTTAGTGGCCTTAGTCTAAGCTTGGTCTCCTGAAACATCGCTATGTCTACTTTAGAGTCTCTCGAGTGCTTCAGGATAGACTTGTGCTTGATGGGACTGTTTAATTCTACCCACATTCCAACTAGCAGAGTTCCCAAACCTGGACCTCGAAGCACCCCAGGCAGTCAGGTTTTCAGGATACCTACAATGAATATTCATTAGATAGATTTGCAAGTATTCATTGTGGGTATCCTGCAAATCTGACTGGCTGGGGTGCCTCTAGGACCAAGTTTGGGAACCACTGCCCTACAGGACCAAATTTAAAACTTTTTTTTTTCCAAGGCTCTCAGACAAAATGGGCCAGAGTACTTATGTTTCAATCATTTTTATTAAGTGAACATAATCAGCTGTAACATTTCACATTACATAAGCAAGTTCCATAACAGCAATTGGCATATCTTCACATTTTGTATTTTTATTGATATTAGTATTTCCCCCCCTAAACTACTCCCCCTCCCCTCCCTGTTCCCTACCCCCCTTCCCTCCCCAAAGCCTCCCCCCCTTTTTTTCCATATATATCCAATAACAAGCAGAGGTTACAGGAGCAGCAGCAACGGGGATTATAGGTTCAATATCTGGCTCCGGACCATTGGGGTCAAGGTTTCCCAAAAGGGTGCCCATCTTATTTCAAATTGTTGTCTTCTTATCCGTGGCTGGTTCCGCATTGCCAGATGTTCTGTACGTAAAAGTATAAGCATTTGAGTTCGCCAATATTGCAGTGATGGTGGTTTGTTCCCCAGCCACTCCTGCAGAATTGCTTTTTTCGCTACTACTGTAGCTCTTTTTACAAAGTCTGTGAATCCCTTCGGCGTTGGCTTGCTTAGCCTTGGGTGTCCAAAAAGCAACTTTGGATCATATGTCCATCTTCGGGACCAGAGTTCTGTCACTTGTTGCAGTATACTTTTCCAAAACCAAACCACTCTTGGGGCATGTCCAAAACATGTGAGCCAATGTAGCCCCTTCTTGATGGCATTTCCCACATACTCCATCCGGTGATGCTCCCATATGGAAAGCTCTTCTAGGCGCCACATATATCCTTAGTGCGAATTTATATTGTATTTCCCAGTGCTCTGCCAGTTTTGTGGTCTGCCAGAGCGACCGCACATGGTCCTTAAACATAGTCTCAGTTATCTGGCTTCCCAGATCTTGGCTCCATTTTGCCGCGTAGCCCCTGTAATCCAATTCTGGCATTGTATCTCGGATGTGGCGATGATGGTAGGCCATGGGCATTTTCAATTGCGCCCCCAGCGACATAGCAGCAGCCAGTTCTTCCCTCACGTCCTCGGTGAGGTCTGTCCAAGTCAGACTGGACACATAGTGCCTCAGCTGGTAATAATGGAAATAGTCCGCTGAATTTATTTTGAACTGAGCTCTCAGTTCTGGAAACGTTCTGATATGCCCTTCGTCTGTGAGCACATGATATAGGTATTCTATCCCCTTTTCCTTTAGGCCAGAGTACTTATAAAATTTAGCCCTCTATACACCTTTGAGGCCTCTTAAGTTTTTATGGAACATCAATGTCTGTACCCTTGTCAAAAGAAATCACATGGGCCTTTTCAGGATTATCCCCCACCTCCACACTGCCAGATGGGCTGTGCCTAATTCAGCTGTCTATTTCATGAAGCAGGTGAAAGCCAGGCTCTTCTCCCATGCCTTTGGGAACGGACTAGCCACTCATTCTGCATCTAGACTAACTTGCTGCTCATGTTGTAAATAGGACTACCTCCATGTATCGTATTTGACTGTACATATAATTTGCCTTCAGTTTTGTCACCCTTTAATTTATCCCTATGCCTTTGGCCAACCTATTTTTTCTATCTATACGTCTCAACTGTACTTACTCCCCTGGCTGTGTATTAATATGGTTGCATCTATGTTTGAACAAAAAAAACAGCACTACGGGCCTTTAAAAATGGAACACAGTTCTTTAATGAATGAGCCTTGACAAAAAGACCCGACATGGGCCGTGTTTCGGTGACTAGCACCTGCGTCAGGGGTCACAGTGATGACGTGGAAAACTTGGGGAATAACTCGAATATATTCCTCTACAATATATTATTCCTTACCCCACGTCTCATATAGTAAAAGCTACAAGGCACCAAGGCACTTTCACTTTCTGTATCCAAACGGAAAGTGAAAGTGCCTTGGTGCTTGGTAGCTTTTACTATATGAGACGTGGGGTAAGGAATAATATATTGTAGAGGAATATATTCGAGTTATTCCCCAAGTTTTCCACGTCATCACTGTGACCCCTGACGCAGGTGCT
Organism: Microcaecilia unicolor; assembly: GCF_901765095.1. Taxonomy (NCBI): domain Eukaryota; kingdom Metazoa; phylum Chordata; class Amphibia; order Gymnophiona; family Siphonopidae; genus Microcaecilia; species Microcaecilia unicolor. Next base: position 451,005,023 of record NC_044031.1, on the reverse strand, counting down.
AGTCACCGAAACACGGCCCATGTCTGGTCTTTTTGTCAAGGCTCATTCATTAAAGAACTGTGTTCCATTTTTAAAGGCCCGTGGTGCTGTTTTTTTTTGTTTGGACTTTAGTTTGTACTTCGTTCCCTCTCTTTTGCTGCATCTATGTTTGAACATTCTTGTGCATGCTATTAATGTTTCCTTGCATTATGCTCATGTTGTGAGTATCTTATCTATTTATTTATTTGTTAGGATTTATTTACTGCCTTTTTGAAGGAATTCACTCAAGGTGGTGTACAGTAAGAATAGATCAAACATAAGTAGTAGGCAAATCTATGTTACTACTACTACTACTATAAATCACTTCTATAGCGCTACCAGTCGTACGCAGCGCTTTACAATTGAACATGAAGACAGTCCCTGCTCAAAAGAGCTTACAATCTAAATCAGGACCTTTGCTTCCTGTTAACAGCATTTCATTTGTATTCTGGTGATATTTATCATATTTCTGGTCTGTGAATGTCCTACAGTTCTGTAGTATGCGTATTTCAGAAACTGCATTACATCATTGATATTTCTAAGATGTATTTATAGCCTATCGCTATTTACCTCATTGATTGAATGTTATGTTTACACTTGGTTGTTGTACCATTATTAAACAGCACCATGTAAGTTGTTTGTCAGGCTGTACATTGCCTTGGATGAATTTCTTCATAAAAGGCAGTTGATAAATCTCAATTAAATAAGGAAGTTTCACTTTTCATTTTTTTCCAGCTGTGGCAAAACTGTATAGAGCAGGAGGCATGAAATGTACTGTAAAAGGTCACAGCTATTGAAAAGCTTTAAATGTGATTTAATTGGCCTCTGCCCTGTATGGAAATAGCCTGGAGGGATAGGGGGTTAAGGGAGGGGAGAGAGGTAGCAATTAATAACACAGGAACTGGCAGGTGGGAAACTATTGTTACACCCTTCTGTACAAAGGAGCACACACTCTCTCCTCCTCTGAATCAAATTACTGTTTCTTCCCCTGCTTCGGTCTACCCAGCTGTAATTAAATAATAATCATTAAACTAAAATTGCCAGAATATTGAAACAGAGAAATATAGCAAAATGTTGTTAGATAGACCATATGGCTTATTCAGTCTGCCTATCCATGCCATTTACTCTTCCTATCCAGGGCTTTTTTTTTGTGGAAGCATTTCACATTCAGTTGTAAGAGTCAGCCCTAGAGTCCTTTTCTCTCCCACACCCTGCTTCCTTTGATGTAATTTCCTGTTTCTGCAGGGGCACAGCAGAGAGAAGGACTCCAGGGCCAAGGCTCACAGCTGAATGTGATGCCCTGCTGCTGTTAGTGGTCTGAAGAGGAAAATCACATTGAAAGGTACACAGTGGTTTTTTTTTTTTTTTTTTTTTTTTGGGGGGGGGGGAGGGGAGTTGCACGGGGAAATGTTTACCCAACCTGGCTGGGGGGCAGCAGGAGAGAGACATGTTAGACTGGGGGGAAGGAGGAGAAGAATATGGAGAGGGAAGGTTAGGGTTACCATATGTCCGGACTTACCCGAACATGTCCTGTTTTTGAGAACATGTCCGGACGGGTTTTGCCAGTCCGCCCGTTTGTCCGGATTTCTGGACAAACGGGCGGGTGGCGGGCCTATCCTAGCCTCCCCTTCCCTTACTTACTATCTACTGCCTCCTCTTTCCTGCCCGGAGCGCTGCCATTGCCCTGCATCTTGTTGCTGTGACGGTCTCGGGATTCAAAATGGCCGCCGAGAGTTGAGGCGGCCTCGTGAAACTTCAACTCTTGGCGGCCATTTTGAATCCCGAGACCATCACAGCAACAGGATGCAGGGCAAGGGCAGAGCTCCAGGCAGGAAAGAGGGGGCTCTTTCCTGCCCTGAAGAGGTCACTAGATAGTAAGTAAGGGGAGGGCAGGGGAGGTGACCCGGGGGCAGGGGAGGTGACGGAGGGGAGGGGAATATGTGACAGGGGGCGTGCAAAAAGGGTGGGGAGGGGGCGGGACATGGTGTCCTCTTTTTGAGAGGACAAAATATGGTAACCCTAGGGAAGGTAGGTGAGATACTGGAAAAGGGGAGGGTGGAAAGAGAGGGAAACATCCTGGATCATGGGGTGAAAGGGAGGGACGAAAGAGAGAACCATGCTGGATTGTAGGGTGAAGGGGAGGGATAACACAAACCAGACTAGCAAAACTCACACACTGAACCTGAATCAACTCGTGGTATTTCTCAGATTTGGAGCTTGTTGTGAAACTTAGCCAAAGGCATATGTGTCACTATGGGGGGGGGGGGGGGGGGGGCAAGGGGGGCAAATCCTCCCCCCCAATTTATTTGCCTCCCCTTTTCACCCCCAGTGAAACTTAGTGCTGAAGCTGCACATCTCCTTTCCTCTCTTCTTCCCTCCCTGCGGGTCCTACAAACAGAGTTTGCCAGCTCTGCAGTGATCACCACAGGCTCTCTCCAGTCAGTCCTAGGGTTCTTCTCTCTGTTGCAACTTCCTGTTGCCACGTGAGAAGAGTACAGCAGAGGGGAAAGCCTTTGAGCCGCTGGAGGGAGTCTGTTGTAATAACTGCCGGCAATACATGTAAACTCTGTACGTTTGTAGAGCCTGTAGGGAGAGAGGACAGACAAGGAGGTAAGGATGTGATGCCAGACCTGGAAGGGGAGGGGAGAAACTGCCCATGGATGGAAGGAAAGGGGAGGAGGTAGGATATGCTGCACATGGATAGAGGGGGGGGGGGGTAGACATGCACATGGAAGGGACGAGGGGAGGGGGACATGCACATGGATGGGGAAGAGGTGGAAAACAGATTTGGAAGGAGGCGGAAAAATGGAAGAAAGTTGAAAGATCAGTGCTAATGATGGATGTAGGGCAGGAAGTGAAGAAGGAGGCAAGAAAAGAAATAGCACATAAACAGGAGGGCCTGGACATTAAGTGCACAAAGTTAAAGATACAGAACCAGAGAATGGGAACAGGATGATTAGAAAAATAAAATCACTAGATAACAAAGGTAGGAAAAATGATTTTTTTTAAAGTTAGTGATTGAATTATGTCAGTTTTGAGACTTTACATCTGCCAGCTTTATTTTGCGCTGTACAGGAGGATATGTTTCTTTCTGTTTCTCTGGTGTTGCATTGTATGCAGAGTCTGGCATCCCAGATTTCAATTAAATTTTTGTCTATATTAGTACTTTTTCAGCCCGATGATCAAAGGTAAATGTGGGCGCTAGAGACCACTAGTGTGCCGGACTGGCACCCACATTTACCTTTGCACCCATGATCATTGGGCAAACAGCGGCGGTGAGAGGATTAGCGCGCCGCAGAGCTCATTCAAATTAGATTTAAATGAGCTCTGCTTGTATTCCTCCCCTATGATCAGCGTTCTGATCGTAGGGGCAGAATAGTGCCTTAAACCTATGCCAGCTGAGAGCTGGTGTTATGTAGGGTTACCATATGTCTGGTTTTACCCGGACATGTCCTCTTTTTGAGGACATGGTCAGGCAACCGGGCGGGTTTTGCCAGCCTGCCCATTTGTCCAGATTTCTGGATAAACGGGTAGGCTGGCGGGCGGACCTAATGGTGTCCTATCCCCTAGTCCCCTACCCTTACCTTACTCTACTGTCCTGGTGGTCTAGTGACCTCTTCGGGGCAGGAAAGAGCCCCACCTCATTCCTGCCCAGAGCACTGCCCTGCATCCTCTGACTTCCCCTTTCAATGCTGACAGTCCTGCACCAATTCAAAATGGCTGCCAAGAGTCGAAGCGGCCTCGCGCTCCAGGGGTAAAAACACTGAATGATGATTAAGATGGAAGCCCAGAGAACCTGGATGAAACTGCTGTGTAAAGCAAACAGAAGAGACACAAATTACACTGTGCCTGTCAGTGATTCTGTTATTGCTCACCCACTAATCAGGAGATGGGTGCTTGCTTCCCTCAAATAGCAGGCTTCTTTGCACTTCAAAAAGATCTAGTGTTACCATTATGGCTTTGCTACTTCCTGGTGTATTCTTCTCTTATCTGCAAAGGAATTGTAGTTTAAAAGTAAAGAAGGCAAACCTAGGCAAAGGTTTGTGATTTGTGAGTCCATAAAGTTCATGTTTCTCTTGATAGTCTTTATTTGTATAATGTATTCATTGTTAAGCACATAGACCCCCCATTGTGTGGCTGTACTTGGGGTGGGGAGAGGGGGCTAGTGATTATGAGGTGAAATCAGTTGCAGAGGAAATAGACTTCAACTCTCTTGGTCCATTCTGCAGAGCATCTCTGACTTTAGATGTGCATTTTTTTGGCAATTCTTTTATTTAAAATATATATTTTTTTCTTCCTGAAGTTTGAAACTCTTGCAGGTTCATGTACGGCATTATTTCTGGTTTTCCTTTGCATCCTGTTTTCATCACCATTAAACATTCAGAGAAGCTGAAATTGGAGCTTGCAAATTATAGAAGAGAACTAATAAATATTAGTTTGTAGTTCTCTCGCTGCAAAGCATAAAACTGTTCAGTTGGGGTCCTAATATTTATAATAACAGCAGTCTGCTTTTTGTCAGGTCTGTGAGTGCCAGCACTGAGTATCAACTGCAATCTGTGTAACTTTCCAAGTCCACTGAACACCTGAATATTCAATGCTGGTGTGTAGACATGGCCCAGCATTGAATATCTGGGTCTAATTCAGCTTGCAGTTGTCAGCAGCTTAAAAATCTCTGACTGACGCGGACTGAATATCACCGGGTAAGAAAATTTGAAGTAAGTTAGGTTCTGTTCAGTGCCCCACACATGCATTTCCTTGTCACACATCTTCCCCCTCCCCCTATGCCTTAGCTTTCAAAGGAAAAGAAAAAAAACTATACAAAAGGTCCCATGCCTTAGTCTCCCAAAATTTCTTACCCCCACCTAAAGCCATTTGCAAATAAAAGGGATGATGGGACACGCACCAGAATTTGCTACATGCGCAGACATTGGTACAATCTTATAAACCTCTCTTCAGAGAGAACCAAGTCTAAAAGGCATTTTCATATTCAGCTGGGTTAACATTAGAAACATCTGGATGTCTTTGTACTGTGAAATGATATATTTCAGTTCCTGGGAGACTGATAGATAGAACACCAGGTCTTTATTTAGTCCCAGAACAAAGGGTACCAAGAGTGTTTGCCTAGGAACAACTTTCTCAGATCCTTCTAGGAGTTCTGAGCTGCTGAAACAGGGACCAAAACTTTTATCTTGCCTTCCACTGTCAAATCTGGCATTGAGGTTCAGGAATATAATATACTCTTTTTAAAGGGTTCGCTGCTTCAGAAAAAAAGATTTTTAAAATTCTCTTTGGGGTCCTTTTACTAAGCTGTGGCAAAAAGTGGTTTTAGCGTGCCCTTTTGTGGGGTTTTCCTGTATGCTTAGGCCATTTTTACTGCAGCTGTAAAAATGGTCTTTTTATATTTTGTGTGTTAATGGCCATGCACTAATATTGATCAAAATCTCCAAGAATACATATATCAAACCACAGCAAACTTCAGTAACCAAATAGTGTTCACATAATAGTGCTTGAAGGTAAAGGTTTGATGAGCCTGCCATGAGTGGGAAAGCGCGGGGTACAAATGTAACAAAAATAAAATAAATATGTCTTTTTGGAGATTTTGATCACATTCCACCTATCAAAAGACCTCTGAGGGGGAACGCCGGTCCCATTTCAGGTCTTTTGTTCTCCAATAAAATCAAATTTTGAGTATCTTTTCTCGTTCCGAGTGACTACTTGTTGGAAGACTCATCCATTGACCTTACTGCTTGCCTGGTTCTATGGACTCCGTAAGGTTCCTTTCATTCCTCCACTCCAGTGGTTTCTCCTCTCATATACTAATGTTGCCATTAGTGCACGCCATTAAAAAGTTTTACTGTGTGAGCATTTGCCACCTATTTTGTAGGCAGCAAGGGCTCATGTGGTATTCCTGCACTAGCTGGTTAGTATGTGGTAATGTAGTGGCGCTAACTGATTAGCTCAGGGATGCCCACTTTCTGCCCTGACATGCTCTCTCAAACAAAATTTAAACATTTTTGTAGCACACGCTAATTTGGTAGTAATCTCAGGACATAAGTACATAAGTAATGCCATACTGGGAAAAGACCAAAGGTCCATCGAGCCCAGCATCCTGTCCCTGACAGTGGCCAATCCAGGTCAAGGGCACCTGGCAAGCTACTCAAACGTACAAACATTTTATATATGTTATTCCTGAAATTGTGGATTTTTCCCAAGTCCATTTAGTAGTGGTCTATGGACTTGTCCTTTAGGAAACCGTACAACCCCTTTTTAAACTCTGCCAAGCTAACCGCCTTCACTACGTTCTCCGGCAACGAATTCCAGAGTTTAATTATGCGTTGGGTGAAGATAAATTTTCTCCGATTTGTTTTAAATTTACTACACTGTAGTTTCATCGCATGCCCCCTAGTCATTTTATTTTTGGAAAGCGTGAACAGATGCTTCACATCCACCTGTTCACTCCACTCATTATTTTATATAACTCTATCATGTCTCCCCTCAGCCGTCTCTTCTCCAAGCTGAAAAGCCCTAGCCTCCTTAGTCTTTCTTCATAGGGAAGTCGTCCCATCCCCGCTATCATTTTCGTCACCCTTCGCTGCACCTTTTCCAAATCTACTATATCTTTCTTGAGATGCGGTGACCAGAATTGAACACAATACTCAAGGTGCAGTCGCACCATGGAGTGATACAACGGCATTATTTATTTTTATTACATTTGTACCCCGCGCTTTCCCACTCATGGCAGGCTCAATGCGGCTTACATATTATATACAGGTACTTATTTGTACCTGGGGCAATGGAGGGTTAAGTGACTTGCCCAGAGTCACAAGGAGCTGCCTGTGCCTGCAGTGGGAATCGAACCCAGTTCCCCAGGACCAAAGTCCACCACTCTAACCACTAGGCCACTCCTCACACCTGTTCTCCATACCTTTTCTAATAATACCCAACATTCTATTCGCTTTTCTAGCCGCAGCAGCATGCTGACGGAAGGTTTGTGAATTATGAACACTGACACCCAGACAGGGCCGCCGAGAGGGGGGGACAAAAGTCCCCGGGCCTCCGGGGGGGGGGGGGCCCGGCGCCACCGCCGCTGCAGTGTGGCCCGCCCGCCTCGCTCCAGAACTAACCTTAAGTCTCCTTCTTTCACTTGGCGCAAGCAGCAGCAGGGCAGGCCACTCCTTCCTTCTGTGTCCCGCCCTCGCCTGATGTAACGTCCGCGAGGGCGGGACACGGAAGGAAGGAGGAGAGGTCTGCCCTGCTGCTGCTTGCGCGAAGTGAAAGAAGGAGGCTTAAGGTTAGTTCCGGGCCCGGTAGCGGGTGGAGGGGGGGCCTGGCGACTTCAGGTGGGCGGCGACCTCGGGTGGGGGGGCCTGGGGGTTGTCTTGTCCCGGGCCCGGCCCTGGCTCTCGGTGGCCCTGCACCCAGATCTCTTTCTTGGTCCGTAACTCCTAACATGGAACCTTGCATGACATAGCTGTAATTTGGGTTCTTTTCCCCCCACATGCATCACTTTGCACTTGTTCACATTAAACGTCATCTGCCATTTAGCCGCCCAGTCTCCCAGTCTCGTAAGGTCCTTCTGTAATTTTTCACAATCCTCTCGCGAGTTAACGATTTTGAATAACTTTGTGTCATCAGCAAATTTAATTACCTCGGTTACTCCCATCTCTGAATCGTTTATTAATATATTAAAAAGCAGCGGTCCTAGCACAGACCCCTGAGGAACCCCACTAACTACTCTTCTCCATTGTGAATACTGCCCATTTAACCCCACTCTCTGTTTCCTATCCTTCAACCAGTTTTTAATCCACAATAGGACATTTCCTCCTATCCCATGACCCTCCAATTTCCTTTGTAGCCTTTCATGAGGTACCTTGTCAAACGCCTTTTGAAAATCCAGATACACGTCAACCAGCTCCCCTTTGTCCACATGTTTGTTTACTCCTTCAAAGAATTGAAGTAAATTGGTGAAGATGCCCTAAAATTCGTTAGAACCCTTCCCTTACCGATGCCCTTAACGAATTGGTAAGGGAAGGGCATGCATCAAGGAATAGGAATGCAAATGAGCTGCTCGTTGTAGCTCACTTGCATTCTCTATTCCATCGGTAAACAGTCGCCCGTGGAGCATGCGCAGAGCAGGCAAGCGTTATGCTGGCTGCTCTGCGCATGCCAAGAACGTCCTTTATGGACGTGCTTCACTTAAAAAAACAAAACTTTAAAAACCTGTACCTCGGACTGAAAAGCCAATCACAGCGTGTTTAGCTCGGCTAAATGCGTTGTGATTGGCTCAGAGACTTCCTGGCCTCAGCTGAGTGAAGCACTGCCAAAAAAGACGTTTTTATTATTGCAGGGGTGGGAGGGAATGACGTCCAAAATGGACGCCCATCCAAAAAAACAAAATCCATTTTGGCCGTCATTACCCCCTGCAATAATAAAAACGTCTTTTTTGGCAGTGCTTCACTCAGCTGAGACCAGGAAGTCTCTGAGCCAATCAAAACACGTTCAGCCAAGCTAAACGCGCTGTGATTGGCCCCTATATCTTTGTGTGTATATACCTACAGGCAGAAATATACAGCGTCAGCTAAAGAAGAGCTGGAAACACAAAGTGCCAGTCAATATTTGTTTACTTATAGGTATCATCAACCTCTTTCCTTGCCTTTAAAATAAAAGCCCCCTAAAACAATATAATTTATTTTTGTTACATTTGTACCCCGTGCTTTCCCACTCATGACAGGCTCAATGCGGCTTACATGGGGCAATGGAGTGTTAAGTGACTTGCCCAGAGTCACAAGGAGCTGCCTGTGCCTGAAGTGAGAATCGAACTCAGTTCCTCAGTTCCCCAGGACCACTGGACCACTCCTCCACTCATACGTAAAGTAAAACAAAAAAAATATTTAAGCACAACCAATGTCATATCAAACATTCCAAGACAAGAAACATAATGGGACACACAAAACAAACTACTCAAGATACCTGGGCTAGAAGTAATTGCTTGTGAAATTTCAGATACATCTCTACAGGGTAAGTTAGGAAGCTTATTGATTTTATCATGGCCCTGGGAGCTGGTTGGCCACCAAAGACTCATTATATGAGTTTGTGCTATCTTGTTTGGTAAAGTTTGGCTCCTGTATTAAACTGGGGGATTTTAACTTATTGCTAGAGCTACAGAAATAATTATTAGTAGTAGTAGTCTGTTGAATAATAGGGTTCAAGATTTTAGGGAATTTTTAGAGATGGTGGGTTTGAGATTTCATAACGCTTTAGTCACACATTAGGATATCAGATTGATTTTCTTGCTTTTACGTGTGGCCATTTGGAGAAGAAAAATGTAGCCAATTCAGTTTGGCCTCGGATAATTTGGTCCATACCATTTTATGCTAGAATTTTCTTTATATTAGAAAAATGATAAATATGTTAGATCTAATTTTATGGGTAGGAAATGTTTTATATATCTAAGGGAAAGATCGAGTTTGGCATGTTCTGGAGTTCATTGACCTCTATTCTTGAGGGAGGGGGTGAATGGAAAAATTACATTTGATAATTGGAAAGATACAGTTGTAACTGTACTTGATCAGATAGCTTCCCTTACAGAAAGTTTGTTTTCCTAGGGTTAATGCCTCTTGATTTAATTATCACCTTCTGGCATTAAACAGCAATGTCGGCACCTGGAACATTGGTTGTCCAAATCCCGGGATGACCCAGCTGTTAAAGTAGATTGAGAAAGAGCAGTAGGAATCTATAAAGCCAGTATTTTATAGGCTGAGCATGATCACTACAATTAATTGATTCTGCAGTGTTTGACACTAAAACAATTATTTCAAATTGTAAATTCTCTAGTGAAACCTGAATTAACATTGGTTCTGCGATTGGATCGTCTTTTGGAATCTTCAGTGAATGATTTTTGCTAATCTTTTTCAAGATAAGATTAGGGCTCTGAAGAATCAATTAACTACAGTTTCTGAAGAGGCACTAGAGACAATATGTTTAGATATTGAAGTTCTGGCAGCCCTAGTTGACCGTTTGTGGTCAAACTTTGCTGTGCCAAGTATGGAAAAGTTCTGCAAATCTTGGTGTCATTGAATAGCTGTCTAAGGGCTGCTTTAATGACTGCGCCCCTCAATGTTTAAATATATATAAATGTTGTTGTAATTGTGACACCCAACAAAACATCAGCCAAAGAAATCAAAAGCACACAAAAAGCAAAATGAAATGACCCTCTTTATTCCCAGTTATACATAGTATTGGATTAATTGTACAGACTAGTCACCATGAAACTAAATTATATGCATAGAGTACAAGAGTTTTCTCAGTAGTACCAGAAACCTCTGCATATAGATCACAAATGGGACAATTTACTGCCAAGTCCTATGAGCAGTTTATTTAACTGCAGTCTTTGCAATTTGAAAACTGAAAGTATCTTGACTTTAAAAATTGATGTTGGTATTAATTGCATGCGGACATTTGCATCTGTTTTTTTCTGGAGGTACTTTATGGCACGTACATTTTGAAAAAGCAGTACATGTGCTTTATTTTCCTGTCCTGACCCAAAGACTTTCAGGCATGCTGTTCCCTAACACGGGTAAAAGTACATGTGTGTGGAAACGTGTGTACTTTTTAGCTGGATATGGATTGGCATTTTTCAGACAGCTGGGTAAATTAGTGCTTTCTTAGGTAAGTAAGTGGCTTTTGAAAAACTGCCCTCAGATAACTATTTTGTTTCTGTACAAGGGAGGCCTATCTCTGTACTTTTCTTAGTTATCTTTGTGGTGCTCCTTCTTTCTGTTCATGAACTCCCTCTTGTCTTTTAGCCTGTGCCTGATCTTGATTAAAAAAAAATATTATGTTGCTTAACATAAAGCTAGCTGTATGGGACCAAACTGAGAAGCAGGGATTTACTAGTCTAAAGAGTAAATGCAAAGACATCTGCCCAGCAACAGACTTTCCAAAGATAAAAATTAACCAAAAGCTAAACAAGATATGCCCAAGCATGTCTGCACAGTGTGGCAAACCCTTGTAGCAAGAAATCTCAGTGATCAAAAGAGGTTCAGATTAAGCTAATGTTGCCACTTGAATAACAAGAGACCAAGATAAGCTTAAATAAACTAATCGACCATGGAACAAATTGCAGAAGGAAGAAATATATATTATAGAACTAAGAGAATGTCTAGCCACCTAATAACAGAAATAAGTTGGTAAGTCTGCAATGGACTGTGCATGACTTTCTGTCTAGAAGAGGTGAGGAGAAAAGGGAAGTCAGCAGGCAAGCGAGAGAGAGAGAGACTGAGAAGATGAAGGAAGGATGAGGCAAAAGCCTTCCATAGATCACATTAAGGTAACATTGGAGCTTCTTATCTTTCCCCCTAAACCAACCTCTCCTTCTCCCCCATTCTCTATTTCTGTGGATAACACTCTCATCCTTCCTGTCTCATCAGCTCGTAACCTTGGGGTCATCTTCGACTCCTCTCTCTCCTTCTCTGCACATATTCAACAGACTGCTAAAACCTGTCATTTCTTTCTCTATAATATCAGCAAAATTCGCCCTTTCCTTTCTGAGCACACTACCAGAACCCTCATCCACGCTCTTATCACCTCTCGCTTAGACTATTGCAACTTGCTTCTCACAGGTCTCCCACTTAGCCATCTCTCTCCTCTTCAATCTGTTCAAACTTCTGCTGCACGACTAATATTCCGCCAGGGTCGTTAAGCTCATATTAGCCCTCTCCTTAAGTCACTTCACTGGCTTCCTGTCCGTTTCCGCATACAGTTCAAACTCCTCTTATTGACCTGTAAGTGCATTCACTCTGCAGCTCCTCAGTACCTCTCCACTCTCATCTCTTCCTACATTCCTCCCCGGGAACTCCGTTCACTGGGTAAATCTCTCTTATCTGCACCCTTCTCCTCCACTGCTAACTCCAGACTCCATTCCTTTTATCTTGCTGCACCATATGCCTGGAATAGACTTCCTGAGCCTTTACGTCAAGCTCCATCTCTGGCCATCTTCAAATCTAAGCTAAAAGCCCACCTTTTTGATGCTGCTTTTAACTCATAACCCTTGTTCTCTTGTTCAGAACCCTTATTTTATCATCCTCACTTTAATATTCTCTTATCTCTTGCTTGTCCTGTTTGTCTGTCCTAATTAGATTGTAAGCTCTGTTGAGCAGGGACTGTCTCTTCATGTTCAAGTGTGCAGCGCTGCATATGTCTAGTAGCGCTTTAGAAATGATAAGTAGTAGTAGTAGGGCCGATTTCAATGAAAGGGGAGGAGGTAGTTTAGGATATGTAACTTCCATTCAACTAGGTAGGGACTTATTGGGGCTCCCTATCCCCACTTGGTAGACAGGTTTTTTTTTTGTATTGCCTTTTCTCTGTTATATGTGCGATACCTGCTAGCCTGTGATAAGTGCTTTTCTGTGAAATTAATGATCCTTTGAATGTTGACGCATGCCAAGAATCTGAGAGAGTTATTTTAGCCCTGTTGGTAAATTTGGTACTGGGTATGTCAGTGAGTGTATAGATGTGGATGTGTAATTTAGAGGAGTGCTGTGCCTCAGTGATTTGCACCATTAAATGTAGAAATGAATATAATCGCTAAAAGTAATGATGAGATTCTGAGGAAGACATGTTGTTTTGATCTGCTTAATTATCGATTCCAGATTCTATAGTTGTGCTTCCTCACCAGTTCCCCCTTCCCCCACCAGCCTGTAGCAGTCCAAGCTCTCCTAGTTAATGAGATTTCTTGTTAAAGAAAAGTTATAGAAGCATAACTTGCTCTCACAGAAGCAGGGGCGTAGCTACCCAGGCCCACCCAGTCTCAGCTCAGGCCCACCCAGTTTAAGCGCAGAAAAGTGCAAAGCTGAGCTGAGCAGCCACTGCCTTTCTGCCTCGCAGCAGCGCCGGCCTGCTCAGCCACCTCCCACCTGCTTTTAAGTCTCTCGGGCGGCACTGGTAGCTGTAGTGAGCGAAGTGACGCTCCATGACGCAAGCCATGCACTGCGCGGTGACGATCAAATCCCCCACTTCCTGTGGGCTGAGGTCGCGGAAACGAGGAGCTGGGCGCAGTGGACAAACCAACACGTGCCAGGCAGCACCAGTCGCCGGTTTACCAGTGCGAACGAGAGCTCTCAAATAGCTTCATGTCTACACATCCTGAAGGGACATTTGGTGTAATAATATATATGAGAGCAGGTGAGTGGCAAAATAAATTCTTATTGCTTTTATTTCTCTTTAACCACTGTGATCGAATTACTTTAGCAACATGTATAAATTGGCATGACGATAGTTATTTGAAGGTGAATCGAGCTAAAATTAAGGAATACATTTAGGATGTCCATTGAAGTTCTAATAGGCACCAAATGCAATAACGTCAAAAGCAGATCCATAGTTTCAGTGGTTAAATAAATAGGGTGGTTGCCATGTTGCATGTTAATGCTCTTGGCTACATAGAAATAAAGGTAGTAGAAAAATTAAAAATACTGCTTTGGTTCTAACTTGCAAGACCAATTGCCATTTTTAGGTTTTGATGTGAAATTTTCCCAAGGAAATTATTAGGTCCCAGAACGCTGGGTAACAGAGAGCCTCAGTTTTGAAGACCAGGATGTCCTCCCTTACAAATTGACTTCTTATCATCTTATGAGAAAAATGCTCCTTCTGTTTACTGTGGTATTCTTTAAAAGTTCACAGAAGAAGTAATATCCTCTGACAATTAAAACTCTGATTGCTAAGTCATTATTCTTACAACTTCTCTCCCCCCCCCCCCCCCCCCCCCCCCCGTTTATCTTTTGAACTCTCAAGAGCATAAATGTTCATAATAAATAAAAATAATGTTCATAACAGTGACAGCAGTTACTTTTCTCAGCATGGGATCTGCTGGTATGTGGATTTGCACAAGAACAGCAAAAAATAATTCAGTTACAAATGCTATTTTGAATTACCACAGGCAGGGGAAGATTGTGCCTAAAAGCTTAGCACAAGCATGGCAATCCTCTCCTCTCCCCTTTCTTTCTCTCTCCCTTCTCCTCCCCATCTAACCTTGGTGCTGCAGTGTGGGCTGCTAGGTTCAGTGTATTATCACTGCAAGTCTCTGCCTCATTTAAACAAATTCCAGAAGCAATAGTTTCCCTTCTTTCATATCTGCCCCCTTAAAGGTACAGGAGTTCATGAGCTGGCAGCTATTCCTGTAGTGTGGCCTGCAAATCCCTGCATCTTTCAGAGGCTCGGAGGGGGGGGGAGCGTCATCACTTTTGGGTCGCAAATCCTCTGCCTTCCTGGCTGGCGCAGATACTAAGCCCCACCAGCCAAAGACCTCTCCTGCCTGGGTCATGCCTGCAGCAGCAGTTATTCAATAGGTGCGCTTTTTACATGCTTAGTTGAGGTCTAACTGAGCATGTGAAAGAAAGCAGGTATTAGTGATGAAGCGCTCCTGCCAGCTCAGGCATTTATATTTTGAGGAGCCAAGGGCAGGCACCATGGGGGTGGGGGTGGGGATAGAGAATTACATGCCCACCCACATTGGGCCAAGGCCCACCCAGAATTGGTTGTCTGGCTACGCTACTGCACAGAAGGGAAATGTTGCTGTGAGTCTACCCAACATCAAAGGATGAGACTGACTATGAAATACTACCAGATAGTCAAATGAGTAGACTCAGAAACCAAATAGTGGATAATCTGAATTAACCTAATATCAACTAACTAAATAGCTCCTTAGTGCAGTGATTTTCAACCTTTTTCCTCTCGCTGCACACTTACAATGCGCAAATATTGTCGAGGCACATCCCTGGAACCTAACCCATATCTGCCTGTCCTCGCTAAAATGCTCTCCATCCCTGCAAGTAATCTCCGCCATCCCCACCCATACCTGTAACCTTCAAAAGTAGTTATTTCATTTAATTATGATCCTGAAATACATTATAGCACCAATATATCTGCTGCTGGGAAAATGGAGCAGGATGGACTGTTACAGATTCTTACACAGACACCACATACTAGCAAAATCCTTAACCTCAGTTGCAGATGCAAACATGACTCTCACCTCATACAAAATAGAGAACCGCAAAAAAACTTGCAGACAAAAACTGAAAGCAGAGATACCAAGACTCTACATGTCCTGCAACACCTGAAAAATAGAAAGAAACGCATGTCCTCCTGTATCATGCAAAATAAAGGAGACAGATGTAAATTCTGAACACCTACATAATTCAATCACTAACTGAAAATAAAATCATTTTTCCTACCTTTATGATCTGGTGATTTTATTATTCCAATCATCTTGTTCCAAATCTTTGGTTCTGCTTTCATCTGTCTGTGCTCTTAATGCTGTTTCCAGAGCCTCCTTTTCATTTGCAATTTCTTTTCTCACCTCCTGCCCTATGTCTGGCACTGATCTTTTATGTTCAGCTTTCATCAATTTCTCTGCCGCCTCCTCAGATCTTTCTTGATTTCCCTTTTTCCTTCCTTCATGTGCAGCATTTCACTTATTTTCTGCTGTGGTATTTTCTCTCCTCCTCCTTCTTTCCCTGCAGGTCCTGGAAGCTCTGTTTCCGCCCCCCCCAGTCTAGCACCTCTTTTCCTCTCCATGCCCCCTCTCTTTCCTAACTGACCTCCCTGCTCAACACCTCTCTCCCTCCTTGCTCCCCCCCAGATGCAGCACCACCCTCCCTTTGCCCCTCATGCAGAACCCTCCTTCAACCCTTGTGTCAGTCTTCAAAATTATTTTCCATATTTGCTTTTCCATTTCTTCTCTTTTCTCTTATTTTCCTTCTCTACATCTGTCTGCCAGTGATCTTTTTTTTTCCCACTTTTCTCTTCTCTGCCTTTATATTTACCTATTTGATTTTACCCTAATTCTCTTTCTCACCCTCTTTTTAGTCTCCTTCTTTTTACTTCTCATCTTCCTACTGTTTTTTTTTCCATCCCCTCTCCAACATTCCCCTTGGCTCCCTTAGTCTCTCTGCCTAGCCCTCCATTTCATAGTAACATAGTGGATAACAGCAGATAAAGACCTGAACGGTCCATCCAGTCTGCTCAGTATCCTCTGTGCATTCCCTCTCAACTGTCACCTGCCTTGTACTGCATCTCATCCCCTCATCAGTCCCAGCTCCATCCCTGTCTCTCCATTCTTCTCTTGCCTCCACGCTATGCTTCTAATTTCTTACTCTCAACCTCACTCATTGCCTCTCTTTCACCACCTTTTTAACCCTATTCCAGCCCCCACAACCCTTTCAGAGACCCATCATCATCCCCTTCCGCCAATACCCCTCCTCAGGACCCCACATCCCTTTTCAGTTTCTCTCATCCTGTCTCGAGTCTACCAGGTCAACTTGTAATTTCTTCACTCAACATGTAATTAAACTCTGGAATTTGTTGCCAGAGAATGTGGTAAAAGCAGTTAGATTTAGCAGGGTTGACAACAGGTTTGGATAGCTTTCTAAAAGGGAAAATCTACTGCTTGTTTCTGGGATAAGCTATTTTGGGATCATGCCAGGTATTTGTGACCTGGATTGACCACTGTTGGAATCAGGATACTGGGCTTGATGGACCTTCAGTCTGTCCCAATATGGCAACACTTATGTAGGTCATTTACATTATGTCTCAACCTTTCCTACACAGTTCATCCCTTCTCTCTTACCCCTTTCATTTCACACCTTCACTCATTCTCCCAACCCATCAACACAACCTCACTCTTACTAATTACGCCAGATCCTCACTATCCCCTCAAATTTTTCTTTCCATCTCTCTCATCCATAGTCCCCCCCCCCCCCCCCCAAAGCACTCCTCAACTCAATCTCAGTCATCTTCTGCTCTGATTCCCTAGCCCTGAGTCCCATCTTCTGCTCTTTCCGGGGTCTCTAGTCCATTTGACATTTTTTTCTCATTCAACCATCATTCCCTCTGCGACCTGTCCTCGCTGGCACCTGTCCACTGTGTCCCCATCCCTCCCCCTACGTCCATTCCCTAGCTCAGATTCCCATCTTCTGCTGTTTCCAGGGTCTCCATGCCATTTGACATTTTTTCTCGCTCAACCATCATTCCCTTTCCATCCTGTCCTCTCTAGCACCTGTCCACTGTGTCCCCACCCCAACCCCTGTGTCCATGCCCCCTCTACTACTCAGCTCTTTCCCCTCATCCAAGGGCAGGCATCTGTTTTGATTTTTCTCTTTCCATCTTTGGGTCCAGCGACTTGCTCACTTTTCCCTCTGCTCATGTGCCTTCACCCCTCTCCCCAACATCTCTGTCTCTCTTTCCCTCCATTACTCTTGTCTCTCTTCTACTCTCTCACTACTTTATCCGATCTCTTTCTTACCTCCAGGTCACCTCCCCCTCCCCAGCATCTCTCTTCCTCCCTGCCTCGTGGTCAGGCATCTTTGTTTCCCTGCCCATCCTGCTCTGCTCAGCTGAAGGACCCCCCCCCCGAGCCAGTATCTTGCGCCCGTGCCCCCCCCCCGTGCCGGTAGAATCGGCATCTTTCATCTGCGCCCCCCTCCCCCCCAGGGACAGCATCTTCCACCTGTACCCCTCCCTCCCAGGTCCAGCAACTATTTTTATGCCTTTCCTCCTCTCCCTGACACTCTTCCAACCTTCTCATTCAGTACTAGCAGCAATGGTGATCCAGGCAGGCCACTCCCTGAAGCTTTTTTCTGCAGCTCCTGCCTATATGGGAACAGGAAGTTGCATCTGAGGAGGTGGGAGCTGCAGAAAGAAAGCCCGGCCTGCCTTGGCTGCTGACACTGCTGGTAATGAATGAGAAGGTTGGAAGAGCATTGGGGGAGGGGGAGGAGGAAAGGAATAAAAATTTGGCGGACCACTCTGGGGGGGGGGGGGGGGCATGGATTAAAGATGCCGCTTCGGGTGGGGGTGGAAGATGCAACATATCTCAGTAGAGGGGATCCTCATGGGACCCCCGCGGCATCTCAATGGCACACTTGAGAAGCAGTTGCGGCACACTGCTTCAAAAACACAGCTTTAGGGAATGTAAGGGAGGTAAAGTTTTTTGTTTTTGATGTCAGAAAGGACTTGTTTTATGGAGCAGCTGGTCCTGATCCGACCAGAAGAGAAGAAATTTCACTTCTGGTTCTCTGCTGGATATAAGAACTAAGAGTGTTCACAATGAGGGGCATTAAAAAAAAAAAAAGTCCTCCTCATAACAGCCCCCTCCCCCCCCCCCCCCCAAAAAAAAATTGGTTATCTTACAGCCAAAATCAAGCAGGAGAGTTTCTAGATTTCCTGTTTGATTATGGCTGTGAGATGGATATTTTTGCATTGAAAACATCCAAAATGAATAGCCATTTTCCAAAGTGAAATGTTCAACATTTGAATGACACAAAGTCTGGTGTTGCTTTCCCAATCTCCCCCCCCCCCCCACAGGGTTGGTGTCATTCACCCTCCCTCCCTCCCTCCAAGTCCCTTCTGTCCCCCCCCACACATTGTTGCCGGTGGCGACGCTGTGTCCTGTATCGCACTCTCCGTCCCCCCTGCAAGCTCCGGTGTCGCTCCTCCACCTCTCCACTCTGCTCCCTGCAGCCTTTCCATCTTCCGGGCTGCTGGCAGTGTTAGCAATGTAAGCACGCTTCCTTTGCGCAGCCTGGAAGCCTTCTCTCTGCAGTGAGCGACCTGCCTACGAGGAAACAGGAAGTCGCAATAGAGAGAAGGCTTCCGGGCCGCGCAAAGGCAGCATGCTAACATTGCTAACGCTGTGAGCAGCCCGGATGATGGAAAGGCTGCAGCGGGAGAAGAGCAGAGAGGAGGAGGATTGACACCGGAGCCTACATATGCCATGCCCCCTCCCTACCCATCTTCAAATCTCTGCTTAAAACTCACCTCTTCAATGCTGCCTTCGGCGCCTAACCGCTTGAGAAATATAGAATGCCCCAATCTATCCACCCATCAGATTAACTGTTCACTCGTCCTCTAGATTGTACACTTGTCTTTAGATTGTTCTCTTGTTTTTTAGATTGTAAGCTCTTTGAGCAGGGACTGTCCTTCTATGTTTAAATTGTACAGCGCTGTGTAACCCTAGTAGCGCTTTAGAAATGTTAGTAGTTAGTTGGAAGGAGAGAGAGAGATGCTGCCATGCAAGCTGCTACGGCCATGACAGGACAGCAGCTTTTGCGGTTTAAGGAGAGGTCATGCCTTAATACTTCCAGTGGTCAACTGCTCAATTAGAGCAACTGTTTGTAACTTGGATGTGACTGAAATAGGTCAAGATAAAAGTGTCGTTTTTAGACATGAACGTTTCTTTCCATTCGAAAATCCC
This sequence comes from Microcaecilia unicolor, assembly GCF_901765095.1. Taxonomy (NCBI): domain Eukaryota; kingdom Metazoa; phylum Chordata; class Amphibia; order Gymnophiona; family Siphonopidae; genus Microcaecilia; species Microcaecilia unicolor. The sequence continues at coordinate 450,985,759 of NC_044031.1, read as the reverse complement.
TGTTGGGTGTCTTACAGCTGGGAAAGGGGATGGGGCTGCTGCTCTCCTTGCACCCGCAGAGTTGGCACATCTGCACAGCAGCTGGAAAGGGAGGGAGACACTGCTATTAGAGCAGGCCTTCCTCTGGCTATCTGGAGGCTTTCCCTCTGCCACGCCCCTCCTATGCAGCAAAAAGAAATCATGTCAGAAGGAAGGACCTTGGGGCTGGCCAGAGGAAGGCCTGTTCTAATAACTACTGGCAAACAAAAAATTTGTAGAATTGTGGCAGAGAGGACAGAGACCCAAAGGGTGGAAGGAGTGAAGTGTGCTGATTCTCTTGTCGATCCTGTGGGATCCCTGCGGCACACCTGGGAAGCACCCATGGCACATAGGTTGAAAAATGCTACCCAAATCCCTTCCCTTCCATTTGAACTAGGACCAGCCTAGTAAAATCTGAGCAGACTGTGATGAATTACTGGAGGACCTTGTGATATTATGGAACTGGGCATCTGAATGACCGATCAAAGTTTCCATGTGGACATTGTCAAAGTGGTGCTTATAGGGACAAATAATCCTAACCATATTAAACACATCTGGGTTCCACATCTGGAGTTACCACTCAGGAAAAGGACAATGGAGTCATTGTGGACAATGCATTGAAATCTCCAGCTTAGCCTGCAGCCATTGAACCTAACGCTGGCAGAATGTGAGGAATAGCCTATATAATAAAAAGCACCTCCAACGTTCTGAAGCTGACTCTGTGGCAGTGTAGGGTTCGTAAGTCTGTAGTTCAGCATTTCATTGGCTCTCACTGTCTCCGCCCTCACGTCGAGGAAACGGAACAGTGCATAGTTGCCAAGCAAACAAACGTGACGTCACAGGAACGAAGAACCAATCAGACAGAACGGAACAGGGAGGTAGGAACATCAGTGGAGGCAAGTGCACAGAACGGAAGGGAAGGCAAACATTAATCAGTTTCACACACACACACACACACACACACACAGACACACACACACAGACACACACACACACACACACACACACACACACACACACACACACACACACACAATCACTCTGTGTATCTCTCTCTTACACTGTCTATAAAACACACTGTCACTCTGTCTCTCACATGGGCAACTGTATGTTGCATTCTCACGAGCAAGGATTTCTTCTGATGTGATTGTTAAACTGATTGAAGGGCCTGAACAAGGAAAACTTTTACCACATTGTAACACAGTTTACGCAAAAAATATCGTATATAAAGAAATCTTACACATGTAAACAACAATTATATTCAGAATACAACCGTGGAAACATTAATGGCAGGAACTCATTACATTGCTAGCGCCCGTTTCATTGTGTTAAGAAATGGGCCTTTTTTACTAGTAGAAAATAATTTATCATAAATCAGTGACCCAGCCACACTTTGAGTATGGTATGCAGTTCTGCTTATCCCATCTCAAAATCAACATGGTAGATGTCTTTATTTTAGCCACCCATTTATTTATCCCAACTGACTCTGTACCATGTATCTTGTCCCCATCTATATATCTGCACTTGGCTCCTCAGCTGTATGGTAAACTATATTGTAGAAAAGCATTAGTATCATAGCAATGTTATTTGAATGCTCTAATTGTGTGATTATTATGTATTCTATCACTATTATGCTTACATCGTATTATGTCTCTGTTATTTGAATTTTAATGCTATTAAATGTGTATATTTTTGATCATTTTATAGCAGTGCGTGTTTCCTAGCAAAAAAGGTGCCGGTACTCAAATGCCAGACCACCCTTCAGGGGTGGGGTGATCAGTGATGAACCCACCCCACAATAGCCAGGCCCCCTGCAACCAGTCACAGAATCTATGAAAAGGCAGAATTGGTGTGTAGAGCCTGAGCTCTTTTACTATAACTTGGGGACCATGAGTCAGTTTTAGCAGACATTGAAAAAGGTGCCGGTACTGAGTACCCCCAAGTACACCCTCAAAAAAAGCCCTGTTTTATAGTAATCCTATTATTAGGTCTCCACTTGCTGCTTTTAAGTTTCCCTCTTTCATTCTGTCTCTGTCTATACTTCATTTTACTATTATTATGCTGTTAACAAAATTGTAAGTTTGATGTTAAACTGTACCTGCTGTACACTGCCATGGGTAAGTCTCTTCATAAAGGCGGTTAATAAATCCCAATAAATAAATAGAAGGGGGGGTCACGTGGTGCTATGATCGGAGTCAGACGCGGGTAAGAGCGGCTCCGTTCCTCGAGGTTCCCCGCTTCCTGTAAATTGCACCTCCACGATATTTTTTGATACCCAGAAGAAGTGCTGAAGTAGGAAAGCGGAAAAAGAGTTGTTAATAGTACCTGGAAGGGGACGATGGCAACGAAATCTGCACAAAAAGAAAAGGCACGAGGGAAAGACAAAATGGCGGCGCCGTCCAGCCCGGCGGACTCCTCGATTTCATCAGCTTGGGTAGCAGAAATAACAGCCGAAATGTCGGCGGTATTCGAGACATCGTTGGAAAGACGGTTGGCGCCTATAGATTCGAAACTGGAGACCCTAAGTGGACAATTTGGGGAGTTCACCAAGGACTTAATAAGTTGTCAGGAACATGTGAACGCGGTGGAGGATCGCGCTACAAAAATGGAAGGCGACCAGGAACAACTGAGGAAAACAGTAGCAGCCTTGGAAGCGAAGGTGGAAGACCTCGAGAATCGCTCGAGGAGGAATAACTTGTGGCTAATTGGTCTGCCTGAAGAGCTAGAAGATAGGGAATTAATATCATTTCTAGAAAGGTGGATTCCTAAAGAACTGGCCCTGGATGGGAACTTCAAGTCTCTGCAGATTGAGAGGGCACATAGAGTGGGTCCACGTGGCACGAGGCTAGAAGCTAGGCCCAGAGTGGTTATTCTTCGGCTATTGAATTTTCGCCAGAAACAGGAGATTTTACAGGCGTTGCGGTCGGGGAAAACACTGATGTATCAATCAAAGAAAATTCTTTGTTTTCAAGATTATTCGGCCGGGGTGGCGGCACAACGTAAGAAGTTTGCACCGTTATGCTCACAACTATTCCAGCGGAAAGTGAGATTTGCTTTAGTATACCCGGCTGTACTGAGAGTGACCTGGAATGGGATAACGCGTACCATGCATTCGGTGGAAGACACTAAACTTTTTGTAGAGCAACTGAACAACAATGGACAAGCTACATAAATAGTACATGAGGACTGGTATGACTGGGATATAGCGGGTACAAAGTCACAAGACAATGGTAGAGGTTGGGGGAAATATCCTTATGATGGGGAATTGTGGGGGAGAAATTGATGTCTTTGTAATGGTTAATAATGGGGGCTGAGAATTGATCTGATGTTGGGGTTTTTCTTTTATTGGAGGGGAGGGGGAACCAGGAGAGGCACTAGATGTGACGTTCCGGATGTGCGATCTGGAACACGGGTACGGGAAGAATAAAAGGGGGGGGAGGGAGAGGGGTGGGGGGGATGGTTTGATATATTTACAAATAGAGTGTGAGTTGGAGAGAAGTTCGAGGGGAGCTATGAAGAGTGGGAATATGTATGGGGGGGGGGGGGTGGAGGCTGGGCTATCTCCTCCCAAAGTTAAAAGGAAAATATTTTGATATGTTACTTTGGGGTCACTGGCTTACAGTGTGAAGGTGGTAACATGGAATGTGGGTGGTATTAATTCACCCATTAAGCGCACAAAAATATTACAACATTTACACAGAAATCACATTGATATTGCATTTTTACAGGAGACCCATTTGGACGCTGGAGAACATGGTAAGCTTAAAACATGGTGGGTAGGCGAGTGCTGGGCTGCGGATGCTAATCATAAAAAAGGAGGAGTAGCCATCTTATGTAAGAAGGGTATTATTGATAGCCATCGGGTGTTACATGTAGATTCAGGGGGGAGATATATAATGGTGGAAGTAACAATAAAAGGTTGCCCCTATTTGTTATGCAACATTTATGCCCCGAATCAGTATGACAAGCAGTTCTATAATCGCATAATACAGCTATTATTACAACAGGGGAATTTGGATAAGGTGGTGGGAGGAGATTTCAACGCAGTGTGGGACCCAGAGTTGGACAGCACAGGACGGAGGGCTCCAGAGACATACAGAGGGAATAGAGGGCTTAAGCAACTGGTTCGTCTGTTTGATTTGGTGGACAGCTGGAGAGCACTGCACCCTACTGAAAAAGACTACACTCACCTTTCGAGAGCACACTCCTCTCAGGCAAGGATAGATTATCTTCTGATTTCTAGGGGGTTATTTGGGAGAGTGGAGAAAGGGGAGCTGGGACCTTATGTGATATCAGATCATGCTTGGGTGCTAATGGAGTGGTCGGTGGGATTGGCAGATAGTAGACCCAAAAGCTGGCAATTTCCAATTGAATTATACAAAGATCAAAAATTTAGAGAGCATATTATTGATTGTTGGCATCAATATGCAAGTCATAATAAGGAACATACGAAGGATCCGATTCTGTATTGGGAGGCCGCAAAAGCAGTTCTCGGGGGAAATAATTAGCTACACTTGTAGGAGTAGGAAGTTAAGAGATAGGGAGATTCTGAGATTGGGGGAGCAGTTACGTAAGGCTAGGAAAAGACTGGGGGAGGAACAATCGGGGAAGGCCAAGCAATTAGTACTTGAGTCACAGGTGGCGTTGAACTCACTGCTCCATCAACGTGCAGTTAAGTCTCAAATATATTATAAATATCAGCTATATAAGCATGGTGATAAAACGGGGAGATTGTTGGCCAATTTGTTAAGACCTAAAGCCCGCCCACAGGGGATATTGCAAATCCAGGAGTCGAGCGGGCATTTAGTACGTACTGATAGGGAGATTTCTCAGGTATTTCACCATTACTACACAGAATTATACAAAAGCCCTCCGGACTTAGGTTTGAAGGGAGAGGTATATCTGGAATCCAAAGTACTGCCCTTGATAGATGAGAAAACTAGAGAACAGCTGAATGTACAAATAAGCGGGGACGAGGTGGAGGGGGCGATAGGGGAAAGCGCGTTGAACAAGGCACCTGGAGCTGACGGGTATAGAGCCGAGTTTTACAAATTAATGGGTACGGAGATCATAACCCCGTTGGCTGCTATGTTTAATACAATTATAGAACTGGAAAGAATGCCGCAGTCCTTAACGGTGGCACAAATAATTGTACTGCCAAAACCGGGTAGAGACCCATTGTTGCCAGAATCTTTTAGACCGATTTCTTTGCTTAATTTTGAAGCGAAGTTGTTGGCAAAAATTCTAGCTAATAGAATGGCTAAGGTGCTTCCGGAAATCATACATGAAGCACAGGTAGGATTTGTGAAGGGAAGATCAATCACCAAGAATGTAAGGAGAATATTGACTTCTTTGGAGCAGAGATCAAAGAGAGCGATACCATCTATCCTAGTAAGTTTTGATGCAGAGAAAGCATTCGATAAGGTGAGATGGGACTTTATGTTTGAAGTATTGAAGGCATATGGCTTTGAGGGTCTCTTTGTTTCAGGAATAAGAGCATTATATGCGGAGCCACAGGCAACAGTGTTGGTGAATGGAATGTCGTCAGCGATGTTCCCAGTTCTACGGGGTACTAGGCAAGGATGCCCTCTGTCGCCGCTTCTCTTCGTGCTGACTTTGGATCCCTTAATTAGAGAGATACTGACAACAGACGAAATTAAGGGGGTTCGAGTGGGGGAGGGGTGTTTCAAAGTAGCGGCATTTGCGGACGACATACTAGTACATTTGGAAAGTCCTCGAAGTTCCCTAGCGGCGCTTCTGGAAATTTTTGGGGAGTATGGAGACTTTGCAGGTCTCCAATTGAATTTGAGGAAATCGGAGGCTTTACCTTCCTCAGTCCAAGTGAAAGATGAATTGAGGGAGGGGTTTCCCTTTAAGATGGGCATCAGATTCATTTCGGTATTTGGGGATTAATTTAAGCATGGATGTGACAAAATTATATCAGCTAAATGTGGAGAAATTGATTGAAGACACCAAGGAGAAGTTGGAGCGGTGGCGTTTATTGCCAATTTCTTTAATGGGTAGAATTAATTTGGTAAAGATGGTTCAGTTTCCAAAGTGGTTATATGTTTTGCAAATTTTACCTATATGCCTTCTTCAAAAAGATTTAAGATTGTTTTATAAAAGGGTGAGTGCTTTTTGTTGGGCAGGGAAAAAGCCGAGGTTGAGAATGGCACTATTGGTAGGTCACTGGAGGCAAGGTGGTCTGGGATTGCCAGATTTGAGATTATATAACCAAGCTTGTATGCTTAGACATATGGGAGATTGGATTGAGGGGACAACTGTATATACACCTTTATATTTAGAACAGGAACATTTTGCGCCATATCATCTCTATTATCTGTTGCATTGTAAAAGAAGTCAGTTGCCTGAGGACATAAAAGGGAGTGTGCTCTTGGAAACATTGAGAGAGGGGTGGAAGGTTCTAGTGAGGCGGTTAGGAGGGGACCCTGAGGTGTCGGATCAGTTACCTATAAGAGGTAACGGTAGGTTTAGTTCAGGATGGGATAATGTTTGGTTTAAGAGATGGGAGCAAAAAGGGATATATCTTTTGGAACATGTACTGGGAGCCACAGGGGAGTTAGAACCACTAGAAACTTGGGAGGAAGAGTCCTCGAAGGGGTGGGGAGCACAGTTTGCCTATGCACAATTAATACACTACATAAAGACTTTGGATAAGAATAAAGTGCAATTTAAGCTAGGAGTAGAGCTTAGGTCATTTTTTTTCAAAGATATCGGATTGTGGATTGTCCGTCTCTGGGTTGGTGCAGGCCCTTGCTCAGTTAAGTCCCGCTAAAAAGTTTGAGGGGATCAAGGCAAAATGGGAAGAGGAATCAGGAGTGGGGCTAGGTACGTGGGAAGTCTTGCAATCTTTAAAAGGAGTTTATACTTTAACATCTGATATGCGATTGAGGGAATGTGGGGCTCGGGTGATCCTAAGGGCATACATGACCAAGGTGATACTAGCACATGTGGAAGGGGCCCAAGATTCGCAGTGTTCCAAATGTGGTCATCCTAGACATACATACTACCATGCATTTTGGGCTTGCCAGAAAGTAAAAAATTTTTGGACCCAGGTGGTGCGATTTTTGGAACACCTGGTGAATAGGTCTATTCAAGGTTCAATGGAACAATTACTGTTGGATGTGCCTGGAGCATTTCACAATTTAAGGGGGCCTGGGCGGCTGCTTTGCAGGAAATTATGCTTGGTGGCTCGGAAAACAGTATTACAATACTGGGTGGGGGCGGAGACTCCTGCATTTGGACATTGGAGGAACCAGGTACATCAGTTGATGGCATGGGAAGCTCGAGATGCGAAAGGCACTTTAAGACGCAAGAAACAGTTTCTGACAATTTGGGACCCATATTTACAAATGAGTCCAAGAGGTAGAAGTTTTATTGTTAACAATTTGTAAACTCCCTGGGGTAAGATTTATAAGAGGAAAAGGAGGGTAAATTGCTCATGCTCAGACTTTAGACATTTGAATGAAGACTGGGGAGGGAGGGTAGGGAGGGGGGGAGAGAATGGTCTGGGGGGAGGGAAGTGCTGATTCGGAATCCAGTATTGGGTTGGTTAAGGAATGGGGGGAAAAGAGGGAGGAAAATAAAGTTTGGGGAAACAATGTATTTTGGTTCACTGTTGGAATTTTATGTCCTTTCTGGAGTAGACGGAGGGTACGTATCTTGTCCAGCAAAAGTGGAAGATACTGAAGTCTTCAGAGGGAGGGGCAGTTATGAGGATATTAGTACGGACTGAACGATATTATGTTAAAAGGAGGTTATGGAGATTCTGTAAACAAAGGTTTAAGGTTTAATGTAAAGGAGGGGAGGATGGGGGGAGAGGGATTATTTGGGGATAAAAGAAGAAAATGTTTTGACGTACGTGGCTTGATAATAGTTGTATGTTGTATTAACAAGGTTGTTTGCTGAATATTATGAATACATATTTTATATGATACGTCAATAAACAGATTTAAACATAAATAGAAGGAACACAGGTGAAGAAAAACAATAAGATGCGTAGAACTGCTGCCTTATAAAGGCCTTAACAGCTGACTGTCCTTTAGGTTGTGGAAGAGTCTGCTGAGAGGGTTGTATTATAAATGTGTAGCCATTCCTTTCTTAGGAGGGTTTAGGGTCTGACCTGCTGACATACAGCATTTGTTGGTTCAAGCTATGTACAGTATGTGCTTTACATTGTACAATGGGCTCCTTTTAATTAAAAGTTTTCCTTTCTGTATCAGATATCTAAATTCTCTCTCCCTTTCCTTTTTCCGTTTTGGACCTGCAAGGGTCAAGCAGCATCATGGATTTGAGAGACTCTTTCAACCCAATCCTGGGAATGCACCAATCAGGTTTTCAAAATCCCCACAATGAATATGCAAGACAGAGCTTTGCATATGAGGCAAGGCAGGCAAATTGATCTCATGCATATTTCTTGTGGATATCTTTAAAACCAGACTGGCTGCATGCCCTAACAGTATGAATGAAATTGAAGAACAATGAAATGCACTTTTGTTTCCCTAATTCAAAATTATGAGCCATAGGAAGGCCTAATGTTAATTCAGTTAAAGAAAAATATATGTTCTTTGCTGCCTTTGCAGTTTTATAAAACGCATATGCTAGAGAAACAAATTGAAGTCCAGTTTTGTAATCTGTTTTAAGATATTTTATCTAAGCATTTCTTGTTTGTTGTGGAATGTATATAGGAGGGAATTCTATAAATAGCGCTCAAAAATGGGCACCAAAAAAAATTGACATTAAGCACTATTCTTGTGTGCCCTTTATAGAATAGCGCATAGTACCGATTCCCATACCTGACTTTAGGCGCCAGACTTAGCCTGCTGAAGCCTGGTGTAAATACTTGTACGCAAATTAGACATGCTTACCCGGTATTCTGTAACTCTGTGCTCTTGACACGCCCCCCCCACACCTCCCATGACTATGCCCCCTTTTGGGATGCATGCTATGGGAAAAGTGTGCCCTGCCTTATAGAATAGTGCCCAGCCAGATGTGTGTGCAGATTTTTAATGAGTGCCAGTTAACATTTGTAATTTGTTGTCGGCGCCCAATTATTGATGGTTAAGAGCTCGTTAGCCAATTAATTTGCGCGCACGTCTCAGCAGTACGCCCAAATTTGGGCGCCGTATATAGAATTCGGGGGTAGTGTCCAACTGTATGCAGATGCAGGTCCCTGACATGTATATGCCAATTTGTTGACTAAGCGCTATTCTACAACTACGTGCATATCTTCAATAGCATGTAGGTTGTATGTGGATGTACGCATAGGCAGTGTCTGGGCAGAAGCTAGGTGTGGGTGCAAAATTAGAAATGCAACTCCTGCACATAATTCATAGTTTATCTCCAGAATGTAGGTGCACTCACTTATGCCAGCTCCATGCCAGTGTTCTATAAAGAAACTTAGACTCCTAGTTCCTTTATAAAACATGCACCAATCAGGTGCTCAGTTGTAGAATTACTCCCATGGTGGCAGTGGAATAATCAGGATTTGTATCTGTTAGCTCTTTCCAGCCTTTTACACTAATCCTTAGGTGACGCCCTTGCATTTCACCTTTACACTGTCCTTTAAACAGGTCAGTTTGCAATGTAAACACTATCCTGTACTTTGTTTTACCCTGTTAACACATAAGAACTTTCTGTTAATGCCAGACAGAAGTGGGAACTGATTGGGTGGAATTCTAGGGGCCTCTATGTGCAAACTGACACTCCTCATTAGCAACTCAAGATTGACCCAGTGACAGTGTAAGTTTATGAGAAAGGGACTGAGCAGAAAGTTAAGTGCATCTCTTCCTCAGCAGTTTTCTTTGAGCAGATCTGACCAAATTAAAGCAGAGAAGAAAAAAGCAATGTATAGCAAAATAGTAACTCACTTCTTCAAAATTGTATGCCTTCAATTATCTGATGTAAAAAAATAAAATAAAAAAATGATCGTGAAACTGAGAGTGCAGATTGGGAAGGTAAAAGGGTGAGAAGGGTCATGGATTTGATATACTGCCTTTCTGTGTTATATATATTGGTTTATATGTATTATATGCAGTTACTTTCTCTGTCCCTAATGGGTTCACAATCTAAGTTTTGTACCTGGGGCAATGGAGGGTTAACCTTAGTAACTCATAGAACTAAGTTGACTCTAGTCTGGTGAACTCGCTTGCAGAAAAAGCCTGTTCACTTTAGGTTTTTGTGCTGGTTGGGCAGAAACTCCGAACTCCAGGCAACCTCTTGCACATGTTGTCCACTAATGGAGATGCAGCTTTTGTAGAATATTCATATATCTAATATAATAAAACGCACCGTGAACGTTCTGAAGACAACGTTCTGTGAAGCCGGAAGCTTGAAGCCGGAAATCTGAAGCCTTGAAGCCTGAAGCCTTGAAGCCTTGAAGCCATCTGACGTCACTCCCAGGCTGAGGCTGAAGGGTTCGGGGATTCGTGGTGTGAAGCCTTCAAGCCAGCCAGCCGTCTCTGCCCCGCCCTCACGACAAAACAAACAAATCCGGAAGCGAAACGTCAGGGAAGGAGGCGGCGCTCCCGACGTCTAGCCTTCCCTTCGCTGTGTTCCGCCTTCAAAACAAGGCGGAACACAGCGAAGGGAAAGCTAGACGTCGGGAGCGCCGCCTCCTTCCCTGACGCTTCGCTGCACGAACCGCCACGGAGGTAAAGTTAAAAAGAATTAAAAAAAAAAAAAAGGGATGCATGGATGCGAAGGGGGGGGGGGGCATGGATGCGAGGGGGGGGCATGGATGCGAGGCATGGATGCGAAGGGGGGGGCATGGATGCGAAGGGGGGGGGGAAGAAGAGGGCGGGCCAGGCTGGGACATGGGAGAGAGCGTAGCATGGATGCGAGGGGGGGGGGTCATGGAAGGGCGAGAGGGGACTTGCTGGAAAAGGATGAATGGAGACGGCAGGGGACAGAGGAGCATGGATTACAGAGCAGGCCTCAGGCAGAGAGGGGAAATGCTGGATAGGGAAAAATGGAGGGGCCAGGTGACAGATGAGCATGGATGGGCATGGATTGGAAGGGCAGGACTCAGGGAGAGGGGAATTGCTGGATAGGGATGAATGGAGGGGACAGATGGGCATGGATGGATATGGATTACAGAGCAGGCCTCAGGCAGAGAGGGGAAATGCTGGATAGGGAAAAATGGAGGGGCCAGGTGACAGAGGAGCATGGATTGGAAGGGCAGGACTCAGGGAGAGGGGAATTGCTGGATAGGGATGAATGGAGGGGACAGATGGGCATGGATGGATATGGATTGCAGAGCAGGCCTCAGGCAGAGAGGGGAAATGCTGGATAGGGAAAAATGGAGGGGCCAGTTGACAGAGGAGCATGGATGGCATGGATTGGAAGGGCAGGACTCAGGGAGAGGGGAATTGCTGCATAGGGATGAATGGAGGGGACAGATGGGCAATGGATGGATATGGATTGCAGGGCAGGCCTCAGGCAGAGAGGGGAAATGCTGGATAGGGAAAAATGGAGGGGCCAGGTGACAGAGGAGCATGGATGGGCATGGATTGGAAGGGCAGGACTCAGGGAGAGGGGAATTGCTGCATAGGGATGAATGGAGGGGACAGATGGGCATGGATGGATATGGATTGCAGGGCAGGCCTCAAGCAGAGAGGGGAAATGCTGGATAGGGATGAATGGAGGGGGCAGGTGACAGACAAACATGGATGGCCATGGATTGGGAGGGCAGGGCTCACGGACAGAGGGGAATTGCTGGAAAAGGATGAATGGAGGGGGCAGGGGACAGATGGCCATGGATTGGGAGGGCACGGCTCACACTCTCTCTCTCATATACAATGTCTTTCTCACTCTCACACACTCTGTCTCACACTGTATCACATTCACTCTCTATGTGCCACACAGTCACTCACACACTCGCTTGGTCTCATACACTCACTGAAACAGAGAATCTGTGTCTCACACACACTCTCTCTCTCGCCCACACACACACACTCTCACTCACACTGTGTCTCACATACACACTTGCACACACTCTCATTCTCACACACACACTCTCTCACAAACACACTCACACCCAGACTCACGCTCTCTCTCACACAATCACACTTTCACTCCGACTCTCAAACAGTCACTCTCACATACACTCTCCCAAACATACACACTCCGAGGAAAACCTTGCTAGCGCCCGTTTCATTTGTGTCAGAAACGGGCCTTTTTTACTAGTGAAATTATAAAAAAACCTTTGTGACTCTTTTTGTAAAGCAGAAATAAAACCATCTATCAATAGGTGTTTTCTTAGGCGCAGATAAAACAGAACTCTGTTTACTAAACAAGTTGCCTTTAAATTACATTTTAAGATGTTCTTTACTCATTTTTATGTTTCAGACACAGAGTAGATTGAATGATATCTCGATCTGAAAGTTAACTTTTAAGAAAAACGTATGAAAGTTTTTTTGGTTTTTTTTCTGGAGGAATAGAGGAAGCCAGAGAGAGAGAGAGAGAGATGTCAGTTGTATACAAGGTCATGATCCCAGTGTTTTTCTGGCACAGCAGTGTGCATAGGTTGTAGTGGATGAGATGTTCAATCTTACTGTACCTTTCTGTATGCAATTTTTCAGACATAGCAATGAGATAGCAGCCATTTGGAGTTTAGTGCTGTGAAAACTTTTGTCACTTTTCAAAAATATAAAAGCGGCTTATGAAGCTGAACAATAGCAATAAAAACAACTACTGAGAAGGCATGAGAGAGACCCCAAATCCCTTCCCTTCCATATGGTAGGTCAGATTCTCAACTCAGTCCTCAGAACATACCAAGCTGGTCTGGTTTTCAAGATAACCATAATGAATATGCATGTGATAAATTGCATGCATTGTCTATATTGTATGAAAAAAATCTCTCATGTATATTCATTTGGGTATCCTGAAAACCTGACTGGCTGGTATCCTGAGGACTAGGTTGAGAAACACCTGTGCTAGGATGAGGGCTTCAAACCATATTCTGGCCTCTGTTGGAAGCTAGTGTAAATTAGGCAGTACCTCAATCATATGTTATCTTCTTCAACAGAGCTACTACATATTGAATAAGTTGTAACGTTGCAATCAGCTTTTGGATAAACCCTAAAATAAGATGCTATTGTAGTCCAGCCATGATATTACTGTCACTTGTCCTGTTTTGAAGATATAGATTTTTAGTTTTGATAAATACCTTGCCAAGAAGGTAGCTTATAGGAAATTAGGAGGGAGCTGATTGTAGTGGAAAGATATTGTGAAGAAAAGATATTAAATGGAGTTAGCCTGTTCAAAATGTGGGCTGCAAAAGAAAGTGGGATCCAAAAAACTATGAGTGTCATGGTTCTCAGCAACAGCTAAAAGCAGATAAGTAATGAAGGAGCAAAATCAGTTTATTTTCAATATATTCCCATGAAAGTCTCCCTCACTAACCAAATAGCAAAGGTGTATTGTTTTTTTTAATTTCTGATGTTCTCATCTGTAGATATACATCAGATCTGGAGGGTGCTCTTACCTTTCCAGAGATGGATCTTATCTGAACATTAGACCTCCTTGAACTGTCCTGGTCTGGCAGGGATGAGCCACATGTATAGAGCTTTTAGTCAGGTTCACATGAGCAGCTTATTTCCACCATGGATATCCCAAGATTATTAGACAGTGCACACATCATCAGACTGATATCTTAGGAACTTTGGGTTCAATATTCAGAGTAATTTAAATGGGACAGAGAGACTTCTGACCATTTAAATTGCTTGTGCTATTGGGGTATATTCAGCCATACTTAACCAGACTGTGCTTGCTGAATATACCTTCTAACCACCCATGCCAAAACATGACCAAGACTGAGCTTCTTATCTTTCCCCCTAAACCATAACACTGTCATTCTCCCTTTCTCATTAGCTTTGTAACCTTGGGGTCATCTTCGACTCCTCTCTCTCTCTCCTTCTCTGCACATATTCAACAGACTGCTAAAACCTGTAGTTTTTTTCTCTATAATATCACCAAAATTCATCCTTTCCTTTCTGAGCACACTACCAGAACCCTTATACACACTCTTATCACCTCTTGCTTAGACTATTGCAACCTGCTTCTCATAGGTCTCCCACTAGAGAATGGCGCGGGGACAAATTTTGTCCCCGTCTCCGCGAACTCTGTCCCCATCCCCGCAAACTCTGTCTCTATTCACAGAAGCCTCGCTGTTTAACCACACTTAAGATTTACCTTTGGGTTTAAAAAGCAGAATCATGTGCATGTAAGGACTGCATACACGAATTAAAACAAATGCCCTAAAAATGTAATAATACTGGACTGGTCTGGCAAGCAATAATGAAACAGTGCTGGAATATTAATTCACATCTACCCTCCACTGGATCTCATCACCCTATCAGTCACCAACGCCATCCGATTCTCTTTCATTCCCTTGCTTCGAAGGCCCTATACCCCATGCCCTTCCTTCCTCTTCCCCCTTACAAGGTCGTGTCACTCTCCCTCCCTCCCTCCCTTTCTTCTTCCTTCCGTCCAAGGTCCAGTGCTACTTTCCCTCCCTCTCCCCCTCCACAAAGTCTGGTGCTTTCCCTCCATACCACCCCCCCCCTCAAAGTCTGGTGTCGCTTTCACTCCCCCCCTCACCACAAGGTCTTGTGTTGCTTTCCCTCCCTCCCCCTCCCAAGTTCGGTGTCACTCTCCCAATCTTCCTGTCTCCCCCCTCCCCCCACAGGGTGAGTGTCACTCTCCCTCCCTCCGTTCCCACAGGGTCCAGTGTTGCTCTCTCTCCCCCCCCCTCGCTGCTGCCGCCATCGGGTCCTGTATTGCGTTCTCCCCCCCCCCCCCCCGCAAACTCTGGTGTCACTCCTGCACCTCTCTGCTGTGCTCCCGCTGCGGCCTTTCCATCTTCTGGACTGCCAGCAGCGTTAGCAATGTAAGCACGCTGCCTTCGTGCACCGGGAAGCCTCTCTGCAGCGAGCGGAAACAGGAAGTCACAATAGAGAGAAGGCTTCCGAGCTGCGAGAAAAACTGCATTGACTCCCAATTAAAGAACGTATTACTTTCAAAATCTGCACCATGGTCCACAAGATTATCTATGGAGAAGCCCCAGGTTATATGATTGACCTCATAGACCTGCCAACCAGAAACACAATTAGAACATCACAAACATACCTAAATCTTCACCACCCTAGCTGCAAAGGACTCAAGTACAAATCAATTTACGGATCCAGTTTCTCCTATGTAAGCACGCAACTATGGAATGCATTACCAAAGGCCATAAAAACAACCCAAGACCACCTCAACTTCCGGAAATCACTAAAGACCGTTTTGTTCGAAAAGGCATACCCTACGGATCCAACTTAATTGCCGAACTCAGCTACACAATAAAACCATAACTTGCAACAAACATTATTTAACTTTTCCATTTTCATACGCCTACCTCCTAACGCTCTTTTCCTTCTGCACCCAATTCCTCCTATGTTCAATTTATTTATCCGTTAACCTCATTAATATTACTACAAATTGTATATTCGTCTTACGACTTTGTAATTCTTTATATTGTTACTTATGTAAGCCGCATTGAGTCTGCCATGTGTGGGAAAGCGCGGGGTACAAATGTAATAAATAAATAAAAACTCTTCTTCTCTTGATTTTCTAATGTCTCTGCAGCGCATATATCTCATTTCTCCTCGTCCTTCCCTACACCCCTTCCTGTGCACTCCGCTCCATGGATAAATCCTTCTTATCTGTTCCCTTTTCCACTACTGCCAACTCCAGACTTCGCGCCTTCTGTCTCGCTGCACCCTACGCCTGGAATAAACTTCCTGAGCCCCTACGTCTTGCCCCTTCCTTGGCCACCTTTAAATCTAGACTGAAAGCCCACCTCTTTAACATTGCTTTTGACTCGTAACCACTTGTAACCACTCGCCTCCACCTACCCTACCCTCCTCCTTCCTGTACACTTTAATTGATTTGATTACTTTTTTTTTTGTCTATTAGATTGTAAGCTCTTTGAGCAGGGACTGTCTTTCTTCTATGTTTGTGCAGTGCTGCGTACGCCTTGTAGCGCTATAGAAATGCTAAATAGTAGTAGTAGTAACATCACTCTGTATTTGTTTCATCACCGGAGGTGGCTAACGCCTCACGGTACTATGTAAGCCACATTGAGCCTGGAAATAGGTGGGAAAATGTGGGGTACAAATGCAACAAATAAAATAAATAAAGTTTTGGACAAGTTACTGGAGGGAGAGTCCATAATCTGCTATTGATACAGACATTGGGGGATAGCAACTGTTTGCCCTAGAATTAGTAGCATGGAATGTTGCCATAATTTGGGTTTCTGCCAGGTACTTGTGACCTGGATTGACCACTGTTGAAAACAGGAGTCTGGGCTAGATGGAGCATTGGTCTGACTCAGTATGGCTACTCTTATGTTTATAAGTTCCAAAATGGAATTTGTTCCAACGAGTTATCCTCCGGTGCTACCTGTCAAAGTTCTAGATTTTCTATAATCTTTTGCCATATTGCAGAAGTTCAATCTTGTATCCTCGTTTTCTCTTTGGTAGTATCCCCCTAACGTCCCCCTGTATCTTGCCTTGTAGTTTTCCCCATATAAGATAATGGTGAGTCCAAGAGAATGGTGTAGCTTCCATATTATCTATCTTTACTATGTCAGGATTACAAAAATTCAAATACAGTGTGGTCCTACTTTACCTTAGGAGTAGGAACTCAAAAGTATTTGAGGTAAAGCCAAGTCCTGTAAAGCTGTTAAACTATCCTCCCCTTTAACCATTTGCTCATTTAAAATGTATATTGAAGTTTCCCAGCTTAATTTCTCCCTTTTCAATAAAGCTTCAGTAATAAACACTTAACGTTGACCACACAGACAACTCTGCAGATGAGTTTTTTGTAACTAAAACACCCAGCTCATTCTCAGCTTTTCTTAATATTTCCTCACATGCTACTCATAAGACCCCCAGGGTGACACTATAGGCTATACCTCAGAAGGAAAAATACATCTCAAAAGAAATGTCAACCTGAAAGTTTAATGCCATATCATGGTGAAGATAAGAATGTTTGGTCACTGTTCAACCTTTGTACCTCCTATTCCAGATTCTCATGATGTTAAACCTAGTCTTCAGGAGCCCCCCCCCCCCCCCCCCGACCTGGTTTTCAAGATATCCACCACAAATATGCATTATGTGAACTGGTGTGTACTTCCTCCATTCTGTGTAGATCTGTCTTATGCATATATGTTGTGGATATCTTGAAAGCCATACTTGGGATATCTCAGTATGGGTTGAGAACTCCTGCCCTATACAAGGTTCAGTCCGAGCACTTACATATGGATTCTTTAGCATTTAGCTTGAATGCTATGGTCTAGGCCTGAGGGATACTCTTGGGCAATCTGTGTCTTAGGAGAAAATAAAGGTTTATTAGGAAATTTTACAACAGTTCATTGGTAGCTCTCAGTGGACAATATTTCACCCCCTTTAAACCTAGGGTTAAACAGACATGGGGGGGGGGGGGGGGCTTTCTTTGATCCTTGGTCTGGAAACTGTATCTAACATTGCATCAGACTATCCAGATCTGTACTCAAGTGTTTTTGGCAAAAGCAGGCAATTTATACTTTCCTTTACACACTTTGGCTCAGACGCACTGAAACTCTAGGAGCAGAACTGGAAGTATTGCGAAGAGGCCAGAGGATCCCAACCTGTTGAGTTCTGATAAGAGATTATGGGGTAAGGCTCAGGCTTTTGAATCCAAGTGGTACCACAGATGGGTGGAATGCAGAGGTGGGACCACTGGTGCATGTCAGTGCAATAAGGGTGTTCACAAAAATGTTGCATGATAGGTTCTGCAAGCCCTGGTAGTAAGGCAGACTGCCTACATAAGTACATAAGTAGTGCCATACTGGGAAAGACCAAAGGTCCATCTAGCCCAGCATCCTGTCACCGACAGTGGCCAATCCAGGTCAAGGGCACCTGGCACGCTCCCCAAACGTAAAAACATTCCAGACAAGTTATACCTAAAAATGCGGAATTTTTCCAAGTCCATTTAATAGCGGTCTATGGACTTGTCCTTTAGGAATCTATCTAACCCCTTTTTAAACTCCGTCAAGCTAACCGCCCGTACCACGTTCTCCGGCAACGAATTCCAGAGTCTAATTACACGTTGGGTGAAGAAAAATTTTCTCCGATTCGTTTTAAATTTACCACACTGTAGCTTCAACTCATGCCCTCTAGTCCTAGTATTTTTGGATAGCGTGAACAGTCGCTTCACATCCACCCGATCCATTCCACTCATTATTTTATACACTTCTATCATATCTCCCCTCAGCCGTCTCTTCTCCAAGCTGAAAAGCCCTAGCCTTCTCAGCCTCTCTTCATAGGAAAGTCGTCCCATCCCCACTATCATTTTCGTCGCCCTTCGCTGTACCTTTTCCAATTCTACTATATCTTTTTTGAGATACGGAGACCAGTACTGAACACAATACTCCAGGTGCGGTCGCACCATGGAGCGATACAACGGCATTATAACATCCGCACACCTGGACTCCATACCCTTCCTAATAACACCCAACATTCTATTCGCTTTCCTAGCCGCAGCAGCACACTGAGCAGAAGGTTTCAGCGTATCATCGACGACGACACCCAGATCCCTTTCTTGATCCGTAACTCCTAACGCGGAACCTTGCAAGACGTAGCTATAATTCGGGTTCCTCTTACCCACATGCATCACTTTGCACTTGTCAACATTGAACTTCATCTGCCACTTGCACGCCCATTCTCCCAGTCTCGCAAGGTCCTCCTGTAATCGTTCACATTCCTCCTGCGACTTGACGACCCTGAATAATTTTGTGTCATCGGCGAATTTAATTACCTCACTAGTTATTCCCATCTCTAGGTCATTTATAAATACATTAAAAAGCAACGGACCCAGCACAGACCCCTGCGGGACCCCACTAACTACCCTCCTCCACTGAGAATACTGGCCACGCAATCCTACTCTCTGCTTCCTATCTTTCAACCAGTTCTTAATCCATAATAATACCCTACCTCCGATTCCATGGCTCTGCAATTTCTTCAGGAGTCTTTCGTGCGGCACTTTGTCAGACGCCTTCTGAAAATCCAGATATACAATATCAACCGGCTCCCCATTGTCCACATGTTTGCTTACCCCCTCAAAAAAATGCATTAGATTGGTGAGGCAAGACTTCCCTTCACTAAATCCGTGCTGACTTTGTCTCATCAGTCCATGTTTTTGTATATGCTCTGCAATTTTATTCTTAATAATAGCCTCCACCATCTTGCCGGCACCGACGTCAGACTCACCGGTCTATAATTTCCCGGATCTCCTCTGGAACCCTTCTTAAAAATCGGAGTAACATTGGCTACCCTCCAGTCTTCCGGTACTACACTCGATTTTAGGGACAGATTGCATATTTCTAACAGTAGCTCCGCAAGTTCATTTTTTAGTTCTATTAATACTCTGGGATGAATACCATCAGGTCCCGGTGATTTACTACTCTTCAGCTTGCTGAACTGACCCATTACATCCTCCAAGGTTACAGAGAATTTGTTTAGTTTCTCCGACTCCCCCGCTTCAAATATTCTTTCCGGCACCGGTGTCCCCCCCAAATCCTCCTCGGTGAAGACCGAAGCAAAGAATTCATTTAATTTCTCCACTACGGCTTTGTCCTCCTTGATCGCCCCTTTAACACCATTTTCGTCCAGCGGCCCAACCGACTCTTTGGCCGGTTTCCTGCTTTTAATGTATCTAAAAAAGTTTTTACTATGTATTTTTGCTTCCAACGCTAATTTCTTCTCAAAGTCCTTTTTTGCCCTCCTTATCTCCGCTTTGCATTTGGCTTGGCATTCCTTATGATCTATCCTGTTACTTTCAGTTGGTTCTCTTCTCCACTTTCTGAAGGATTGTTGTTTGGCTCTAATGATTTCCTTTATCTTACTGTTTAGCCACGCCGGCTGACGTTTAGTCTTTTTTCCCTTTTTTCTAATACGTGGAATATATTTGTCCTGAACCTCCAGGATGGTGTTTTTAAACAGCATCCACGCCTGATGCAAGTTTTTTACTCTGCGAGCTGCTCCTTTCAGTCTTTTTTTCACCATTTTTCTCATTTTGTCGTAATCACCTTTTCTATAGTTAAACGCTAGCGTACTTGATTTCCTAGTTTCACTTCCTTCAATGCCAATATCAAAACCGATCATATTATGATCACTGTTATCAAGCGGCCCTCGTATCGTTACCCCCTGCACTAGATCATGAGCACCACTAAGGACTAAGTCTAGTATTTTTCCTTCTCTTGTCGGCTCCTGAACTAGCTGTTCCATGAAGCTGTCCTTGATTTCATCAAGAAATCTTATGTCCCTTGCGTGTACAGATGTTACATTAACCCAGTCTATATGCGGGTAATTGAAATCCCCCATTATTATTGTGTTGCCCAGTTTGTTTGCGTCCCTGATTTCCTTTAACATTTCCGCATCCGTCTGTTCGTCCTGGCCAGGCGGACGGTAGTACACTCCTATCACTATCCTTTTCCCCTTTGCACATGGAATTTCAATCCACAGTGATTCCAAGGAGTGTTTTGTTTCCTGCAGAATTTTCAATCTATTTGATTCAAGGCTCTCGTTAATATACAATGCTACCCCTCCACCAATCCGATTCACCCTATCACTACGATATAATTTGTACCCCGGTATGACAGTGTCCCACTGGTTATCCTCCTTCCACCAGGTCTCAGAGATGCCTATTATATCTAATTTTTCATTTAGTGCAATATATTCCAACTCCCCCATCTTATTTCTTAGGCTCCTGGCATTCGCATATAGACATTTCAAACTATGTTTGTTGTTCCTAAGTACATCATGCTTAGTACTTGACAGTATTAATTGGCAATCTTTTGTCTGATTTTTATTGTTATTTAAAGATACCCGATCTACTACAATCTCTTTTGCAACCTCACTATCAGGATACTCTATCTTCCCTGTTATGGTGATATCTTTGAAAGATACCGTATCCCGAACCATGCTCTTTTGAGCGACTGTCGGCCTTCCCCCCATTTCTAGTTTAAAAGCTGCTCTATCTCAGAAGAGGTGTCTACAGAGCAGTGCTTCATTTGGGAGATTTGATTCTTCCTTACAGTCTTGGACATATTATAGTAAAGAAAAGATTCTACATTAACTTACCAGCAGATCCTTGTTGATCCTCCAGACAGGGAGAACTTCTGAGGGTCCATGAGCATCAGCGGCATGCCTCATCTAGAACAGTACAGATGCATCCATGAATACTCAGTGGTGCTTGCTGAACCCTCAAATATATAAAGGCAGTCTGCAACACACCTGACTACAAAGCTCCTACTCAGGGTGTTGATGATGACTCCAAGGGGACCCTTGCAGGCCAGAACAACAACTAGCCACTGTTGCATTGAGCAATTTCTCGAGATGCCTGTAGAATATACCCCTGCTGCATGGAACCATTTGCTCCAGCAGGGCTCCTTGGTAAAGCCTGATCTTAGTTCAGAGATAGCAATGGCATACCTCTCTAGGCCTCCTACAGGAGATATGTAATCTCCATGGTTGAGAGATGTTACTGGAAAACACAGGTTCTTAACACTTAAAATGACCACTGTATAAAAACGCAGACTTCCACTGTAAGATTGATCTAAAATTTGGAGAGAACTTATGCTGCAAGTCGAGAGAGAGGAATAGCTGAAGGACGTGCACATTGCCATTTTCTAGTGCTGGCTCTTGTCTTGCCCCTCTCCAAGTCAAGCGCAACCATCACTGCTGGATTTGGGAGGAGGGCAACAGGCTACTGATTTTTGATAGAGGGGTAAATGTATGCAAAGTTTTAGGTACAATGCCGTAGTGATAACTGCATCCTTAGCAAAGAATCTTGTTCCTTAAGGTATTTAATAATTATATTTTGACTGCAAAGTACAAGATAACAATACCCAGCAGTATTTCATACTTACAGCAAAAAATGCTTTATCATAATTGAACGTTCCTGGAAATGTGTGTTGCACCTGTGGAGTGGAGGAGTACCTACTGATTAGAGCAGTGGGAGCCCAGTTCAAATCCCACTGTGGCTCCTTATGACCTCTGTCAAAGTCACTTAACCTTTTCTTCAGGTATAAACTTAGATTGTGAACCCTCCAGGAACAGGGGAAATACGTAGTGTACCTGAATGTAACTTGCCTTAAAAAAAGGCATGAGCTAAATGTATATTGACTTTTGGTATATCAAATAAACATATACTTTGTGTTTCTGTGGCCTATTAAATGACATGAAAGTTGGAATTGATAGGATAGCCAAATTTTACTCTTGCACATTAATTCAAAAGCAGTTTGATTTATGTTGGCCTATCTTCCCTGTCTGAATTATAGTTAGTATATGTTCAAGGAAAGTGGCACAGCATGTCCTCTTTATTTAAGATAAGAATACTTAAATTGTTATACATACTCATTATACTGAGAACAACATGCACTGAACAAGCTACAGTCGTTCAAAAAAATATTTTGACTGTCTCCAGTAGATTAATGGTTGGGGTGAGACTTTTGTGGTATGACCTTGGTTTTGACTAGTTACTGTATGTACACAATCAAAAAGGCTGAAATACATTCTTTAATAAAATTGCTGAAATCTCTTTTTTCTTTCTTTTTAACAGTCTATTTGCTGCAATAGGTCTTCGTGAACTGTTTGCTGACTGGTGTGTAATGAATCAGTGGAATAAAATTTTGTTCAGTTTTTACTCAACATTTGGGGAATACAAATACATTATGGTTGATGTTCAGCCAGCAGCGCTCAGTGTTTTTCTGACTGATACCAGCGTTATCCTCAGAAATTCAGTGCTGGGCCATGTCCGGGCTCTGGCATTGAATTTCTGGGTTTGCGGACATAGCTAAACGCATGACTGGCTAAGGTTGATATTTTAGCACTTAACTGGCTATGGGGCACGACTGACTTTTCTATGGTCCTGTTTATGTGGTTACCTGGGCTGGTTGCATGCTGAATATCGGAACTTACTACTACTACTTAACATTTCTACAGCGCTACTAGGGTTACACAGCGCTGTACAAGTGAACGGTCGGTCCGATAGGGGCAGTCAAATTGGGGCAGTCTGGATTCACTGAACGATAAGGGTTAGGTGCCGAACGCCCCCCCAAAATAGCAAGTTTAAAATTTGGTGCTAACTGGATGTTTTCAGTGTCACTAACAGGTTAATGCTGCTGAAGATATCTGGATAGATTTAACTAGCCAGGAGCAGTTAGATAGCTTTGAATATTGAACTAATTATGTATTAAAATAACTTGTGTACCTTAGGGAAAATAAAGGAAGAAAAAAAAACTTTTATATTTTAAAAATAACAATGAAAGTCGTAACGCCTTGAAGGCTTTCTACCTGTTGTTTGCTGTGCACCTGCTCTTAAGCTATGCTTTTCATAAGGCAGGTTTATTATACTGCACTGTACATTTTAAAACTTGCTTGAAGGCAATGGCTGTAGTTTGTTTTACAAGCTTTGCATCGTTGTGTGTTTCTTCAAATGAGGAAAAAAGCTTTAAAAAAAAATACATTGGGACCAATATAATCAAAGCAATATAACTGGCCAGAAATGACTCCTGGCTGGTGAAATCGCTTGTTCGGAGCTGTCTGCTGATATTCAGTGGCACTTAACTGGTTAGCAGTGGTGTCCTGAGGGCAGCTGACACCCGGGGCGGGTCGCCGCTGCACACCCTCCCCCCTCCGTAGCGCAACACCCCCCCCCCCCCCCCGCCCGCGAGAACATACCTGGAAGGCGGTAGAGGGGCGGGTGGGCAGGCCAATCCGCCGACAGCACGCCGCTGGGAGGGTGTCGGCGCCTCGCTGGTTCCTTGCTCTCTCTGCCCCGGAACAGGAAATAACCTGTTCTGGGGCAGAGAGAGCAAGGAACCAGCGAGGCGCCGACACCCTCCCAGCGGCGTGCACCCGGGGCGGACCGCCCCACCGCCCCCCCCCTTCCTACGCCACTGCTGGTTAGTGCCACTGAGTATCACCACAGACTGCTAAACTCAAAGCCAGCTATTCTGTGGGCAGTCCGGGGGCAGAGTTGGCACTTGTGCACATAACGTTTAAATTGTACTGTATAAAATTCTGTTCTGTCTTTAAACGCATAAGACAGAGCCGGCTGCATAAACTCAGGTATCCAGTGCCAGTGCCCAGACTTGGCCCAGCATTGAATGTCTGGGAATAATGCCAACGGCAGCTAAAAATGAAATGCTCACTGCTGCTGGCTGAATACCAATCCCATTGTATTTTGCAGGGATCTTGCTTTGAAATGAATACAAAGCAGCCACTATGTATGTATATTAATCTGATATTACCTAGTTATTAGCCGACAGCTCTCGTGGCTTTTTATTGAATATGTTCAGCACAAAAAGACAAGGAAGAACAAGAGACAGTGCAGCAAAAACTGAGCAACTCTTCTAAATGGCAACGCGAATAATGTTACAACTTCCTTGAATAATATACATTATAAAATTTTCTAAGTACATAAGTAATGCCACACTGGGAAAAGACCAAAGGTCCATCGAGCCCAGCATCCTGTCCACGACAGCGGCCAATCCAGGCCAAGGGCACCTGGCGAGCTTCCCAAACGTACAAACATTCTATACATGTTATTCCTGGAATTGTGGATTTTTTCCAAGTCCATTTAGTAGCGGTTTATGGACTTGTCCTTTAGGAAACCGTCTAACCCCTTTTTAAACTCTGCCAAGCTAACTGCCTTCACCACGTTCTCCGGCAACGAATTCCAGAGTTTAATTACGCGTTGGGTGAAGAAATATTTTCTCCGATTTGTTTTAAATTTACTACACTGTAGTTTCATCGCATTCCCCCTAGTCCTAGTATTTTTGGAAAGCGTGAACAGACGCTTCACATCCACCTGTTCCACTCCACTCAATATTTTATATACCTCTATCATGTCTCCCCTCAACCGTCTCTTCTCCAAGCTGAAAAGCCCTAGCCTTCTTATTGGGAGGTGGGAGGCTTATGGACTCTTATGGCCTCCCTCCATACCCTATCCCTCATTCCAACTACCCGCCACCCAGCCCAACCCCTCTCTCACTGGTATGAACAGATGTAGAGATGCGCGCCAGGGATAAATTAAGCCCCCATATCAAAGTTCGGTTAAACAGTAAGCTGTAACTTATTTAAGATAACGCTACTGATCTTCTGGTTAAGAGATTGAATATGGTCATTTCAAATCACTAAAAAAATGCCTTGAATGTTTACTAGGAAGATTGGCCTCCATAGCCTCCCGCATCATAAAGGTATGTAATTGTTTTCACCATTGCCAATGAGAGGGGCTCTCCCCCATTGCTGGAGGATGCATTTTTTTCCCCAGCAAGGCAGCCTTACGAAGGAATAATTTAATTATTATTGTAATTGTAAACCACTTCGATGTCATAAACCTTAAGCGGCATATCAAATAAAATAAACTATTAATAATGAATGTTGTCTAAGGCCGACTACTGTGAATGTCAATTTCAGGTTATTCACAGGGCTTACTTTTCTCCACTGCGTGCCTTTAAAGCTAAGATCATAAATTCCCCGACTTGTGCAAAGTGTGTGGAGCCTGAAGGTACGTTGTTGCATATATTTTTGGGCTTGTCTTAAAATTCCTGCCTGTTGGAAGGAGATGGCTGATTATCTGAGCCGACTGCTGGGTTCCTGCATCAAACTTTCTTTTGCAGTTTGAATTTTGAAGGTGATTTGGGGATAAGAGACAACAGTCCTAAAATATGGTGAAAAGCCAGACAAACATGTAACAGGGCAGACATGGGGTCTTATGATGGGATAAAACAGAGGAAATGTAATTACAATATTATACAATATCATAAATGTTTCAGTAATCAGAGAATACAGTAGAGTAGAAGGGAAAGAAAATAAATGGGATCATGGCTAATTCCAGCTATGAGGGGCAAGGCTAAACTACTTGATGGAAATAAGCTGTGTGGAAATGAGCTTTCAGTAATGTTTTGAAAGTCCCAAGAGATTTATTTATTTATTTTATATAGTAAAACTTATATTCTGCACTATCACAAAATTCTGGACGGATTAGATTTTACATACTGTAACCAGGTACCTCTAGGTGCAGCCAAAGATAGAACAGTCTCCTCCAGCTACAGGCTCCCGATACAGTCAATAAATAAATGTCCACCAGCAACTTCAATCTTAAGGACTTTATTCCATGCAGGTTTCTAGTAGACCTGATACACAGTTCCAACAGCAGCATTCACCTTCAATCTTAAGCACATGTAAGCCACCTGAAAGTGTGTGGCAAATCGTCCCCTTTAAGCAGTAGGCTATCAGCATGTACCAGGATTCAATACAGGCTCACAGTCAACTCCAGTCTGGGCTCTTTATCCAGTGCACAATAAGCAGTAGTTCAATTCCAAATAGAAGCAGTTCATTTCAATTCATCATCACAGTTAAGTCACAAAGCAGCAGTTTCTACCTTCTCCTCTCTTTACCTTCAGGAGGGGTTCCATACTTTAGGTTTTCTCATACCCCAAGGGATTCCCCTTTACATCGGCTTCACTGGTAGATTCAATACTTTAGGGACCTCTACTACCCAAGGGTTTTCAGCCTGCAAATACTTTTGGGACTTTCTCACACCCAAGGGATTTCACCCTGCATCTGCTTCACTCTGCCCTCTTCTCTCCTTCTGCTTCTCTCTTTCCTGGGACTCCTTCCCACCTGCCTAATCAATCCCTGGCTTCTGCCCTCACAACCAATCATTCTCCTTCCATTAGCCTCCCCCATACCAGCTGAGTTAAGCCTTAGACTAATGATGAGCTCCTGCACATAGGGTTTCCTAACTCTCTTTCCCCCTAGTGGCAGCCAATCTACACACCCTGCCAGCTTACATCCATGTCTTCCCCTATTGCAGCTAGGAGTCCAGTCCGGGTTTCTCATCTCACCCCCTGGCTCCTTGTCTGCAATGCCTTCTGGGACTTGTATTTCAGACTGAAACTGCCTTAACCCAACTA
Organism: Microcaecilia unicolor; assembly: GCF_901765095.1. Classification (NCBI taxonomy): domain Eukaryota; kingdom Metazoa; phylum Chordata; class Amphibia; order Gymnophiona; family Siphonopidae; genus Microcaecilia; species Microcaecilia unicolor. The sequence continues at coordinate 450,958,713 of NC_044031.1, read as the reverse complement.
TCCTGAATATGACTCTATCTCAATACACAGTGTGAAATTATACATACACAATGTCTAATGCCCATTGACCGACTATTCCAAAGAGTCCGGTGCAAGATCACTAAAGCAAGTGTCCGTGGTGTGATATAATCTAATTAACCAATGGGCTGGGATTTTATTGAGGGGAATGGAGGAGATGTGTTGGTGCATACGGTTGTCAGGAGAGTTGAAAGAAAGGACTGGAGGCCTGAAGCAGAAACATGAAATGAAATAACCAGATTCATAAGTGGTGTATGATAGGAAACAGGGATCTAGTGTTCAGACTGAATTAAAGGAGTAATGTGATCAAACCTTTTCTTTCCAAGGAGTAGTTTCACCACTGAATTTTGTATTAACTGGAGTCTGCTTAACCAAGTAGAGGGAGGCCCCTGTCACAGCGAATTACAGTAATCCAATTTTGTTATGGGAAGAGCTAGAATCGGTATATGTAATAAACAGATAACCAAAATAGACATATCTGTTGTATATAACAGGAGTTGATTCCTTGATCAGCAGCTTCACGCTTTGCCCAATAAACTTCCCAGGTGTCGTCATGTTCCTTCCATTTGTCCTTTAATGCATAAGTGATTTGCTGTCATGAAGTAATCTCCAATTTTGAATTGCATCAGACCTCATCTTGAGGTTTCACATTCTAAGTATGTGTAATAGTCCATCTTGTTGCATCCAAACTTTGAAATATTAGTGCCTTAGTTTGCCCAGATGCGCCTTGAGACCACCAGCAACCTTTTGAAGTTGTGGGTCATATCTAGTGATGTACCAGTAAAGGCCATTATCTCTTTGTATCAAGTAACTGATAAACTTTTACAGGAAGCTGATTAAGGAAGAAAGAAAAAAACAGAAATGCAATATTGATCCCTATGCAATAAACAAGAAATTGTTTTAAACAATCAACTCTGGTCCACAACTTTAGGAGATCCAGTGTTACTCACAGAAGCTGTTACATAGGAAAATTATCATGGAAATCACAATGCCACAAGAGAAAAGTGAGGAACAATTACATCATTAAATCCTATTAGCAGAACCATTACAGGGGCTCCTAACAGTCCCTTTAAAAGCCAAAAATGAAGTCACGTGAGCAGGTTCCCAAAATACATAGATATGAGACTGATAGTGCACAATGCATTTACAAGGAAACTTTGAAAAGAAAAAAGCTCCCATCTGTAACATCTTTTCTGGGGTTTTCATGAAATTCAACACAGTGTGCTATTGTGAATTAAAAACTGGTTACAAGATAGAAAACATAGAGTAGGGTTACATTGTCAGTATTCTCAATGGAGAAGGGTAGATAGTGGGGTTCCCCAGGGGTCTATGCTGGGACCGCTGCTTTTTAACATATTTATAAATGATCTAGAAATGGGAGTAACTAGTGCGGTAATTAAATTTGCTGACAACACAAAGTTATTCAAAGTTGTTAAATCACAAGAGGATTGTGAAAAATTACAAGAGGAGGACCTTATGAAATTGGGAGACTGGGCATCTAAATGGCAAGATGACGTTTAATGTGAGCAAGTGCAAAGTGATGAATTTGGGAAAGAAGAACTCAAATTATAGTTACGTAATGCAAGGTTCAACATTAGAAGTCACCGACAAGGAAAGGGATCTAGGCGTTATCATTTGATATGTTTAAACCCTCTGCTCAATGTGCAGCGACAGCTAAGAAAGCAAATAGAATGTTAGGTATTATTAGGAAAGGAATGGACAACAAAAATGAGGAAGTTATAATGCCTTTGTATTGTTCCATTGTGCGACCGCACCTCGAATATTGTGTTCATTTCTGGTCTCCGCATCTGAAAAAAGATATAATGGAATTAGAAAAGGTACAGAGAAGGGTGACAAAAATGATAAAGGGAATGGAATGACTTCTGTATGAGGAAAGGCTAAAGCAGATAGGCTCTTCAGCTTGGAGAAAAGATGACTGAGGGGAGGTTTATAAAATAATGAGTGGAGTGGAATGAGTAGGCGTGAATCGCTTGTTTACTGTTTCCAAACATAATAGGATTAGGGAGCACACAATGAAGCTACAAAGTGGTAAATTTAAAACAAATCGGAGAAAATATTTCTTCACTCAACTCGTAATTATGTGTCGAGTTAAGCTTGTGTGGGGTTCTTGTTTGTAAGGGTGCAGTTTCATCTAGTATGCTTTTGCATATTTTGTCCCATTCTATGAGGTAGTATATGGAGTCTGTTTGTGTTGCCCATTTGTTATTGTATATTAGTTGCCAGAATGTTTTCGTGTCTACTTGACCTCTTGTGCTGTAGGGATAAGTTTAGTTTGTAGTGGTCAGTCCAGGGTGTGTCTGTCCATTTCGTTTTTGTTATTGTTAGGTTCTGGTCTGTTGAGAGTTTGTGTGAGATGAGATCAAGTGTGTGCCCTTTGACGTGGGTTGCTTGCATATGTGACCATTTGAGATCGCATAAACGGAGAAATTCCTTACATTCTTGTGCGTTGATAGAGTTCGGGTCTTCTAAGTGAAGGTTGATGTCTCCTAGTACTACTGTATTGGAGTTGGTTACACATGTGTTTGAGATGAAGTCCATGAAGTTGGTCTGGCCTTCGTTCCAATTACCTGGATGTCTGTAAAACAAGACACAATTCACATGATCGCGTAGGGTTTTGTTGTGGAGTCAAGTAAATAAATGAACATTAACATGTGTCTAACAGGTGCGAGAACTTGCTCCAGCCATAGATTTAGTGGAAGTAATACCTTAGTGTTGGAGAAATGCCTTTAACATACAGTATTTTATAAGTTGTGAATGTCAGAGGGAGCCCTGCCCATGCTCCATTATGCAAGTTAAGTTAGTATTTGCAGAATAGCACTAAAGTGGAATTTTGGCATTCATGCATGTATGTAAATACATGTGCATAAATCTCATTTTAAACATTTATCAGCATATAAACATTAGCACTTAAAATAGAGCATTGCTCTCATACTGCATAAAAGTGTGCAGTTTGCATTGGTAGCGTGTACTTTTAAAGGTAGGTGTACCCCGGGGCAATTATTTTTAAGTAAAAGCACTGTTTTACACACAAAGGCTTCTAAAATTACCCCTTTGGGCAACAATTTTAAATTATCCATATTGAAACAAAACCCACAAGTACTTTAAGGGCTTTGCACTAATTTTAGAACAAAGTCCATGTCTGCTTTTTCTGTAGATACCTTTCTAAGGGTCCTGTTTATTAAGCCGCACTGTGCGTGCGCTCATGATAGACACCCATTGTATTCTTATGGGTGTTCCCTAATGTTAGCATGAGCTAATTTTTAGCACGTGCTAAAAAGTTTGCGCGCCTACAGCACGGCTTAGTAAACAGGGCCCTTGATGGAAAAGAACATGTGTAGAGTTGAAAATACAATCTAGCTGTTATTTCTCTCATCTAACTTAAACACGCTTTGAGAACACCTCCCCTCAGTGGGGGCAATTCTGTAAAGGGCGAACACAAGTTAATGTACCATGGCGCAGGAAACAACGCTAATTCTGTAATGGCATCTGGCCACCCAGATTCAGTTCTACAATCTAGCGTAAGTTGGCATTTATGCGCCAGTATTTAAGTACACTCACACTATATCAGTATCAAGATTGTGCTTTGAATAATACGCTAAAATGGAATCCTAGTAAAATGAAGGTCTTTTGGTTCAAAAATCCTTGTTATTACACCCTCTTCAGTTGTGTTGTCTACTGAAAGTTTTACCAGTTGAGTCTGAATCCAGAGTACTGGAGGTGATTCTTGATTCATCTTTGCTGTACGGCCCTCTAGGTAATCAATTATAGCAGAAAACACTTTTCAGATTAAGTTAACTGTAGTTAATAAGATTATTCTTTGATGAAGATACATTTGTTCTCTTAGTCCAAATGTTAATCCTTCCACATTTGGATTACTGTAATGTTCTTTACTTAAGCCTGCTTTCTAAATATTTAAGAAAGCCTCAACTTATTCAAAATACCACAGCTAGGCTAATTTTTGGACTCGGTACGTTTAGCAGTGTATACTATTATATTTCTAAATTGCACTGGCTTCTGGTAAGCAAACAAATCTTATTTAAAGCAGCCTGTTAGTTTTTTCAGATTCTTCATGGCTCCACCTCCGAGCTATTGATAAATATAGTCTCAGTTCCATTATTTGGATTTTCATCTCTATTGCGTAATCAGTTAATTATTCGTCTTGCTTTTATTAGGAACATGCGTTTTTTCCAGAGTGGCTAATACCATATTTTCTATTATTGGTGTGTCTTTTTGGAATTCTCTCCCTCTTCATACTAGGGTAGAAGAAAGTTACTTGAAATTTTGGAAAAAGGTAAAAACTTTCTTGTTTGATAGTGTGGTTCTTTACTCATTGATAATGTTTTGAGTAACAACATGTGATCACTCAATCTTTGTTTTTGATGAGAATGTTTTTTATGCCTTTATTGTATATTTTGTTTTATCTATTTGGGATATTTTTATTTTATATATTGTGTTTTGAGGTGTGCACTGCATTGAACTCTTAGGGAAAAAATTGTCATATTGATAGAATATCAGGCATAAATGCGACAATTTATATTGTAAAGTTACGCGAGTAAATGTGGGACTCACTCATGTGTATGTCCCCTTGTAATTGCAAGCTAAGCATGTCGAACGCAAGTGTTACAGAACACCACTAACCACACGGCTACCGCTTACATGTGTAAGTTTAGTAATCATGCATAAGTGCTAATATTCTATAAATTACATGACCAATTGGTGCCTCACTTTAAGTGATACAGAGTTACTGAATGGAGAGAATGTGACTAAAAATAAATGCGATTTGGAAGAGCCATTTGCAAACAGCCAATTAACTCGGGCAAAATGTTTGTTTACTTATGTAAATCACATTGGGGCCCTTTTACAAAGCCGTGGTAAGCACTAATGCATACTTACTTTAGCAAAAAGTGGGGTGCTACGGGGTACGCTCAGGCATCCCGCAGTAATTTCGGGATATGCATGCACTACCTATGTGCTGAAAATTTTAATTAAATTTTTGGCACGGAGCGTGTCTGGGAGTGGAGAGGAGCATGTTCTACACTAATCAGTTAGTATAGGTACATTGCCATGCGCTAACCAATTAGCGCATGAGCCCTTACCACCACCCGTTACGTAGGTGGTAAGGGCTCACGCTCTAATAATGTCCACACACCAATGACAAAATTAGTGCATGGCTATTACAACCAAAAAGGGAAATTTTGATAATTTTATCCCCAGCGATAAAAATGGCATTAGCACGCGGGAATTGACCCATGTAAGGATGCGCTAAGGCCACTTTTTTACCACTCTTTGGTAAAAGGGCCCCTTTGAAAGTTGTAATCTAACGTCTTAAAGAACAGTGTCTGTCTTCTAGGGTTCATGAGGCTGATAACAGATGGTATCATGGGTCAGGTTGCATATGAAAGTGTTCCAACATCTGTTAAAACTTTTGAAGCTGCTGAAGTGATATAACAATGTTTATAGCTTTACCAGGAAGCACTGCAGGATTTAACTGGTGGGTTTGAATAAACAAATTTTAGAGAGGGAGATTCTGGTCAGAAAACAAATTAGATACTCATTGATGAGCTCTGGCATACTTGAAAGGGGAGCAGTTGTTCTGAGATTCTCAGTTCAAGTTCCTTGAGATTTAAAAGAGAGGAAAATGAACAGGGTTATTTTGGAAACCAGCAGCAGGGAATGGTCTATTGCAGTGGTATCTAAATGTGAATGAGGGCGGGCCCTGGAGCCAGGATAAACTGGAGCCACACACACTGTGAAAAAAAAATATTTATTTACAATGTTAGGTAGAGGGTCCTGTTCAATTCACAGGTGGAGGAAGAAAAATAAGCACAAAATTAGTCCTTAAATATAAATGTCCTTTCATGGCATGCACTACTATCTGTTGTCAAAGCAGCACACAGAGCTGGGCTCAGGTCTGTCTCCCCAGAGTTTACCAGTACAGTTGTTAGCAGTTCACATAGGCAGACATACCAAGGGGCTCATTTTCAAAGCACTTAGCCTCCCAAAGTTCCATAGAAACCTATGGAACTTAGCCTCCCAAAGTGCTTTGAAAATATGCCTCTTGCAAGTCACACACATTTTGCATGTGACACATGTATTGGGCTACCGACTCCAACTCGCACACCAAAACCAGCTCTTGTCACCAGTGGCGTAGCCAGACCTGATATTTTGGCTGGGCCCAGAGCTAATATGGGTGGGCACTATATATATATATATATTCGAGATATATATATAGATATATATATATATATATATATATATATATATAGTGCCCACCCATATTACCTAGGGCAATGAGGAGCCCATCCCCACCCAGAAATTCCCCAACAATAAATTTTAATAGTGACCACCAGCTCCAGGCAGGCAGCAGGCCCCAGCTAGCTCAATTTAAAAAAAATTACACAGCACACGTCACACAATGTTAAAAATGATGAAAAAAAAAGTATTTAAATTTTTATTACCGACTCCTATTGCTGCTGGGCTCGCCTTGAAATAATGTCAAATCATGAAGAAGAACCTTCCAGGGCCAGGCTCGTGCTCCTCACCTCCGCTCCGCAACCCTCTAAAACGTGCACTGCATGGCGTGCACGTGGTGGTGGTGGTGGGCTGGACTGGAGTCCTGGACTGGCAGCTGAGCGGGTGCCACCATTCATTCCAGGCAGCTCGGTGCTCCGGAACTTTCATCTGATCTGGGCGCATTCAGAGCTGCCAAGGGGTCCCAATTTTTGAGAGGGAGATTTTTAGTACACACCCCCAAGCCCTGCCCTACTCTGTATTGGCTCCACTCCCTGACACACCTTAATCCCACTGCCATTTCAGAAAATATTTTATTTAATAGTCTAATACCCTTTTCAATTAACTTTCAGAGGCCAAATCCTCCTGCCTCAGGTCAGGACATCCTCTCCTGACCTGAGGAAGGAAGTGCTGGTCTCTGAAGACTAATCAAAAGTGTTTTAAAAATCAGTGAAGGTATCACCTTATTTTCTATTTTATGTTTTATTTGCATTTATTAGCCTTCATTAACACAGCTACCACATTGCTTTATCCTAAATTAAAAATAAAATTATTTTCTGTACCTTTGTTAGCCATTTACTTTTTCTAATTATGTTGGTCCCAGTCAAGATTCTGCATTCCTTTGTCTTGTCTTAACTCTCTTGCCAGGGTTTCCTGTTTATTTGTAATTTTTCTCTCCTTTTTCTTTGTTTTCTTCAATTTATTTTTCTGTCTCACTCTCTGTCCAGATTTAATTAATTCTTACTATCCATTCTTTAATTTCCCTCTTTTTACTTCATCTACCTATCCCTTTTCATTTTTCCTCACTTTTGTTCTCCCCATGCCCCTTCCTCTTATTCTCCAGTCTTTCATTAACTCTATCCTCTCCCCCTTTCTCTCCCTATCCTTTCAGTGTTTCTCCCTCTCTCTGAATCCAGCGTCTCCTCTTTCTCTCCCTAACCTTCCATCCAGCACCTTCCCTCTTTCTCTCTCCATCCTTCCACCTATTACCCTCTCCCAATCCATCCATTCATTGTCTCCCTCTATCTCCCCTTCCTTCTAGACAGTTATCTCTCTACCCTTTTCCATTCAGCATGTCCTTTCTCATCCTACCAGTGGCTTTCCTCTTCCTACCCTTCCATCCAGCGTCTTCCCTCTTTCTGCTCCCAGCATTTTCCCTCTTTCTCCCTCCTTTCATCCAGCATTTCTCCATTTGACCAGCTAAGGTCTCCCCCAGTTTCTCTCCAGCAGCTTCTCTCTCTTTTTCTTCTGCCATTTTCCATGTCCCCTCATTCTCTCCCCCATCTTTCTACTCATCTCTCTCTCTCTGTACCCCTCTTCCATCTAGCATCTTCCCTCTTTCTGCCCCTCCTTCTAGCATTTTTCCTCTTTCACCCTCCTTTCATCCAGCATTTCTCCTCTTTGTCTCTCCATCTGACCAGTCAGGGTATCCCCCTTGTTCCCCTTCCTTCTCCCCAGCAGCCTGTCTCTCCCCTGCTCTTTTCCATGTCCCCTCTTTCTCTCCCCATCTCTCTCTGGCTCTCCCCTGCTCTTTTCCATGTCCCCCTTTTCTCTGGCTCTCCTCTGCTCTTTTCCATGTCCCCTCTCTCCCACTCTCTCTCTGTACTCTCCAGCGTCCTCTTCTTTTTTTCTCTCCCCTCTGCTCTCTCAGACACCCTTCCCCTACCAGCCTCGTTTCCTCTCTCACTCTGGCCCTCTGAAGCAGGAGCAGCAGCAGCAGCGTCGTCGTCAACACAAGAAGAAAAACAAGCGCGGGGCCGCCCGCAGCAGCCTTCAGTCATGCGCTTTCGGCTCTCTCATCCTCTACCCCCGCTGACGTCAATTTCCCGTTCCGGGAGCAGAGGACAGGCAGAGCCGACAGCGCATGACTGAAGGCTGCTGTGGGCGGTCCCGCGCTTGTTTATCTTCTTATGCCGGCTGAACTGAAGTGGTGGCTCGGCGAAGCGTCTGTTTTTGTTCCTGCTGCTGCTCAGGAGAGAAGCGGCGGCGGCAGCAGCTGCAGCAGTGGAGTTCAGCGGGAGACCGGAACGAAGGTGGAGATGTCGATGGGCGGGCCTGGAGGGAAAGTGGGTGGGCCTGGGCCCACCCAGGCCCACCCGTGGCTACGCCCCTGCCTGTCACGCATTGGCGTTTGGTCAGGCAGCAGCACTCCCCTAATTGCTGCTTCCAATGCTGGCTCTGAGGTTTAAAATGGTGGCCGCAAACTCTTGCGAAACTACTTCTGCCATTTAAAACTGTGGAGACGGCACAGGTAGCAGCAACTGAGGATCGCTGCTGCGCTCACATATATTGCAGCTCAGCTGTGGCACAATTTGACCTGGCACAATTTGAAAGATTTCTTATTGGCTACCAATACAATACAGGGCTAAATTTAAAACTCTTATGTCTGATCTTCAAGGCCCGGAAAGGAAATGGCACTGAGTACCTAAAAAATAGGATGATCCTCCACACACTGCCAAGGACACTAAGGTCCTCCCAAGGACTTTCACTAACTACACCCGCTCCAAAAGATATTACACGATGTGATACCTGCAAGTGGACCTTCTCTGGAGTAGCCCCCCCCTCCCCCACTCTGGAATGCACTGCCTGAAAGGCTGAAGCAGGTGAAAGCTTGGCTCTTCAACCAGGCCTTTACTGGAAGATGTAACTAATTCGCTAGTCTCACACACACAAGGAGTACTCAGGCTGCATATACTGCAGCAGGACATGTTTATCCACTCCTACCCTAGCTAAGATAACATTTAACCATTTCTGTGACCTCATGTGCAACTTTCTTTAAATCAATCACCTTACTTTCTAACTCTTCCTACTTTCTTACCCTTCTATATGTTACATCTTTACTTTACCCTTCACTATCACCTATAATGTTCTATTACGTATTGTGTTGACATTGTAAATAGTATACCATGCCATACTTTGTATTATTCGAATATTTTTACAGCTCTAATTTTCTCCTGCTCATGTTTGATCTATTCTTACTGTACACCGCCTTGAGTGAATTCCTTCAAAAAGGCGGTAAATAAATCTTAATAAATAAAAGAAGCTAATTGATGTCTTATTGTGAGTTTGGTCATGATATTCCAGGTTTGATAGGAATACTAGTAGTATCCTTGATTTCTTTAGATTTAATATGTTTGTTTTTCTCTTCTTCTCATTGATGTGTACTTGGTGATGTTTGTCAATCTCTTTTCAAGTACTGTGTAGTAAATTTTCAAATAAAAAAAAAAAATACCAAAGCAAAGGGGATCTTTTACTAAGGTGGGATAACGTTTTTAGCTCACACTAAAAATCAGCTGGTGCTACAACGCTCAGATGCCAATAGGAATATACTGATCATCTTGGCGTTTAGCACCAGCTGACTTTTAGTACGAGCTAAAAACGCTAGCGCACCTTAGTAAAAGATCCCCAAAGACAGGACTTTTTTTAAAAATTTATTGATTAGAATATGTCATTTTTGGAATTAACATATGCTAGAGCTGATTTAGACTTGGCAAGGACCCGTGAGAGAAATCTCACTCATTGACCGGTAAATCTCCAGCATTGGGATGGGCCACCCTTGCCATCTGTGCATAGGCTGGCCTGTATCCAGCCAGGTTAATACCAGTTTGCAAGGTACCAAATCAAACTGGACCTATCTGACTGTCCCGGTTGCAGTTCACAGGTATGTGGTAGAGGCATATACAGTCAGACTTCGCTGCTTCCCTCTGAGCCTCCTTAACCTAGCTGTGCCCGGAACGTTTATATTTCTGGACCATGCCCTCCTGGCTTCATCCCTCCTATGTCATTTCCCTTTTTGGCAGGACTGTGAAATCTAAGGTGGTTCTAACACTGTGAGGGAGTATTCTTAAGGGGAAGTGGCAGTGTTCTCATAAGCTGCTTCCCATCTTCAATCTTAGCAATCCTCGGAGTTCTGGAAAAGAGTGTAACATTACCGCTCGAAAATTAGCTTAGCTGACTGCACCTGTATACCCTCTCTGTGTACGTCTGGCCTTCGCTTCTCAGAATCTTTGAACCCTCATTATTCTCCCTTCCAGTCATGGCCTTCAGTGTGGCTTTTGGGCCAAAAGATTTGCCCACTCCTCTTCTTTAGTTTTGTAGCAAATGATGTTTACACATGGATGTTTACTCAATTGTCTGATTTCATGTAAAGTTATATTTATAGAAACGAAGAAGTTTCAAGCCTTAGAGATTGGAAAGTAAGAGTTTATCACAAAATAACAGCATCTGAAAAGCATTGAAGATCAGACGATCATGAAGAATAAGGTTGTCAACTGGATCCAGATTCACCCAAAAGGGTTAATCTAGTCCTGAGTTTACCCCATTGCATGCAGGGACTTAGTCTTGCATTTTTTTTAGCAAATGCAATAGGGAAATGGGAATTACAAGTCCCTGGTAAATCCAGGATTGGATCAGTCCTGTTGGGCAAATTGTTTTTTCCAGATCATGTTTTAGAAACTTAAAGCACTAGAGACAGAGCATAGTGATTTCCATAATATAATCATGTACACGTGGTTTTTGTGGCACCCAAAAGTATCCTAGTGGTTAGAGCAGCTGGCTAAAACCCAAAGAACTGCTGTACAATTAATAATCCTCCTCTTACTTATAATTTACAGTAGAGAATATCACTCTTGTGCATCCAGAGTGACAACCAGGTAGGGTATTCTTTGGAGTTTTTAAAGAAGCCTTAAGAGTGCTCCCCTGTTTTAGTTACTACTTTCAACCGACTGGGGACCTCCACTCTCATCATCGGCTCCACACCTCCACCTCCCACTGGTTTTTTCTTCTCTTTCTCTTTAACGTTCCTTCTTTTTACTTCTTTTTATTATTGTTTTTTATTTTATAAGCACTTATCTGGGTTAGCTGTGTTGTACATTCTCGAGGAAAACAGTACAGAGAGGGTCTATCTTGGAATATTGACAGTTGTTAATAAAGAATCATGTCCCATTTCTGAAGGCTCTTGGTGCTTCTATACATTCTCGAGGGCCACGGCCGACTATGGCCAAAGTTTCGGTCCTTCCTCAGGGTCCGTGGCATGTCTCTATCACTCTTACACCGAACCGAGCCTCTATCACTCACGGTCGGGTCGCTGTAAGAGTGATAGAGACGTGCCACGGACCCTGATGAAGCACTGAAACTTTGGCCATAGTCGGCTGTAGCCCTTGAGAATGTACAACACAGCTAACCCAGGTAAGTGCTTATAAAATAAAAAAACAATAAAAAGAAGTAAAAAGAAGGAAAGTTAAAGAGAAGAGAAAACCAGTGGGAGGTGGAGGTGTGGAGCCGATGATGAGAGTGGAGGTCCCCGGTCGGTTGAAAGTAGTAACTAAAACAGGGGAGCACTGTTGAGGCTTCTTTAAAAACTCCAAAAAATACCCTCCCTGGTTGTCACTCTGGATGCACAAGAGTGATATTCTCTACTGTAAATGATAAGTAAGAGGAGGATTATTAATTGTATAGCAGTTTGATGTAAGAATAACCTCCCTAGCTCGGAATTAGTCATCAATATAAGACCCAAAGAAGCCAGAGTTCAAATCCTGCTTCTCCCACCTGCTGCTGCTTGTGACCTAGGGCAAGGCACTTCATCCTTCCTTGCCCCAAGTAAAACCTAGTTTGTAAGTTCACTTGGACAGGGAAATAATTTGTGCGTACCCAAACTTGTAACTTGTTTTGAACTTGGATTTAGAATAGCAAATAACTTAAATCTCAAATCCAAACGTATTTGGAAAAGAACCAACATTAGAAATTTTATTTTTTTAACGTTCTTTATCAAATTTCTAGTGATAAAATAGTGAATACATCCTCAATGAAGAGGCACCCAAGGACTTGGCAGTGCCACTATATTGTCATTCCCATGGGTGTGAGACAAACTGGTTCTCTTCAGCTTACTTTACGAAGCATTTGTATTCTGGTGTCAGGGGATCCCTTGGCTCTATAAGACAATGTACCTGGAGAGGCTGGATCCAGAGAGGAACAGAGTGGTGTGGGAACTTAGAGATTAAAAATTAAAAAGTAAAATGAACAGTTAAATAAGTAAATGAAGAAACAGTTTAATAAAATATTATCGCCAGTGAGGATTTGGGTGCTGTTGAATGTCCAATAAAAGAGTGAAGTTGGTCATGTGCACTGCTGAGGCGATAAAAAACATAAAAAACATAAGAATGATCTCTATATGATATATGGTTAAGGTGGAGGTTAAAATCATATATGAGCCTTGTTAGGGGAGTAGTTACAGTTGAAGGGCTCTTAAAGAGAGAGTTAGTAGTGCCAAGTATGTGCGGTTACAAATAATTGTTAAACATGTTTTTCAGACGATTGACCAGAAATTGTGTCTGTGGAGAAAGCTTTAGTAGATTAGGTCCCTAGAGTCGTAGAATGAAAGGGTGTTAAATTACAGGTGGTGCCCTTGTTATAGACTTACTATATCTTTGACTAGTTGTCAAGAACAATGTACCATTCTTCAGATCATTGCACTGATAAGCGAATTTAAGCATACAAGGGTATTGGTAAATTGCATTCATTCCAAGGAAGTGGGATATCAGTGAATGCCTTGGGGTCAGCCCTGGATCCAATTCTGTTAAATATTTGTATAAATTATGGAAGGACTGAGATGAAAAGGTTGCCTTTATGCAGATGATATGAGGATCTGTGGATCAAAGTGAGGTTTGATTAATGAAGAACTTTGAAGAATGGTCAGGTGTTGGGAAATTAAGTTTCAGTGCATAAAAGAATAGAATAATACATACGGGGTGCAGAAATCTAAGAGCAGTACCTGTTGGAGGAAGGAACCAATATGCAGCAATCTAGAGAGACATATTGGGATGAGCATAATTCATGATTCATAATCCTTATTAAAATACTCCTCCTTACGATTCTCTCTGGATTCCTTCCCAAGTTACTTACTAAATTCTGTTCCCAGTTTATTCATTGATCTCCTGCAGACAGAGATATCCTTCCTATTGACACATGGGCTTTTCCCGGAGAAGGATCCATTATGCTAACTCCTATACCCAAAAATGCATCAGCTTCAAGAGACAATGTAGCAAATTATAGACCAGTAGAATCTATATACCAACTGTCTAATGTAAGGCCTTGTGACTGCCCAGTTTATGGATTACATTTCCTCCTATTCCCTTGTTCAAAGTTGTCTGATTTTATACGATTCTGTTGCAGTGAAACAGTTCTAATCACTTTACTATCTAATGTCAGAAAAGACATTAGTTTAGGTAAAAAAAAAAGTCTAGTATTACAATTTGATGTGTCAAGTGCTTTTGATGTAGTCGATCATGATATTCTATTAAATTTGCTAGATCACTATAGGGTAGGTGGAAATGTTATTAAGTGGTTTCAAGGCTTTATAGAATCTAGATCATACCAAGTAAAAATGTCCGGTTCCATCTGATCTCCATGGTCACCTGATTGTGGCATGTCACAAGGTTCTCCTCCATCGCCTATCCTGTTTAATATTATGATGGCACCACTGGGTAGCAAGTTGGAAGCAGCAGGATTCCATACTGTTATTTACGTAGATAATGTTAATCTCTACATCCTTTTTAGGCATGTCATCCACAAAATTACTGACAGGATCAAGCTAGGTCTTGATTTAATGGAATCCTGGGCGTCTGAATTAAAATTGAAATTAAACAGGGAAAAAACAAAATTTCTGATAACCCCTTTGACTACTCCACTCACAACAGTTTTACCATAGATCAGACCTCATATCCTCTGGAACCCATATGCTAGGTGTGACCATTGACTGCCACCTAATGCTTTGATTGTTACAACCAAATCCTTTAAGACCCTCCGGAAACTTAGACATATAAGATCATTCTTCTCACTGAAGATGTTTTAGACTACTAGTGCAATCCCTTGTTCTGACACAATTTGACTATTGCAGTGCTATCTATGCAGGGAGCAAGGAGCATATGCATGTGTGTGTGTGTTTCCAGCATATAGACCCTTAGCACCATCTCCTACTCTCCCCCCCCCCCTTTCCTGGGGGGTCCAATAGGTTCTTTGTAGTATTTGCTACTGTAATTGGTTATAATTAGTAGTTCACTTATGGGCATATTGATGTATACAAACCCAAAGCTTAACCAAAGATAGTTTGAACTTTGTCTTTCACTTGCTGTAATTAAGCAAAGTTTTAAACAAAGGCCTCAAATCTCCCGATAGGGAATAATACACAAAGTGTTGCAAAAACCACTATCATACATGGAAATAAGGTGTTATCATCGGTCAATTTTTAAAGAAGGCAAGAGGAAAAAAGAATCAGCATTAAAAACTCGTGATTATCGGAAAAAATCTTCTTATTCAAGGAACAAAATCCCTCTTTCAAATGCATACACCAAAGTGAATGAACGCACAAAAATATTTTTTTAAACGTAGGTAAATCCACACATTACCAATGAATCATTAATAATACTTCAAGCTTGAACAAAGCAAGTAAGCTTACTGCATTCAGTGTGCATTACATAAAATCAAAGGAACATAACCAAAAAAACACAGGAGCATAGCAACAATAATAGTTCACTTAGCTGGAAACAGTCACCCATATATATTCCTCGATGCAGCTCAAACCGTACCTCAGTGGGACAAATACTTTTTGAGGTGTATATAATTGTTCATAAAAACATCTAAAATCATTAGCAATGTCTTCCTGAGAGGTTTTACCCTCCCCCATTTTAGAGATGATTTTATTAACCCATTTATCAGTTTGTTGTCTTTTCAGTTGCCATACTAATAATTTCCCTGATTTATTACTGTATTCTAAATTTCTTTGGGTCCTCTGTATCAGATATTGTATCTGACTAATATCAAGTTTGTCAGTCTGGTGTTTAACGGTTTTATTTGTTTCAAAAGCAAAACTGAAGGAGTCTCTCATGCACCATTTGAAGAAACACTAAGGGGGTGTCTTTCTTGCATTCATACTCTGCGAGCTCTGGAGGCTAGTTGAATTAATATACTGCTCATATATGCTTTCCCATCATCCCATATTCCAGCCAAGGAATCCTCCCCTTCATCATTTAATGTCAGATTTTCTCTCCATTTTTCTATCATAACCTTTTGAGTAGCAGGGTTACTTACTAGTCGAACATTAGGCCTCCACAATGTTGTACTTTCCCTTCCCTACCCCCACCTCTTCCATATATATATATATATATATATATATAACATGATCAGATATATTAATTGGATGGATACATAAGTTAGACCACAGGCCTACAGATTTTTTTTAAGCTACAAAGAAGAAATCAGTCCTAGAATAGGAAGTATGTTTGCCTGAGTAATAAGTGAATTGCTTCTCTAGAAGATTGTGAACTCTTCAAACATCCTCCAAAGCATATAATTCAAGGCATCTTTTTAAATGATTCTCCTCACTAATCTCATTTCTACCCCTTCTTTTTGTTCTATGCAATTTCCCTAGTCACATACATATTCCTCCTCCCCAATAATAACATCCCATCTCACTCTCTAATAATTTTTAACAAGTCAGAAAAAAAAAACCCTCGGTACCCATTGGAGCATAAACATTAATTATCATAAATTTTCACTGATCAAATCTGCCCACAAACCAAACATATCTTCCCATAGTATCCTTCCCAGTATCTTATTCTACTAATGGAATATTTTTATGTTATCAGCATGGCAACTCCCTTTGTTTTAGAGCTGCCTGAGCAGTTTTATATTCTGTTCCAATTCCTGTCTTTTTTTATATTTTGCATTTCCCCTGGATCCAATTTGAGCTCTTGTAGTAGAGTGATTTTCAACTGCTTATCACACAAACATTTTAGTATCCACTTCCTCTTAATTGGATGATTCACCCCTCCTACATTCCAGGTTGCCAACTTTTATGAGCTTCCTACGTTTGATTTTAGATAATAATGTTAAAAAAAACCCCAGCACCTACCATTGTCACATATTTTATCTACCCTGTTCTTAGTCTGTCCCTAGCATAAGAGCTTCGTCCTTTGCCTACTCCACTCCCCTGCCCCCCCCCAACTTTCCCTCCATCCTTGAACACAACCTCCTTTACCTCCTGCCTCCCCCTGGCCCCCTTAACCACCACCCCAATGTACTTTACTTCCCATCAGTCAATAAGTAACCTGAATGACCAAAGCCTCAAATATGTCACAATGCCACTATATGAGTATTGAGAATATCACAATATAAATATTGAATCATTGGCACTCAGTGCATCACATCCACCGGTTTAAGCTGGTAACCCTGTTACCATCTCCTCCCTCTCTCACTTCAGGATCTGATTCTGTTCCAGCATGGAACACATGGGATCCATCCTCCTCCTTCATTGAGTCATCCAATTGAGAAACTGTATCTAAAGAGAGGAGAGCAGGATTTTTCCCCCCAAGTCTGCTTAAGGGGAGCTTTCAAAATTAAAAACTTATCTTTAGCAGCTCATTGCATACAGAGTAGAATCAGGCCAGAACCTTTTGCTTAACTCTTAAAACTGCTAGTTGGGAGAACTCAGATTATTTTTGGTTTTGAGCTGTACTGTTGATGCAGTTGGTGTCCAAATTGGTTCCTTACTTTGAGTTTTCGTATAATGTTTCCTTTCTTGAAATATTACCAGTTTGGCAGGGTGCCATTCTGCCGCTTGAATTCTGTGTGCCACCACTGCTTGCTTATACTCCCAGAGGTTTTTCTGTTTCCACATAGACTCCGCACTCAAATCAGGAAAAACCCAAATATTCCAGTTTTCTAATTTACAGGTTCTAAGTTGCCTGACCATTTAAAAAACAATCCACGTCAATGAAACAAAGTAGTTTTACAATAAAATCCTGGTGTGGAAGATTGGGATTGGGTCATGGGTACATTTTACGGTGGGCCCTCTCAATCTCATATCTCAGAGTTGCTGTTGATTCTAGAAAGTATGTGCTCAGTATTTTATAGATGAACTGCCCGGGCTGAGAGCCTTGCATTCCTTCATGTATGCCATAAATTATAAGCTTTGACAGTTTATTCCAATTTTCCAAGTCCCCAAGCTTGGACATCATCAGCTTCAGCCGTTTGACATGCTACAACTTACTCAGTGTCCTTCTCCAGGTCCACCTCCACCGTGTGCATGTGGCTTTTTCAGCAATACGGCTGTGTGTCTGAGTGCACACTGCCATCTTCTGGAGAGCATTTTGACATCTGTGTAGCGATTAATCTGCTATGGTGTCCTATTCAAAAGGATATTAATTACTTTGGTGGTGAAGAACTCTCTATACACCACATAGTCCCTGACAAAGCTTCTGTATGGGCGAAACATGGCCTGTGTTGGGCATTGTATTGATTTAAAGTTATACAATAAAGATTTGTTTGTATCTACTACTGATCTGCTTTGTTTACTTCCATGTTGGATTTTGCAGTTTGGCTGCCCTGTTGCTTCTTGTGAAATTCAAGGAGACTCGTATGTATCCTTTTTTTTTTTAATAAAAAAATGTTGACCCTTATATCTAGAATTACTATCATGTGCTACATTACCACATGCTAACACACTCACACACAACCCAATCTGGAAATCATGAATAAATTGAAGTCCTATAATGAAATGGAGAAAATACCTCAGTGACTTTTATATAAGAAAAAGGTGCTGGGCCTCTATAGCAAAAATCACCACACCGGTCCAAAGAACTCCATTCCTAATCAAAACTCTCCAAAATGGTGGTAAATAATGCAGAATCTCTGAAAAGTACACAGCAATTAAATATGAACTCAGTATAGACTTGCAGAATTATGTGGAGTGTCTCATAGGTCAAATATTTATAAGCAGAATAAAGTATTTGTCTGCTTAATGCAGAGAGTAATATTCAGGAGAAGTCTATCAGTTACAGCAGCTGGAAGAGTTATGTGAATGAGCAGCTCCCGGCAAGATCCCCTGTTTCGCTGAGGCTGCTTCAGGAGTTCTGCTCAGCAGCAAATGGACTTGATTTCATCAGCCCTGTCCTTCTGCAATTTTGATATATGTTAGAAGAACTGGCATGCAGTAACGTGGTGCTGCACAATAGTCATTTTAGCCCTAAGCCTATAAGCAACTATCATTCTATATCCCATATCCCTTTCAGAGGAGTTTTAATAAAGCAAGCAGTTACTTTACCATCAACCAAATATGTGGAAGATGACTTGACCGCTGTCAGCGGGCCATTTTTGGGGACATGGCCAAACCATTAAGTTGCCTAGTACAGCATCGGCTACTAGAGTGTTTGAAGGTGGGGCCAGAGATTGGTATGTTTGGCTCCTCCAACCAAAAAGCTGTCCTACTCCCTCTGATTTTGGGTTTTATGCCAGATATAGCACAGAAATAATGGGCCCGATATTCAAAGGATTTATGCTTCTGACTTTGAGAGTTATAACTTATATTCCTAAATTGGCTTCTTTGAAAATTTTCTAGGGCTGAATGTTTGTTTATACTCAAAATTTTACTAAACTCTTCGTTTAGAACCGTAAATAGTGAGTGACAACAGGGGCGGATTTAGGGTGGGGAAAAGAAGTTAGGAGTCTTAGCACTGATTTTCAGCACTAGGCTCAAATATTAGACTGATAGATGTTGGCAAGCAAATGGCAGGACTAAATTTATAAGCATAACTTTTGAGCTCCTAAATTAAAATGTATTTTCAGCTGACAACTTAGGCTTACAAATATGGTTGAAAATTGGACAAAAAATTAGGAGCCTAACTTAGGTGCCCAGCTTCTTTTGAATATCAGGCTTGATATTTCTAGTGTTTATAGATTATTTAAAAAAAAGCAAAAAACAGGAGTGAGTAGAGATTCTGATTGCATAAATGTGTCATTTAGATTTTATAGTAGCTTTTGACATCATGGATATATTATCTTGCTTGTAAGTCTGAGTCCATTTCACTCAATGGCTCTTTTAGCAAGTTGTGTTTAGCAGGTAACACACGTTTTATCATGTTGTAGACAGTTGCACAGGCTGGCACAACTGACTCGTGGGCTAAAAAGGCAGCCATTGCTGTAAATAAACCAAAAAAAAAATTGCCTAATATGGGGAGGCTATATAATAATGAGGTTCAAAGCATAGCTATGTATGTAAAATACCTTATTGTGTAACTTTAAATAACACAGCTTGTGTTCAACTTTGTAAGTTCCATTATTTTTCCTGTGTGGGAACTTTGGGCCATTAATGTAGCCCAATGCTCCTGAGCACCATCTTAAAAGGGCTACAGCTGCACAAATAGAAGAGCGCTCTGGGGTCCCTCTCTTCTTCCCCTTGCCCCTCAACAAAGACCCCTCCACCAAGGTTCCTCTATGCCATGAAGACACATAAGTGACCAAGTAATTAAGCCCTGCCCTACTCCCAGTTGTGTGCCCCCCCCCAGACCCCCTTACTTCTCTATAGGCCCCTCTTGGCCTATCTTCAGTAACCATAAGTGATCTAGGAGTCATGGGACAGCAACAATCAGCAATTGCCTTTGTCTCTACTGGTGCTGTATTCATAATGCCTTTAACCCCTAGCAGTAATACTGCAAGACTACCACTAGGGATTGCAGATGCTATTTTGAATTCAGTGCCAGCAGAAGCAACTGGAGATTGCTCCTGTCCTACAACCCCTGGGCCACCAGTGATTACTGAAACTAGGCCTGGGGGTGGCGATAGGGCTTAATTATTTGGCCACTTAAATGACTTTGTGGATGGGGAGTATTCTCTGGAGGGAGGTCTTTGGGGAAGGTGAACTCCTGAAGCACTATTTTATTTGTATAGCTCTGGCCCCTTTGAGAGGCTCCCTGAGAACAGAGTTATTCAGTCTTTCACTGGCTGTGATAGACTGCAGCTTAAACCAAAGTGTAGAACATCGTTGTGCGACTCTGAGCTCCTGAACCATAATCTTCTTTAATGCAAATTCAAATAAAAGAAAATTACTTAGTTAGATGTGCTGGACAAGAGTAGTCTGTTTCTTGCAGAACTGGGAGTCTTCGCTACTAGCTCATTCTGCATACAAGAGGATCTGGGAGATCTGAGCACCAAGCTGAGAGTAGATGCTGTAAATACTTTTAAACTGGTAAAAACATGGTGAAATTACAGTAGCTTGAAGGGGAGAGCATATAACAAGGTACAGCAAGTCAGCTTACAGTTCTTAGAGAAAGCATGAATGCAGTCATTCCTCCACCCCACTAGAAGCAGGCCAGCTCTAACCCAGCATACACAGGGACAAGGACTAGCTAATAATAAAAATCCCACAAGGTTCAGGGAACAGGGACTTGTGCTCAGGAAGACCCTTTCACAGAGTACTGTAGGAAAACTAAGATTTGTAGTCCAAAGTAGTGTTACCATACTTCTAGGTTTTTCAGGACATGACCAGGCATTTGGGCATGTTTTGCCAACCTGCCCATTTGTCTGGATTTGCGGACGAATGGGCAGGCTGGTAGGGCCAGGGGGCCACAGGAGTTTCCTATCCTCCCCTCTCTTCCCCTCCCTTAGTGTGGTGCCCTAGTGGTTTAGCGGCCTTTTCAGAGCAGGAAAGAGCCGAGACTTCAAGCAGTGGCCTCGTGAGACTTCTGCAGAAGTCTTGCAAGGTCACTGCTTGAACTCTTGGCAGCCATTTTGAATCGGTGCCGGGAGCAAGAGAGGTCTACAGCCATGCTGGGCAGGAAAGAGGGAGAGCTTTCCTGCCCCGAAGAGGCCGCTAGACCAGGGCACTACAGTAAGGTAGATGAGGAGAGAGGAGGGGGTAGTGAATGGAGTCGTGGGTGGAGGGGAGGGAGGCTGAAAAATTGGGGAGAGGATAACATGAGGGGAGGTGAGAGAGGGAATCTGGCTTTCTTTGGAGGGGTGTTAAAGTGACAGGGCGGGGTGGGATGTGACGGGGCGGGGCATGTTTCCACTTTTTTTTTTCTTGGGGAAAATATGGTAACCATAGTCCAAAGGCACTTCCCGTCTTTCTTAAGGGCGCAAGCACTGTAAACTGTTACAGGCAATCCAATCTGATATAAACAATGTCCAGCATATACATTTAAACAGGCAATCTGTCTCCATGCAAATGGGGGCAGAACAAGAGTAATGCAGCTTGTGAGGTTAATCGCAAGTCATGTAGTTCCTTTACTTTTTTACCACTAGTTAGTGGCTCCTACGATAATCTAAGTTGCAGTAAAATGCCATATTTTACTGCAGCATACTACCCCGCAACACTGTAATTGCTCCATAGCCTATATTGTGTTATTTCTCTTATGATGTATTGAATTACTGTATTAGTTTGTGTGTTGTGAACTGCTGTGGATTGAACCTTTGTTTGAGGAAAGGCAGTATATTAATATAACATGTATAACTCAAATGTCATTTTCCCTAAGAACTATAGGCTACATTTGAATGCTGGAAGGGTAATTCATTATTCGCATACATTGAATGATAGGGAAACTAAACTGAGATATGATTTGAATCTAGACACCGACTGAGTTGTGGTCCCTTCAACATCCATGCTTGTGGCTTTAATATATTTTGCTTTGAGCTAGAGGAACCCACTAGTGAAGCACTGAACTATTTATTTTTATAAGTTTTATTTTGAGCCAGATAACAGAACAAAAAACTTTGTCTGCAAACTAAGGGTGCTCATGGTTGGCGAATGCTGATTTCTCATGGTATGTAGTGATAAGTAGGATGAGCACATGCTGTAGGGGAGCCTGAAATAGAATGGTCAAGGTCAGAGTAGAACTGAGTAAAACCACATGGGGTTAGAAAGTCCCATTGTCTAAAATTAAGCAGTATTTCTTGGCAGGATGAACAATGAGCACAGAAGGGTGATCAAAAACCTTTTGTCTTTGTTCTTGAGACCTGAGGAGAGCTACTGTTCAAGCTGTGTGGTGCTGCAAACTCATTTGCACTCCCTGCAATGTCCCTTACCTAAACTTACTTTTCATTTTTTCCAAGAAATGCCTGTGTTCATCGGGAGGGCAAAATAACTCTGAAAATTTAATGTAATGGGCTATGATGAAAAGAAACTAGGGGTTTGAAAATGGGTCAGATAGGACAAGGGATTCCGTAGAAATAAGCCCCCCTTTCCAAACACACAGAATGGCCCATTGTATTTCTATGGGAGAAGTGGTTCCAGCTTTTGCAGCATAGAAACTAAGACTAAGTGAAAAATAGCAGTTAAGGAATCGTCCTTTTCAAACTGCCTCTCGTCTGTATTTAGTTCTTCCCAACTCCCAAACTGCCCCATCAGTGAAAACTACTCCCCTGCCACTGTGTCCCCAACACGCTCCAATGCCCTCACCGCTAAATCCCCTTCAACTACCCCCACATCATCTACTCCCCCAAACTGCCCCACACTCCTAAAATAATGCCACAACTACTCCAACTATCCTACCCACTTAAAATACCCCTTGCGCCTGCCCCCAGCCCTCCAACTACCCCCCACCCTCTCAAAAGGAGGAGTGGCCTAGTGGTTAGAGTGGTGGACTTTGGTCCTGGGGAACTGAGTTCGATTCCCACTGCAGGCACAGGCAGCTCCTTGTGACTCTGGGCAAGACACTTAACCCTCCATTGCCCCAGGCACAAATAAGTACCTGTATACAATATGTAAGCCGCATTGAGCCTGCCATGAGTGGGAAAGCGCGGGGTACAAATGTAACAAAAAAAACAAACAAACTGCCTGAGGATTAATAGTTGACTGACAGAAGGTAATGATAAATGGAATTCATTCAGACAGAAGTGTGAACAGCTTAATCTCAGGGATTGGTGCTAGGATCCCAGTTCTGTGCAGTATCTCTTTGAATGATAGTGGAAGAGATAGAAAGAAAGGTTTGTGTTTTTATACATGATACTAGTGGCATAGCTAGGACTGAATTTTGGATGGAACTGGAGGTTAACACGGATGGGCATGATGCAGAGTAAGTGCTGACACCACTTCCACTTCTGGGTGGGCCTGACTTTAGTATGGTAGGGTCATGGCCAATGGTGTGCTAGTAGATTTTTAACAGCAGGCTCCCTCTCTGGTCCACCTCTGCGCCCCCCCCCCCAAAAAAAAAAATTGCAGCGCTGGCTATACCCAGGGAGAGAGCCGTGGGGGGGGGGGGGGGGGGGGGAGGTGATGCATTACTCTGTCCGGGAAAATTTTTTTTTTAATGCGCCCAGGTTCTAATCTAATTCATGTTTAATGTGGGATAAAATGCCATAAATTAGTAAATAAATAGATAGAAACTCTGAACGTTGAGCACCTGATTCCCATAACATGAGATGTCTGTTTTAGAAGCCCTTTACAAGGAGAGAAAAAAATCAATGCATCAATAACAGGGTTAGGTGTCCCTATAACTAGCCCCTCCAAATGACATACTGATTATGATTTATAACAAATTACTACTCTACCTATAAAAAGTTTTTCCCTTATTATACTTACTCTGTGTACATCCTTATGCACAAGACGGCGGCATTTTTAAAAATTTAACTTTTTTTTTTTTTACGGTATCCTCCCCACCCCACCTCACCTACCTATTAAAGACCTCCTCCTTGCTCCCCCGAGCCAAAGGATCCCACTCCCAGCGCATACCTGAAGGCAGCGTCCCTGGTGGTCTAGTGGATTCTTTGGGGCAGGAAAGATCCTCAGTCTTTCCTGCCTGCTGCCAGCGCTGACCCTCCTCCTGCCGCATCTTCTTTAAAATGGCTGCTGAGACTTACAAGGACAGCCTCGCAAGAAATCTCCTTCCTCTTTCTACCTTCCCCTCCATCCATATGCATCTCCTTCCTCTCTCTTTCCTCTCATCCATCCTTGTCCAGCTTTTTTCCTCTTCCCCCTCCATGATCTATGTCCAGCATTTCAACTCTCTCCCCTCCCCTCCATCCATGTCCAGAATTTCTCCTCTCTCCTAAATCCATGTGCATCTCCTCCTCTCTTCCCTCCCTTCCATCCATGTCCAGCATTTCTCCTCTATCCCTTCCCCTCCATCCGTGTGCATCTCCTTCCTCTGTCTTTCTTTCCCTCTAACATTTCTCCTCTCTTCCCTTCTCTCCACTCCATCCATGTCCAGCATTTCTCCTCTCTCCCCTCCCCTTCATCCATGTGCATCTCCTTTCTGTCTTCCCTCTCCTCTATCCAGGTCCAGCATTTCTCCTGCCCTCTCCTCCATCCATCTATGTCCAGCAACTCTCCTTTGCCCCCTATCCTCCCCTCCTATCCTTGTCCAGTGACTCGCCCTAGTCTGCACCTGCCCCCCTTTTCAGACCCAATTTACGGTTTTATCTCAAGTCGCAGCGGCAGCAGTGAAAGCAGCAGGCTCTGCTCGCCTCCAGCCTTCCCTTCCCTCTGTTTCCCTCCCTTGCGGAAACAGGAAATACATCAGAAGAAGGCGGCGCTAGAGAACAAATGGTGATGGAATTCAAAAAATATGGAATAAAAATAGAAGATAACCTTATGAGGGGGGGGGGGGGAGCATTTCAGCTCAAAACAATAGTGAAATGACATTTTTTGCACGTCTCAGAAGACAAGTGTAACCTGCATGAAGAGGCAGTTGAAATCCTAAATGGAAGGCATGGAGAGTAAACTGCACATAGTGGCAGTAATGATCCTGGGCAGACTAGATGGGTCTCTTCTGTCTTTATCTGCCACCATCTTCTGTGTCACTGTGTTGTGTTGAGTGCTCATAGCAATGTACAAAACAACATGATTAGAATAAATCTATGGGGTGAGGCAAAAAAAAAAAAGTAACCCCTTAGAGGTTTTTGCTGTTTTCTCAGCAATCGGTTTGAATTTCAATGAGAAATTTTATGTACTTATTTTGTCATCATACTTGGGTATTACTATTAACATTTAATTATTTTAAGCTTTGATGATGTTACTGACATTTTAAAGTTACTACTGCCTAGCGATTTTTGCGCCCTATAAATATTTGAGTTAAAAAACAGTAATATAGCCTCATTAAAATGATAAAATTAACAATTTGTCAGAATTTTACAATCACTGTGAATGGTCAAAGTGTCCACCCTCAGCTTTAACAGAGGCCTTTAGTCACTTTGGGAAGTTCTTAACAGCCTTGCCAATCAGTCCCTGTGGCAGGCTATCCCAGGTCATCTGTAGCTCTTCCTTGAGTTTGGCAATTGTTTGCAGCCTTAGATGGAGCTTGTGATAGGCCTCCAACATTGCTCCCCAAACAAACTTTGGCATCATTAACAGTAAGCTGCCACCTTGTTCTGGTGAGGTTTTTTTTTTCTCTTCAAAATAATGGTAGTTTTACAGTGCAGATGAAACAAAAAAGTGAGGAGAATGGATGAGGATACCAACTGTTTTATATTTATTCACTTAAAAAATTCACTTAAAAAATTACATGTGCATAAACAGCGACCCGACACGGCCGTGTTTCGGCACAATGGCCTGCTTCAGGGGTCTTTATAACCTTGAATGATGTAGTTTAGAATGTTTGTTCCAAGGGAAATAACAGGAAACAAATCTCTCTGGTCTCCTCTCTTCAAAAATAATATATATGAGTATATGTGTATATAAAAGCTTTTTCACAATTTGCCGATAACTCTTAGGAGAGGAGTATTTAGATGCTCGTTTTTAAAAATATATATATATCTCATATATATTATTTTTGAAGAGAGGAGACCAGAGAGATTTGTTTCCTGTTATTTCCCTTGGAACAAACATTCTAAACTACATCATTCAAGGTTATAAAGACCCCTGAAGCAGGCCATTGTGCCGAAACACGGCCGTGTCGGGTCGCTGTTTATGCACATGTAATTTTTTAAGTGAATTTTTTAAGTGAATAAATATAAAACAGTTGGTATCCTCATCCATTCTCCTCACTTTTTTGTTTCATCTTCACGGTGTCGTGAGGATTTTTTACCTCCTTTTTTGCCTTCGCTTAGTTTTACAGTGCAAACATTTTTGAACATGTGAAAATTGTTGCATGGTCACGCTAAAAAGTTTGTAACTTTGACGTGTTCAGAGATAATTTCATTCTACTCGGGACATAAAGTAACAACAGATAAAGCTGTAAAATTTCACCTTGAAATTCCATGCGGTTGCTGAATAGCAGCAAAAAAACTCTAGGGAGGTTTTTTATTATTTTGTTTTGTTTTTGTTTTTTGCCTCACCCTGTATTGGTTCCCTGCATTCTCCCCTTCCAGGATCTTAGTGCGGCATGATGAGAAAGCAGGATGCGCTTTTTTCTATTGCCTTAAAATGTGTGATAAAAGTACCATGATACAGTACAATCAAAACTGAATGGAGGAGAAACCTTATTTTTGGGGGTTCAGATAAAGAAAAGAAAACCAGTACAATGAGTGTGCTTTTTAAATATTAAAAAAAAAACCAAAGTTTCATAGAAATAGTCCAGGCAGGTATACATAGGCAACAGAGAAAGCGAGAAAGCCAAGAAGGTAGCGTTCTGGGGTCATTGAATATTTTGCTACTGCTGACCCAAGTACAGCTCGGTTAAGGGTTGATTTGAATGCCATTGTATTTGTCTCTAACTGCAGCAGAGTAGTTTGTAACAAAAGGCACTTGCCCTTAAACAGCATTGTGTCCAGTACTTGGGTGTTATCAATCATTTTGGCCTTTCCCCTCCTGCTGGCTCTAGTGATGGGCAGTCTTGCTGAGTTGGATGCTTAGAAAGGAGAAGGCAGGAAGAAGGGATGATGGATAAGGACAGTACTCTGTCTTAGGAAGGAAGTTGGTGAAATCTTTGCTTTGACTGTGGAGAGCCATCCTTTGTGAAGACTTAGGACAATGAATTGTTGTCCAGTGGCAGCATTTACAGTTAGGGGGCGGGAGGAATTCTTGGTTTTGTCTCTTCTAGTGGTTGGCAGTTGCCATAGAAACAGAATGAGATGGTAGGTAAGGACTGCAAGACAGTGAAAGTGACTTTATACTGTTCCTGTACTGGTGGCAGTGAAGATTAAAGAGCTTTTTACAAAATGTTTGAGAGAGTCTGTATTTTTAATGCATATTAACACATTCATTAACCTTTCTACGTAATGGCTGGTGTCCTTTCATGGTCTGGCAGCTCTGTGTAGTGTGATGTCTACTTGGTTTTCAAGATGAAGTTGAAAAATAGCTACTATGATCCAAATTATACACATCACCTAATCATTTTGTTTACAACAAATGATTTGATGAGCAAACTGTATATTCAGCTGTCTTTATGCAGTCAAGTAAGGACAAGACAAAGAATTCTGTGGCCCATCTCTGATCGAATCTGTCCAGAAAGGTTTGTAGGGTTTATTTATTTATTTAGATTTGCTCACATCTTTTTCAGTAGTAGCTCAAGGTGAGTTACATTCAGGTACTCTGGATATTTCTCTGTCCCCACAATCTAAGTCTGTACCTGAGGAAATGGAGGGTTAAGTGACTTGCCCAAGATCACAAGGAGCATGAGTGGGATTTGAACAGGCCACCTCTAGAATTCATTGCCAGAAGATGTGGTAAAAGCAGTTGGTATATCTGGGTTAAAAAAAAAAGTTTGGACAAGTTCTGGGGGAAAAGGTAGGCTATTTGAAATAGACCTGGGAAACTACTGCTTTCCCTGGGATTGGTAACAGCGGTTAGCGTATCTAGGTTTAAAAAAAGGTTTTGACAAGTTCCTGGAAAAAAAGTCGATAGTCAGTGCAGGTCTAAAAGAATGAATGGATGAATGAATGATGTCTCTACCTACAGCCAGAGAGTCTGCTGAAGACTTCATCCCCCTTGATATGATATAGATGTTCAAATATTTGACAGATATAAATCCACAGACAGACATTTTCCAGAGATCGGAAAGTGGTAGAACTAGAGGACATGAATTGAGATTGAAAGGGAGCCATCTCAGGAATAATGTAGGGAAGTATTTTTTCACTGCTTGAAGTGGTAGAGATGCAAATGGTAACAGAATTCAAATATGTATGTTATAAACACAAAGGAATCCTGTTTGGGAGGAATGGATCCTAAGAAGCTTAGCTGAAATTAGGTAGCAACACTGCTAAATGGGAAGCAAAGCTAGTGCTAGGCAGACCTCTATGGTCTGTGCCCTGATCGTGGCTGAATACATTTGGATGGGCTGTAGTAGAGCTTTTCAGTGGCTTCGACAACTTCAGAAATTTAGAACAAGAACGGTGTGGGGCAGACTTCTACAGTCTATACCCCGAAAATGACAAGGACAAATCAAGATCCAGCATACATATGAACTATCACATCATACCATATATAATAAGTTTATCTTGTTGGGCAGACTGGATAGACTGTACAGGTCTTTATATACTATGCTACTAAGTTGCAGGGGCTCCACTAGTGTATGAAGTGAGCAGGGAACTGGGTACTGATAGTAGGGTTACCAGATGACTCCAGTTTATCATGCCAGGCTGAGTCAGTCTTGGTTTACTACTACTACTACTACTACTACTACTATTTAGCATTTCTATAGCGCTACAAGGCATACGCAGCGCTGTACAGACATAGAAGAAAGACAGTCCCTGCTCAAAGAGCTTACAATCTAATAGACAAAAAATAAATAAAGTAAGCAAATCAAATCAATTAATGTGAACGGGAAGGAAGAGAGGAGGGTAGGTGGAGGCGAGTGGTTACAAGTGGTTACGAGTCAAAAGCAATGTTAAAGAGGTGGGTTTTCAGTCTAGATTTAAAGGTGGCCAAGGATGGGGCAAGACGTAGGGGCTCAGGAAGTTTATTCCAGGCGTAGGGTGCAGCGAGACAGAAGGCGCGAAGTCTGGAGTTGGCAGTAGTGGAGAAGGGAACAGATAAGAAGGATTTATCCATGGAGCGGAGTGCACGGGAAGGGGTGTAGGGAAGGACGAGTGTGGAGAGATACTGGGGAGCAGCAGAGTGAATACATTTATAGGTTAGTAGAAGAAGTTTGAACAGGATGCGAAAACGGATAGGGAGCCAGGTTTACCCCAGTTGAATGCAGTGACATGATACTATCTGATAATTTTACTGAGTGGATTCTCTCCCCCCCCCCCCCCCCCCCCCCATGATTAGCATTTGGTGCTGGATCAAACAGGAATCAAATTTTATTTATCACACATTTTTCAGGTATATTAGGTTTTTCTGTTGTTGGCGGGCTCACAATCTAATTTTTGTACTTGAGGCAGTGGAGGGTTATGGGGCTAATTTTCAAAGCACTTAGACTTACAAAGTTCCATGAGGCTGATTTTCGGTTGGACATCTTTACAATATAGGATCTGGACTTTGGAAGCCATTGAACCAAGTTGCCACTACATTGCTGTTCCTCTGTTGTCAAGCAGTGTGGTCTACTAGGTTGAACTCACTTGACATGTCGAATTGTAGTAGTAATATGTTTTGTCCTTGGCATATGCTTTTGAATTTCGTTATCAGGATGGTTATGACTGTCGGTGCTGTGCTGTGGTCTGAAACCTAATTGAGAATTTTGTCAAGTATTCTGTTAGTTGCTGTGTTACTAGACCTTCCATCATTTTGGTCAGTAGTGGTATTGGGTGGCGGAGCAGGTGGGGGGAAGAGGGGTTGGTGGTTGGGAGGTGAGGATAGTGGAGGGCAGACTTATACGGTCTGTGCCAGAGCCGGTGATGGGAGGCGGGACTGGTGGCTGGGAGGCGGGGAATACTGCTGGACAGACTTATACGTTCTGTGCCCTGAAAAAGACAGGTACAAATCAAGGTAAGGTATACACATATGAGTTTATCGTGGGCAGACTAGATGGACCGTGCAGGTCTTTTTCTGCCGTCATCTACTATGTTACTATGTTATTGAGGCTACTGGTCTATAATTTGTGATATCGCTGATCTTGCTGGTAATGTTTTTGGGGATAGGTGTGAGTACTGTGTCGCTTTGTTGGAAATTGACTTCTTTCAAACATGTATGTGATGTGTTTGGTGAGGTATTCAATGAACCAGTCTGAGGAGGAGGAGGAAGAAGAGACTGAATTGAAGTTGAGGAACAGGCTATAGAGAGGGTTGAGAAAAGCAAATGTAGCAAGGTAAGGGAAAAAATTCACATAAAAAAAGACTAAAACAAAAGGGGGACATAAAGGAGAAAGCAAAGAAAAAGAGAAAGTAACGCAAATTATAAGAGGCTAACTGGCTCTAAAACAACAACAGGAAAAAAAATTGGCCAGTACCCAATTGTTCTAAATATATTTTTTTCACCCTTACAATAACTGCTGCTTCTCCATTCATTTGGATAGATAAAAGAATATCTGAGGCTATCGAACCCTGTAAGATAAGGGTGTTGCTTAATCAAGGAGACTTCCCTAAACATAGATTTGTTTTCTGTTCAAAAAAGAGTGTGCTGGGACAGGCAAGGTTATATTGACCTTAAATAGCATCTTGTTCTGTTGACTGGCATGTTTCAAAGGTTAAACTAACTGTACATAAAACGAGTACAATGTTACCCAATTCTTTAAAACGTTTTTTTTTCTTCCAAAAGAAGGGTTGAATGAGGTGAGATGGAAGAAGTTGTTCTGAAGCATGAAAATAATTTTCTTAATCTTCCAGGTCACAGTTTCCTTCTTCTCTTGGGTTGTCAGAAAATGTGGCTGGGATCCCGCACCCTGTCCCTTCACTCACACAGGTGGGGTATTTAACCCCTATTTTTGTATCCCACTTCTTCATGTGGGGATGGCCATTGTAATGATACTTCTTGAGAGAGGATCTTGCAGCTTCATTGCCCCCTTTGACTTATGGAGTCATAGTACCTGGTAACGGGCGTTGATGTTTAATGATGGCCGAGGCCTACTTTCCCATTCTTTGGAATGTCCTCCTGTTGCTGGCAAGCCCATGTCCTTTTCATGAAGGTGGATACAGCTGCTATTTAGCCACTGGGCCACCTCTTTGCATCTTCAAATGAGATTCGTGTGTTGTGTAAAGGAAAGCAGTCCTTTATTCAAGTAAAACGAATACAAAATTGCTATTTTGGTATAAGTTGAGTTGCATTATTCTTTCTTTCCATCAGATCCTCTTTGGTATTGTCTTTACTATCTTTGCATACAGTAGCTAGAGTTGCCAAATCATTTGTACAGCAGTGTTAAAAAAAATAATAATTTATAGCTTGGGTCATCAGCCACATGTTATAACTATATGCAGCTGTGCCTCTTTATTTTATTTTTAATTATACTCTTTCTTTGTAGTTCAATGTTTCAATGTGGTTGAGAATACGAAATTGTACCGATTCTTGGAAAAACTGGGTTTGTCATTGGTTGACCCAACACAAACGTTATTCAAAGATGTGTGCATGAGACCACATCTGAAGAAAGGCCCTCAAAGCTCAATATGTTAACTCAAGTTAGAGTAACATAAGAATCAACAAGGTAGCAGAATATTCTGCCACCAACAGCAGCAAGCACTGAGTGACAAAACGCGGGTTGTGTGACATTTTTGGACTTTGCCTGCTGATTAGAGCAGCTGTGCGTTATTCAAAATGTTTCTCCCCAACCCCATCGCCTTTCTTTTCTATGTGCATGCTCTGTGTATTTTCTAGGGGAAACTACATACAAGTTCAGTGACAAATTTAGGGGCATATTTACTAGTGTGTTCTAAGCGGTTACACAGTTTCTAACACAGGCTTTTAGTGCAAGCCTATACTAACATCTAGTTTGTGTTAAACAAACAAACAAAAAAAAGCCAGTGCAGTAAAAGTGAGTTGGGGACTCAGCAGAGTATGGGTGGAGAGTGGACATAGCAGTCGGCACGTGATAGGTAGTGCCCACTAACTTGCAAATGTGCAGTTAACAGAAGTTCACCTAAAAATACCTTAATAGGTAGCATTAGGTGCATTAGTACTTATAAGGGCCCTTTTACTGAAGGGCACTGACGGGCCAATGATCAGAAGCAAATGCAGGTGTTAGAGGCTGTTAGCGCCATGCTGGAGCCTGCATTTGCTACCGCCCCTTGATCAGAGCCCCCGAGCACGTGAAACAATGTGTTCGAGGGCTCTCAGCTCAACTAGCATGCAAAACAGGGCTAAACCTATTCATCCCCAATGATCAGCGACCAACGCGCCAAAGATTGGCATGCTGGCCGCAGCAAACCCTACACCAGCTTGGAGCTGGCGTTAGGGTTTCCATACCATTGGGGAGGAATGGTGAGCCCTGTCCAGCATGCATTTGCATGCTAGCAGGCCCCCATTCCCCCAAATGCAGCAACCCCCGCAGGAACCCCTACCCAACCTGACCTCCCCCCCCCCCCCGCAACAGGGGGCTGGAAGTCCCCCTAACCCCCCCCCCCCCCCAACATCCCTGGGATGTCCCTGGTGGCCCAGTGGGCTGCAGGTGAATCTCCCCCACCTGGTGGTCTAGCAGCCCTTCCTCACCTCTCCCTCCCTCTTCCATCAGTGCTGCTTGCAAAATGGCGGCGCCCAGTCCTGCCCAGTGCTTCCTGGGATGCGCTGTGCGGGGCTTCACACCATATAAGGGAGATGGTGTGAAGGCCATGCTCAGGCACAATCCTCCTGCACTTCTACCCCATGATCAGAGAGAATTGTGTGCTTAAATTTGCTGCAATTATCTCTGATTATAGGTCTGGTAAAGCTCCGCGCTGTTCCAGCGCAATTTTTAGAGCACTGTTTGGAACAGTGCCGGGCTTTTGATAATCTGCCTATAAGACCTTAACACATGGTTAGCATGTGAGAACAGGCTAACACAAAATGTGTTAGTGTTTTGCGACATTTTTCCTGTGAGTGCATGGTAACCTGCATGTAACGTATTTTTGGAAGGGGCATGTCATGGATGGAGAGTGGGTGTTCCTGCATTATCAGCTAGCTTGCTAGATTAGCACACACCAACTGGATACCGGAGTTAAGGCAGGAGCACCTAGTGCCTCCTGAACAGAAGGTGGCAAGTGCTCCCCTGTTAAACGTTTTGCAGGTCTCATACACTAATGGGAACATTAATACCCGACCTGCAAATATTAAAAAAAACAAAAAAAAAACAACAAAAAAAATCCCTAAAAAGTGTCACATTGAAGCTGGGTGTAGCGTGTTTTTAACATGGGACTATAGGTTTAAACAAAAACATTTGCAGGTCGTGCACTAATTTTGTCATCGGTATGCCTGTTAAGTGCAAAACCCTAATGTTCTTTAGTAAACATACCCCTTAGTAAATAGGGAACCTTTCACTAAAGCTTAGTGCATGTTAACAGTTCTTAGCATGTGCTAAGTGCCACATGGTGATAGGTATAAAATAGGTCATACAGCATTTACCATGTGCTAATGTCCTTTAGCAGGTTCTAAGCTTTACTAAAAGGGCCTCTTAATTCTTTATCTAAAAGCATTCATGGCGGATAAATCAATTTTATAATTTAACATTTTTGGAAGGCCCCTCAAATTTCATATTTTGACAAAGCAGTGTTGAAATATTTTTTACATTTATAAGTTCCTATTTGTGAGATTTTTGTAAAATAAAAAATATATATGCATTTATTTTTATACAAATGTGTGGTAATTTTATGAGATCTTCGTTAGGTTATATGTGTGCCCACTATTTTATGATTACTTTGTTTATATGTAATTTCGTTTTACATTTTTATGTCCTTATAGATTACAAGACCTGTGATGCAGGCATATTTCACTGAACCACAGCCGTGTTGGGTCATTATTTGATTTATAAATGCCTTTTGTTTTTGAACACTGTCCTTTCTGGCTGTCTCTGCTCTCTGCTTGTGTTTGAACTGCAGAGATTGTGCCTTCTCCCTCTTTTGCTGCAGAGGTGAAGAATTCAGCCTTTCTGCTGAAACAAGAGTTCAGTTTGGCTAACACAATGCTGTTGAGTACTGAGGTTCCAGATCCCTAGCTTCATTGCCTCAGATGTCATTGAAAATTAGAATAGTTTTATAACCACACAGTAAATACCCAGTTACCTAATGAATATGATTTCTTCATGTGTCAAACTGGCCCTCTTTGGGTTTTTTTTTTTTAAATTTTGCTGTTTGTTTCCTATGGCTAATCCACCTTTTAGACTCTCAAAGCCAGGCATTTTACGATGCTGGCAATGGCATTCATCTGGAATAGTGCTGCCTTTTGTTTACTTCTTTGCCTGGCTTGAAATGCTGACTCTGGTCATCTGGTGGCCCCACTAATGTGATTTGCACTCCCATGCTCTGCAGGTACTTAGGAGTCTCTAAAAGAGAATTAAAAGCCTCAGCCTGCCACCCTGCTGGTTTATGAATCCAAGAAACCACAGGGAGTTTGTTTTTGTTCAGTGGGGTTTGTGGTGGTTCTCTTCTTTTTCAGGGTCTACTGAAGAATTTAAGGTAGATTTGGTTTATGTTCATGAATATTCTGGGGTTTCTGGTTTGACATTTGTTTTTAAGGTTAATGATGACAAACTTAGGCAAATGCTCAGATTTATCAGTTATACAGTATCGGTTTATGGTAGTTTTAATTCTATGTTTAATTCTGTTTCCATGATGGATGTTTTGTGTAACAGCCACTGCTCACAAATAGAAAAAAAAATCAAATCATATTCACACACCACCTCATACTTGCTTCATGCTATCTTCTTTAGAGGTTTTATTTTAACTGGAGTTCTTTTCTTGCGTTGATGTATATCATAATTTTGGAAACCACCATGACCTGTTATAAGTGAGGTGGTGTAGCAGATGTTAATGAGCAATAAATGAATGACAATAGATACTGAGAGACCAGTCCAAAAATAGCATTTTCTGTCCTGTTCTAATTACCATTGAAGTGTCTTGGAGGAAAGCCGGGAAATTAATAAACAGATGTTCATTGATGTATTTCTGTTTTGGCCTGTAATTCCTCCTCTGTCCTTTATTCTTCCAGCTCAGTCCAACATGGGGCTGAGACTTCATTCCCAGCTACTTAGGGATTTTTCCACTATTTTAACAGCCCCTCCTACTTTTCATGGTTGACTGATTTGCAACAGTGCTTGAGGCCAGGAACTAAGCTGCAGGTCTCCTTCCAGAGCCCTGTATCATGGGCTCTAACCAGCCACAAGGTGCTACCTTTGACAGTGATCACATCACAACTGCCTCCTCTCTGCCTCATTCCCAGCCAACATGAGGTGTGAAAGGCCCAATGTAGAAATTGGAATGGGGACTCTATTTGGCAGCACATATCCAATGGGCTGGCCTTTCCTGTTTCTTTATTGTTGAATCAAGTTGATTTAATTTTATTCAGGTGTGGTAAACTTAGCTTAAATGCTACATTTGAGAATGGGCTGAAGGATTAGACTAATTTACATAAGAAAGCAATAGAGATATGCATTTGTTATTACTAGAACTACTACTTAACATTTCTAGAGCACTACTATGGTTACGCAGCGCTGCACAGTTTAACAACAAAGGACAGTCCCTGCTCAAAAGAGCTTACAATCTAATGGGCGAAATGTCAAGTGTCAAGTTGAGGCAGTCAAGATTTCCTGATTAGAGGTATGGTGGTTAGGTGCCGAAGGCGACATTGAAGAGGTGGGCTTTGAGCAAGGCTTTGAAGATGGGCAGGGAGGGGGCCTGGCGTATGGGCTCAGGGAGTTTATTCCAAGCATGGGGTGAGGCGAGGCAGAAAGGGCGGAGCCTGGAGTTGGCGGTGGTGGAGAAGGGCACATTCAGTTCATTAGTATACTTTAAAAAAAACATTTAGTGTGTGCAAAACCAGTTTAATGCTCATTAACCTATGAATTAATGTAAAATCGTGTTGCTCACGTTCAAAAGTTCTAATTCCGAAAAGACCTCAAGACATGCCTGTTCCGGAAAGCCTGCCTAGCAGACCCGAACTAATTCATGAACAATGCATCACATCTATCGAACTAAGAAATGAACAATACCCCTTCCATATAATCATATTACTTTATACTGTACGAATTTTACCACTCCAGTTATAATTAAGTGTACTTCTACCTTTATCCTACTCTGTATTGCTCACTAGAAGCTGTAGTCCCATCCCCGGAGACTTATCAAGCTCATTGGGATTACTTACTACTACTTATCATTTCTAAAGCGCTACTAGATGTATGCATCGCTGTACAATTGAACATGAAGGGACAGTCCCTGCTCGACAGAGCTTACAATCTAATTAGGACAGACAAGCAGGATAAGTGGAGGAGAAGGGTGCAGATAAGAGAGATTTACCCAGTGAACGGAGTTCCCAGGGAGGAATGTAGGGAGAGATGAGAGTGGAGAGGTACTGAGGAGCTGCAGAGTGAATGCACTTATAGGTCAATTAGAGGAGTTTGAACTGTATGCGGAAACTTCTCTCTGTATGCTACTATATATTCGTCCCAGTGTTGTATTCTCTTTTCCTGAACCTTATCAGCTTCCTTGCACATACTGTTACTCTATTTTCTACTCTGTAGGAGTGGCCTAGTGGTTAGGGTGGTGGACTCTGGTCTTGAGGAACTGAGTTCGATTCCCACTTCAGGTACAGCTCTTTGTGACTCTGGGCAAGTCACTTAACCCTCCATTGCCCCAGGTACAAATAAGTACCTGTATATGTAAGCCGCATTGAGCCTGCCATGAGTGGGAAAGCACGGGGTACAAATATAAGTAAAATAAAATTCCCGGAGATGGTACTCTCCTCTCCGGAACCTGTAAGCCACATTGAGCCTGCTGCTGTGCGGGGAAAATGTGGGATACAAATGCCAGAGCCGATGGTGGGAGGCGGGGCTGGTGGTTGGGAGGCGGGAATAGTGCTGGGCAGACTGATACGGTCTGTGCCCTGAAGAGGACAGGTACAAATCAAAGTAGGGTATACACAAAAAGTAGCACATATGAGTTTATCTTGTAGGGCAGACTGGATGGACCGTGCAGGTCTTTTTCTGCCGTCATCTACTATGTTACTATGTAATAAATAAAATTAAATAAATGAGTGAATCAAATTTTTAAAAGCCCAACTGGAGGGGGGGAACGTCAGACTACATTTTTTCACCTTATACATATCCCTAGAAAACTACTAAGGCAGGCAAACATGCTAGAGATTAACAGTTATCACAATACTTCCACAGCTATGGTTTGAACCAAATTCCTCTGCTGTGTGCTTTTTCCTGTTTTCTTTGTTTGTTTAGCAGCCACTGCTTCAGAACTTACTGGCGCATTGGAATTCTGGGTAACTGGCTGCTGCTTTGCTTCCTTCCAGCATCTCTCCTGCCACCAAAGCTTGTCAGGCTGCTTTTGCTCCTTCACTTCCATTTCTAACGCTTGGCAAAGTTGGAACATTTTAAACCCACTGCTACTAAGGATCAGCCAGTTATTCCTCCCTTCCCCCAGTGCCACCATTGTTGAAGATTAAGTAGAATACTGCTGCAGCTCACTTTAAACCATTGGATGTTCATTCAAGAGAGAAGGAGACAGCACCAGGGAGAGTTAGAACTGCAAGGAAGAAAGACTGGAAGAAGAAAGTGTGAAAGGATAGGCTAAAATGAGAGAGGAGACAAGGGGAGGAAGAGAATGAAGGATGTGAGAGTTGAAAAGAGGTGAGGCGTGAGGAAAGTAGACATGAAAAGGTTGGGAATGAGAGGAGAAAAAAGGGAAGAGAATATTTGCGGCTGGAGGGACAGGAAGAAGAGGTAGGAAGCAAGCATTGAGATGAAAGAGGGATCAGAAGAGAGAGAGGACTATGACAGGAGGTTTCAAAAAGGAAATAGGAGATAGAAAAAAAGAATGGAAGATAAAAAGAAAACATGAACCTAAACTGAGCGAACGGAAAAAAATAAAATACACTGTGATGTACTTGTATAAGTCTCTGGTGAGGTCCCATTTAGAGTACTACGTGCAATTCTGGAGACCACACCTATGGAAAGATACAAACAGGATGGAGTCGGTCCAGAGGGCGGCTACAGAATTAGTAAGTGGTCTCTGTCGTAAAACGTAAAGGGACAGGTTTATGAACCTCAACATGTATATGCTGGAAGAGATGCAAGAGAGAGGGGATATGATAGAGACGTTTAAATACCTCAGTGGCGTCAACATACAGGAGGCGAGCCTTTTTCAAATTAAGGAAAACTGGGATGAGGGGGCATATGATTAAGAGATAATAGACTTAGGAAGAGTTTAACAAAATACTCTTTCACCAAAAGGGTGTGGATGCATGGAATGGCCTCCTAGTGGAGGTTGTGGCGATGTGGACTGTGTCAGAATTTAAGAGAGAGTGGGACAGGCATGTGGGATCCCTTAGTAAAGGAAGAGTTAGTGGTTACTGAGGATGGACAGATTGGATGGGCCATTTGTCCCTTATCTGCCGTCATGTTTCTGTGTTTCTTACAAAGAGATTGGAAAACTTTTTATGGACCTTTTTGTGTACCTCAGGGAACTATCCTGGGACCTCTTCTTTTCTCCATCTATACTTCTTCTCTTGGTACTCTGATCTCATCCTGTGATTATCAGTATCGCCTTTATGCTGATGACTCCTGGATCTACCTCTCCACACCAGAAATTTCAGCAGGAATCTAGGCCAAAGTATCAGTAATAAGTGATATATTATGCACGGTACTGGAGCAGAATTGCTTAGAGTAGGACGGAAAGAAATTATATGGTAGTATTCGTGGAAGTACAGGAAACTGATGGCTGTGCCATTAAGTTCTTAGTCTCCTTCTTTTCACTATACGCCCTCCTAACATTCTTATACCTTTATTCAGATTTTGCTCACACCTTTTTCAGTAGTAGCTCAAGGTGAGTTACATTCAGGTACACTGGGTATTTCCCTATCCCCGAAGGGCTCACAATCTAAGTTTGTACCTGAGGCAATGGAGGGTTAAGTGACTTGCCCAAGATCACAAGGAGCAGCAGTGGGATTTGAATCGGCCACCTCTGGATTGCAAGACTGGTGCTCTAACCACTAGGCCACTCCTTCCATCCCAGTCTTCTTCCAACTTCTTTTGTTAATTCCTTGAGACCCCCTAGCCACTTAATTCTTGGCTCTCATTTCCATCCTGCTGTCTCTGCCCAGATCCTCTTCTGAGCCCCACACCCTCAGCCATTTGCCTCTGAATTTCTTAGAAATTAAGTGCAGAGTATTGGGAGAGAATGGGGACAGTTGCAGGGGACATTGTACATGCACACTTAAGTGTTGTACTGCATTACTGCACTTGTCTTTGAGGATTGTGCCATCCAGCTGTAATTCATGGACCAGCCCAAGGGTATTTGACACAGCTGTGTGCGCCCCACCAAGAATCAGCTGAAGGCTTTTGACTTGTAACCACTTGTAACCTCTCACTTCCACCTACCCTCCTCTCCTCTTTCCTCTACAAATTAATTGATTTGCTTGCTTTATTTTTTGTCTATTAGATTGTAAGCTCTTTGAGCAGGGACTGTCTTTCTTCTATCTTTGTGCAGCACTGCGTACGCTTTGTAATGCTATATAAAAGCTAAATAGTAGTAGTAGTAGTAGTCCAGCATCTCCCCTTCCCTTCCCTCCACCCAGGTGTCCAGCATCTCTATCCTTACCAACCTCCCTTCTCCTGAGGTTTCCAGCATTTCTTTAATTTTCTTTCTCCCCTGCCCCCAAGGTATTCACCATCTACCCTTAACTTTTGACCCACTGAGTTGGTGAGCATCTTTGCTCCCCAGCCCCTTCCTTTCCCTTCCTTTCCTTTCCTTTCGTTTCCCTACTCTCTGGGGCAACACCCATGCAGTGGCCAGCTTGTCTAAAGAAGACTCATCCCATGGGGCCTTCAGGATTCACACAATTGTTAAAATTTGGTATATTCCATGTTCTTGATTTTTTTTTCTTTAACATGTTTATGCCAAAAAATTAAGCCTAATGTTGCTTCACTTGCTGTTCTTATATCTGATTGATATAGAAAATAATTGTGTAAGTAGGGACTGAATTAAAAAAAAGTTGTTTATAAAAAGTTAGATCCCCAGCTCCTAGAAAACTGTAAAAAGGTTTGGCAGAAGTTACTGTCTGCTTAGAGGCCAAAAGGAAGATAAATCACTGCTTCTCCTATCTCATTATTCAAATGGTGCAGCTCAAGGATTTAGCCCAAGGACAAGGAGTGCTTTTTTTTTTTTTTTTTCTTTTTCTGAAGTGCAAATCGACTGGTGAAGGGTAAACCCTTTTGGACTTTTCATTTTGATGGATTTTTTTTTCTGTGTGAATTTCTGGCAGTGACTGTGATCTGGAAGGGGCAAGGTCTTTTGTTTTTGGTCAATGGGGCAATAAGGACTTGCCATGGGGGTGTATGTTTTCTGCACACATATTGATCCTATTGTGTTTATAAGTAGTTTGTTTAAGTGGTTCTTTTTAAAACCTCACCCAAATTGAACTAATGGAGCTGTCATCTCAAGGTCATGTTCCAGTGTCACTAACCAGTATGACTGGTGGATGTTAATACACTCTGAAATGCAAGAGGTATTATACATCAGTGCAATTTTGAGGGGATCAGTCATTGTTAGAGAAAAACTGTTACATCTGTTTGACAGTGGCACTTACTTCTACTACTACTTATCATTTCTATAGCGCTACTAGACGTACGCAGCGCTGTACACTTGAACATGAAGAGACAGTCCCTGCTTGACAGAGCTTACAATCTTAATTAGGACAGACAAACAGGACAAACAAGAGATAAAAGAATATTAAGGTGAGGATGATAAAATAAGGGTTCTGAACAAGTGAATAAGGGTTAGGAGTTAAAAGCAGCATCAAAAAGGTGGGCTTTTAGCTTAGATTTGAAGACGGCCAGAGATGGAGCTTGACGTACCGGCTGAGGAAGTCTATTATTATTATTAGCATTTGTATAGCGCTACCAGACGCACGCAGTGCTGAACACCTGATACAAAGAGACAGTCCCTGCTCAAAAGAGCTTACAGTCTAAGTAATACAGACAAACAAGACAGTTATGGGTGAGGGAAGTAATGGGTGAGAAGGGAGGAAGGGACAAGGGGAGGGCAATTGTGGCTAGGAGCTAAAAGCAGCAGTGAAAAAGTGGGTTTTCAGCATAGATTTGAAAACAGGTAGAGATGGAGCTAGACGTATAGGTCCAGGCATATGGTGCAGCAAGATAAAAGGAATGGAGTCTGGAGTTAGCGGTGGAGGAGAAGGGTTCAGATAAGAGAGATTTACCCAGTGAACGGAGTTCCCGGGGAGGAATGTAGGGAGAGATGTTTCATATACTGCTGTTCCCCATAGGTGTTGGAGCATTTACAGTAAAACGTGAACAGCTCAGTTACAGCATGATCATAAACACTGAGACACATTTATCAAGATCAGTAGTATGCTAATCAGACAACAGACAGTATACAGTTAAACATATAGATTAACAGCATAACACTAAAAACAAACATTACCACATATCCTACAAAGAAGACTGATAAACAAAGTAGCCAGTGTGGGAGCAGGATGATGAGTGATGTGGCTGAGGAACTGATTAAGTAGTTGAACTTAGAGACTGGTGGTCAACCCAGTCCGTTCAGGTAAAAGTAAAATGATCAGTAGGTTCCCTGAAGGCTCAGTGCTGGGACAGTTTTTCTTTATTTCTCTGAGGACAAGCAGGCTTCAATCTTCTCACAAGTGGGTGACGCTGATCTGCGTCATCCAGTTTGGCTTTTGCCGTAGTAAAATAAAGAGAGAGCTTTGTGGAGCATGAGCCACGCTCCACCGCTCAAGCATGAATGCCTTCCCACCCGTCTTGCGAATGCGGTCTCCTCAGTTCTCTTTTTTCCGCTTCAGGAGAAGGTACGTTGTTTTGTCCTCCTCACTCTTTTGTTTTTTTGAGAGCTTTTAGTGCCTTTCATTCTTTGTTCTGTTTCTCTTGAGGCTCCTTTCATTGGGCCTTACAAACCTATCCTTTATTTTTTCCTTTGTTTTTATTTTACCCGGGTTTAACATTTCTTTATTTTTCATTGTCATCAGGCTGTTTGTAGGCCCTGACTTCGGTAAGGTCTTTCCCTTTCTTTTCTCCGTGCCTTGCCACTCTTTCAGGCACCATCAAATCATTTAATTTAGCCGACAAAGTTTTTCCATCCAGGTTCGAGAAGATTCACAGTGGCTTCAAGCATTGTACCTGGTGCAATCAGACTGTCTCGGCTGCACAGCCAAATTACTATCCATTCAAAACCTCAATTCATACATATATGCAGACGACGTAATGATTTACATCCCGTTTAAACACGA
This sequence comes from Microcaecilia unicolor, assembly GCF_901765095.1. NCBI lineage: Eukaryota > Metazoa > Chordata > Amphibia > Gymnophiona > Siphonopidae > Microcaecilia > Microcaecilia unicolor. The sequence continues at coordinate 450,916,193 of NC_044031.1, read as the reverse complement.
CTTAAAGGAAATCACCAACGACATCAACCAAAGATTCCATATCATGCACTCTTGGGCGGATGCATTTCAGCTGAAACTTAATGCAGAAAAAACACAATGCCTGATACTCACCTCACAACATAACACGAGCAAATTCACCACCATAAAAACACCAAACTTGTCCCTTCCCATCTTGGACACCCTGAAAATTCTTGGAGTTACCATTGATCGTCATCTTACACTTGAAAGTCATGCGAAAAATACAACCAAGAAGATGTTTCATTCAATGTGGAAATTAAAACGAGTAAGATCTTTCTTCTCAAGGACCATCTTTCGCAAACTGGTACAGTCAATAGTGCTTAGTCACCTAGATTACTGCAATGCACTCTACACTGGCTGTAAAGAACAAATCATCAAGAAACTTCAAACCGCCCAGAACACCGCAGCCAGACTCATATTCGGAAAGACAAACTATGAAAGTGCTAAAACCCTAAGGGAAAAGTTACTCTGGCTTCCACTTAAAGAACGTATCGCGTTCAAGACATGTTCTATAGTTCATAAAATCATTCACGGAGATGCCCCAGCCTACATGTCAGACCTGGTAGACTTACCACCCAGGAACGCTAAAAGATCATCCCGCACATTCCTTAATCTTCACTTCCCCAGCTGTAAAGGTCTAAAATACAAACTAACACATGCGTCAAACTTTTCCTACCTGAGTACACAGTTATGGAACGCATTGCTGCACAACTTGAAAACTATTTATGAACTAACTAACTTTCGCAAATCTCTGAAGACCCATCTGTTCAACAAGGCTTACCACAAAGATCAGCAATTGTAAATGTAACACATCTCCACCTTACCTATAATCAGAACTGTCTTTTAACTATACCTGCTTGTTTAAATTTCTATTATGTTAATCATGGTCTTTATGTAACACTAATTGTCATCTATCTATCTATTATATACCAATTATGATACATTGTAAGCCAAATTGAGGCTGCGAAAAGGTGGGATACAAATGCAATAAATAAATAAGGGTACCCATTTTTGATGTCTGCAGTGTCTTGGGCCCAACCATACTCCACAAATATTTTACCAGACAGAATAACCTGAGTTAGCCTCATTTGAGCCTTCTCTTACTTCTGTTAGATCACTTCTGTTAGATCTTTTGTAATGACTACTTGGCTTAAACAGGACAATGATAACTTTCATTTTCATCTAGTTAAAAGGTGGCTTTATAAATAACATGCCAATCTCATCTTCACTTTTTTTCATATTTACTTCATCCTATCCTTTATTTTATCTTTTTTTAAGCTCTTGGTAGAATTTTAACATTTTGCAACATTCCATGTTTTTTCATGAAGAATTTCCCCATCATAAAGACCTGGCCCTAACTCAATGCAAGTGTAGCATTTTCCCCTTTTTGTACTAGGCTGCGCGTTTGATTGCTATTCTTATAAAAAAAACTCAGGCTAAGTTAGAAGAAGAAAAGGAATCTTTATTTCTCACTAGCAACAGCACAATAAATACTATTGGCTCTTGGCATTAGTAGTTTTACAGAACAGAGTCTAACAATAGGAAGGAAAGTTTTATTCCTCACTGTCATACAAACTTACAAAGGTCATAGAACAGAGAGAAAGAAAGAAAGAATCTTAGCTATAGAGAATTAGTTTTGTACGGGGGGGGGGGGGAAGTACCCCCCCTGGAAATAGTCTGTGACAAGAATATGAAACTCTCCTGCCACCCGGACTATTTAAGTGTCTCTTTAGATGAGCAGTTACTTATATACCCTTCCCATCACAAAGGACCATCTCATATATCACCCAGTCAGCAAACCTGCAAGTACATAGAAGGAGACCTGTGATAGGGCCTTAGTGTCATTGCCACACCTCTGCTTAGTAACAAACAGTTGGGATGTCTTGACAACGGGGGGGGGGGGGGTCTTGTCAATTTGTTTGTAACAAGACAGTTGCTTGGGACGTCATGGCAATGGTCTTGTCAGTTTGTGGCTAGCCAGAAATTCCTGTCTTGTAACTACCAGTTGAAACTCATAGAAACACAAACAGAAATAAGCAGACCCAAAAGAAAAGGCCAGAAAATTCCAGAACACCCTCCCCCCTTCAACTTTTCTCTTGCTCAGGCTCTTTGCCCCCTCCACCCTCAGCAGCCTCACTCCTCAGCTTAGTTTTAACTCCTCTGCAGTAGGTTCAACCCTCAGCTTTCTGTGCCCCCTCTCCAGGATGGACAACACTCAGCTTTGTCTTTCTCCATCTCATAGCAACACCTCTAGTTCCCTCTTCATTCTCCTATTGTGACGTTTGTGAGCCCTTGGCCCAGAGGTGACCTTGTGAGAATCACTCAACCACCTTTGGGTAGACCGAGTCCCCTCAGACCTAATAGTACTCCCAAGAACTGGACTGGACCACAAGTGGAGATTACCTGAGGCAGCTTTACTAGTAGCAAAAAAACACAATGCTAAAAAGGTAGCCAAATGGCACAGACAGCCTAGCTATACAGTCTAACCTAGCTGAAGCAAGGCAAATATAAAACATAGATTAAGGTAAAGTAGAACAGCCTAGCTGTATAGGGAAATGAAACATAAGCAGCCTTGCTGTGCATCTCACTACTAGCGGAACAATGCAAAGCATAAAGTATGCAGTAGAGGTCAAGTTTTTTTATTAGTATATTATAATATATTGTATTTGATTAATAACCGGGTTGGCGATTGCCTTCTCGGTTTTAAGGTGAGCCACATTGAGCCTGCAAACATGTGGGAAAATGTGGGGTATAAATGTGATAAAATAATTAGAACAGCCTAGCTGTATAGGGAAATCAAACATAAGCAGTCAAGCTGCGCATCTCAATATCAGCAAAGCAATGCAAACATATGGCATACAGCAGAACACAATAGACTAGGCAAAGGGCCCGCCCTAGCGGGGCAAAGACAAACAAGCAATACTTGACAGCGGTAGTGGTTAAGAAAAGGGTTCATTCTGTCAGTACACTCAGATGAGCCGCTGAACAACTGTGGCAAGCTCCATCAAAACCAGAGTGGAGCAGAAGCAAAACAAAGGGAAAAGAAAGAGTCTCTTGAGGAGCTGCACCTCAGATAGAGGCCAGAGCGGGTCACTCCGCTCACAGAAGACTAGGGATGACACTTAAGACAAGCAGTCACTGAGGCACCCGAGCCGAATACTCCCAAGGCAAGCAAGATAAAGCAGCCAAGCCCGAGCTGACGCTCCCAAGGCAAGCAAGGTGAAGAAGCCAAACCTGAGCCAATGCTCACAAGGCAGAAGACTCAACAGCTTTGCACAGCACCCAAGGGCCACGATCAGCCCACGTAGACCCCTCCGCGCTACAAGCACCGCTCCCTCGTCCAGAGATACATCGAGATGTGGCCTCAGCCGCTGCACCTGCAGCACTCCCTGTCATCCAGCCCACTCAGTCCCAAACACAACACAAAGCCACTCGCTGCATACAGTGACTAAGGACTCACGGTGGGCAACTGGAATCTCAACCAAGGCACGGGAGGCTCTTGGGCTCAAAGGCCTGGCAGCAGGCTTCACCGGACCCAAGCAAAGATGAAAGCTGTAGGCAGAGCTATAACTCCTCAGAACTACCAAGCTTGGAAGCTAATCAAGAAATGTATTAAGTTATGTCCAATAAAAAAGGTATCTTCTTATTTTCTTTTCCATGTTTTATTTTGTTTCACTTCTATTGATTACCTTTAAAAGTGGACTAACACGGTTACCACACCTCTCTACTCAGTAATCACAAAATATTTCAGGTCTCTTTGGAAACTAAAAAGGACCAGACCTTATTTCTCATCAGAAACATTGGCTATTGGTACAATCATTAACATTATCCTAGTTCAATTATCGTAATGCCATATACAGTGGTGGAAATAAGTATTTGATCCCTTGCTGATTTTGTAAGTTTGCCCACTGACAAAGACATGAGCAGCCCATAATTGAAGGGTAGGTTATTGGTAACAGTGAGAGATAGCACATCACAAATTAAATCCGGAAAATCACATTGTGGAAAGTATATGAATTTATTTGCATTCTGCAGAGGGAAATAAGTATTTAATCCCTCTGGCAAACAAGACCTAATACTTGGTGGCAAAACCCTTGTTGGCAAGCACAGCGGTCAGACGTCTTCTGTAGTTGATGATGAGGTTTGCACACATGTCAGGAGGAATTTTGGTCCACTCCTCTTTGCAGATCATCTCTAAATCATTAAGAGTTCTGGGCTGTCGCTTGGCAACTCGCAGCTTCAGCTCCCTCCATAAGTTTTCAATGGGATTAAGGTCTGGTGACTGGCTAGGCCACTCCATGACCCTAATGTGCTTCTTCCTGAGCCACTCCTTTGTTGCCTTGGCTGTATGTTTTGGGTCATTGTCGTGCTGGAAGACCGAGCCACGACCCATTTTTAAGGCCCTGGCGGAGGAAGGAGGTTGTCACTCAGAATTGTACGGTACATGGCCCCATCCATTCTCCCATTGATGCGGTGAAGTAGTCCTGTGCCCTTAGCAGAGAAACACCCCCAAAACATAACATTTCCACCTCCATGCTTGACAGTGGGGACGGTGTTCTTTGGGTCATAGGCAGCATTTCTCTTCCTCCAAACACGGCGAGTTGAGTTCATGCCAAAGAGCTCAATTTTTGTCTCATCTGACCACAGCACCTTCTCCCAATCACTCTCGGCATCATCCAGGTGTTCACTGGCAAACTTCAGACGGGCCGTCACATGTGCCTTCCGGAGCAGGGGGACCTTGCGGGCACTGCAGGATTGCAATCCGTTATGTCGTAATGTGTTACCAATGGTTTTCGTGGTGACAGTGGTCCCAGCTGCCTTGAGATCATTGACAAGTTCCCCCCTTGTAGTTGTAGGCTTTCTAACCTTCCTCATGATCAAGGATACCCCACGAGGTGAGATTTTGCGTGGAGCCCCAGATCTTTGTCGATTGACAGTCATTTTGTACTTCTTCCATTTTCTTACTATGGCACCAACAGTTGTCTCCTTCTCGCCCAGCGTCTTACTGATGGTTTTGTAGCCCATTCCAGCCTTGTGCAGGTGTATGATCTTGTCCCTGACATCCTTAGACAGCTCCTTGCTCTTGGCCATTTTGTAGAGGTTAGAGTCTGACTGATTCACTGAGTCTGTGGACAGGTGTCTTTCATACAGGTGACCATTGCCGACAGCTGTCTGTCATGCAGGTAACGAGTTGATTTGGAGCATCTACCTGGTCTGTAGGGGCCAGATCTCTTACTGGTTGGTGGGGGATCAAATACTTATTTCCCTCTGCAGAATGCAAATAAATTCATATACTTTCCACAATGTGATTTTCCGGATTTAATTTGTGATGTGCTATCTCTCACTGTTACCAATAACCTACCCTTCAATTATGGGCTGCTCATGTCTTTGTCAGTGGGCAAACTTACAAAATCAGCAAGGGATCAAATACTTATTTCCACCACTGTATGCTAGCTGTAAGGAGTACCTGTTGAAAAAACTCCAAACATCTCAAAACACTGCAGCCAGGTTCATATACAAAATCTCTTGTTTTGTATGTGCCTCCGTTTCATTAATCAAATTACAATGGCTTCCCATCAAAGCTAGAATCACCTTCAAATTATGTACCTTTATCTTTCAAATACTAAATGGCACAGCTCTAGACTATATGGTGCCATTAATAAACTTACCTCAAAGAAATGCTAAATATGAGGAAATAGATTACATCTTCCAAATTGCAAAAAGGTGATCTACAAAACTGTCCACTGACTTCACTTACCTAGGAACCAAATGGTGGAACTTCTTACCACTCAAAATAAGAAATATACAGGAATATACCAAATTCTGCAAAATCCTCAAATTCAAACAAACCCTCACAAAGAGCAGCCATAACTCAAACAACTAATTATTACCTGAATTGGTTTTTTACTGTATTTACCATTAACCTTCTCTTTTCTTCATGTACAATTTCTCATTCATAATAGATTTTCTTAATGTTAAACATCCATAGCTATCCCAGTACGTCTATGATATTGTATTGAATAATTGGGTTCTTACAAGTTTCTATGCATTAATCTTTGTTATGTATCCTATACTGTTTATTGTAAGCTACGTTGAACTCAAACTTGTTTGGGATAATGTGGGATATAACTGTCACAAACAAATAAAGGCAAAAGTTTGTGTTCATGAAATATAGACAAACTCAAGAAGAGGAACACAGCAAAGAATATCAAATGGATCTGAAGGAAGCCAAGAGAGACATACACCTGGCGAAAATGCAAGCAGAAGAACGAATGGCTAGAAATGTAAGGAGAGGACGAGAATGTTTTCAGGTACATTAGTGAAAGGAGGAAGGCTAAAAATGGAATTGTGAGTCTGAAAGATGCTGTGAATATCTATGTCGAGCGTGATGAGGGAAAAATGAACGTGCTAAATAAATACTTCTGTGTTCACGGAAGAAAATCCTGGAGAAGATCCACGAAGGAAGTGTTTATGTACAACTTGAAAAATTAAAGGCGGACAAAACCATGGGACCGGACAAGATCCATCCGAGGATATTGAGGGGGCTTGGAGAAGTTCTGGCAGGTCCTCTTAAAGATTTCTTGAATAAATCTTTGGAGATGGGAGAGGTTCCGTGGGATTGAAGAAGCGTGGATGTAGTTCCTGTTCACAAAAGTGGTGGCAGAGAAGAAGCAGGAAACTATAGGCCAGTAAGCCTCATTTCAGTTATTGGAAAAGTAATGGACGCATTGTGGAAGGAAAGGATAGTGAATTTTATGGAATCCAGTGGGTTAAAAGATCTGCAACAACATGGTTTTAGCAAAGGAAAATCTGCCAAATGAATTTGATTGAATTTTCTGACTTAGATTTCAGCAAAGCCTTTGACGTGGTTCCTCATAGGAGATTCTTGAATAAACTTGACAAGCTGAAGTTAGGACCCAAAGTGGTGAGCTGGATTAGAAATTGGTTGACAAGCACCAGAGGGTGGTGGTCAATGGAATTCACCCAGAGGAAGGAAAAGTGAGTAGTGGAGTTCCAAAAGGAACAACGCTGGGGTCAATTCTGTTCAATATATTTATGAGTGACATAGCTGAAGGGTTAAAATGTAAGGCTTGCCTTTTTGCAGATGATACTAAGATTTGTAACACAGTTAAACACCCCAGAGGAAGTGGAAAACTTTAAAAAGGATTTGCAAAAGTTAGAAGAATGGTTTAATGTTTGGCATTTAAAACGTAATGCAAATAAGTGCAGAGTGATGCATTTGGGAAGTAGAAATCCAAGGGAGCTGTACGTGCTAGGAAGTGAGAGAGTGATATGCATAGACAGGGAGAGGGACCTTGGAGTGATAGTTTCTGAGGATCTGAAGGTGATGAAATGGTGTGACAAGGCAGTGGCTGTAGCCAGAAGGATGCCAGGCTACATAAAGAGAGACCTAACCAGCAGAAGAAAGGAAGTGTTGTTGCCCCTGTACAAGTCGTCAGTGAGGCCCTACTTTAGAGTATTGTGTTCAGTTTTGGTGGTCGTATGTTGCTAAGGATGTAAAAAGACTAGACGCAGTCTAGAGGAAGGTGACAAAAACGGTATGGGGCTTGTGCCAAAAGACGTATGAGAAGAGACAAAGACCTGAATACGTATAATTTAGAAGAAAGAAGGGACAAGGGGGAGTTATGAAAGGTGTGGGATGAACATAGCAAATCTCTAATTAGAAAATGGATGGTATTAAAAACAAAAGAAAACAAACCTGAAATGGCTGCATGCATCTGGATGTGTCCATTTGTACTCAAATAGCAACTCGGCTGTGAAGAACTAAGGTCTATGCCATTAAGACTTGTACGGTCTGTGTCCCGTATATGACATTGTGGTTTAGGGTGGGTTAGAAAAGGCTTTGAGAGCAACTTCAGTAGCTGGAATGTGAGAACGGTGCCAGGCAGACTTTTGCGGTCTGTGTCCTGGAAGTGACAAGACGGATTCAGATAGGCTGCAGTGGGCTTTGACAACAACTCCAGTAGTTGGAAAGTGAAGACAGTGCCGGGTGGACTTCTAAGGTCTATGTTGCAGAAATGCCAAAGAAAGACCATGATCAGGTATTTTGTATCTCATTCATTGCTGGTTTAGTCATGAATTGATAATGAGTGTGACTGTTGGGTAGACTGGATAGACCATTCAAGGCTTTATCTGCTGTTATTTACTGTTACTATGTGTATCTGGATTTTCAAAAGGCATTTGACAAAGTAAATCATGAAAGACTCCAGAGGAAATTGGAGAGTAATGGGATAGGAGGTAGTATTCTGTTGTGGATTAAAAACTGGTTAAAAGATAAAAAACAGAATGGGGTTAAATGGTCAGTATTCTCAATGGAGAAGGGTAGATAATGGGCTTCCCCTAGGGTCTGTGCTGGGACTGCTGCTTTTTAACATATTTATAAATGATCTAGAGGTGGGAGTAACTAGTGTGATAATTGAGTTTGCTGACGACACAGTTAAATCGCAAGAGGATTGTGAAAAATTACAAGAGGACCATAGGAGACTGGGAGACTAGGCATTTAAATGGCAGATGACTTTTAATGTGAGCAAGTGCAAAGTGATGCATGTGGGAAAGAGCAACCCGAACTATAGCTACAGTACGTAATGCAAAGTTCCACATTAGGAGTCACTGACCAGGAGAGGGATCTAGGCGTCGTCGTTGATGATATGTTGAAACCCTCTGCTCAGTGTGCAGCAGCGGCTAAGAAAGCAAATAGAATGTTAGGTATTATTAGGAAAGGAATGGAAAACATGTTAAAATGTCTTTGTATCGCTACATGGTGCGACTGCACCCCGAATACTGTGTGTAGTTCTGGTCACCGCATCTCAAAAGAGATGTAGCGGAATTTGAAAAGGTACAGAGAAGGGCGATGAAAATGATAAAGGGGGTGGGATGACTTCCTTATGAGGAAAGGCTGAAGCGACTAGGGCTCTTAAGCTTGGAGAAAAAATGCCTGAGGGGAGATATGATAGAGGTATATAACATAATGACTGAAGTGGAACGGATGGATGTGAATCGCTTGTTTACTCTTTCCAAATATACTAGGACTAGGGGGCAAGCAATGAAGCATCAAAGTAGTACATTACAAAAAAAAAATTAGAGTATTTTTTCACTCAACGTGTGAATAAACTCTGAAATTCTTTGCCAGAGAATGTAGTAAAAGCAGTTAGCTTAGCGAGGTTTAAAAAGGTTTGGATAGTTTCCTAAAAGAAAAGTCCATAAACCAATTTTAAAATGGACTTAGGGAACCTCCACTGCTTATTTCTAGGATGATCTTATATATGAAAATGTATTTCTGTTTATCAATATGCTATCATCTAATTTTATGCAGCACTTTGATAAACAGCATATTGATAAACAGAAATACATTTTCATATATAAGATTAGCAAAGGGTGGTGGAGGTTAAGTCAATGATTAGACAATACACACAGATAATACACCCAGTCATTGGGTGAAAAATCAAATAATCTTTATCGTGTGTTATATATGAGACTACTCCACTCTCAATAAGCTGAAGAAGCAATACACTTGTATTCATGTGTGTTTAAATATTTTGTTATATTTTGATGCTCGACAGAGCACAGGCACAATTGTTTATTTCTAGGATGAGCAGCATAAAGTGTATTGTACTGTTTTGGGATCTTGCCAGGTACTTGTGACCTGGATTTGCTACTGTTGGAAACAGGATGCTGGTTTTGAGTGACGTTGGGTCTGTCACAGTATGACATTACTTACATAACATAGTAACATAGTAGATGACGGCATACTTATGTAATGAATGACTTGAATGAGGAAGAATGTAGCATAGTTCTTGAAGGCTAGCAGTAAATTAAGTCCAAGAAAAAAGGAATTATGTACACATAAGTTACTGATTAATTTTTCTTTATACAAGTGGATTAACTTGGTACCATCATTTTACCTTTTTATGAAAATGAAAATCACCAATTTGGTTCTATCTAGAGTAGAGCACCATTGATGCAGGATGGTGGGAAACATTGCCATTCTGAGTAATGGACATTCTGCTTAGTGGAATTTTTTTTATACATGAATATCATAGTTCTCTGGATAATAGATGATATGAAATTACTTCTCAAATGACAGAAATTCTTCCAGGTAATAGAGCAGGTCCTGGGGGACTGTAATATATATTTTTTCCCCCTGACAGTGGTTCTGGTGAATGGATCTGCAGATACACAGCTTTCTGCTCTACAAGTATTTATTTCTTGGCATTTAGTAGATCCTGTATTTTCAGATTCAGTGTAAAATAATTTGTCTGTGAATGAAAGCAGACACACTTTTATTGAAGAGTGAGCTTCTCTGAGTCCTGCTTACAGAGAGCGCTCTTCTCCTAGGCACATTTCCCCTACTTTGCTGGGTGATGTTAATACATCTTTTCTTTGTTAGCACTTCACAGACTATTTCCCTATCTTTTCCAGCCTGAGTTGGAGATTGTGAAACCAGGACAAAAAGTTCGTTTACTGGTTCATTTTATATGCCAACATTATTTTACTTGGCCATTTTATTTACAAACACATTTGTTTAATCAGGATGTGTTTCAACACTATGCTGCTTTCTGTTTCAAAATGCTGACATGCAGTTATCAGAAATATTGTTTCAAAAAGAACCCCCCCCCCCTACATTCCAGTTTGTTGCCTACAGTACTTGTTTTGAGGTGGGGAATGAGATTATTCTCTCTATTTGTATATGTGTGTCTTATGAATAACTTTGGCATTCAGTTGACTCCAGATTTTCAAACTGACATTTTTTTGGAGTATCTCTTTTCACCTGTTTGGGTCTCTTGAAGAGATTGTAAGCTCTGTTGAGGAGGGAGGTGTATTTTGCATGTTTGTGTACAGTGGTGCATTTGTCTACTATAGTACTGTCACAGTCACTGCCAAGGAACAGCAGATCTTATTTCGGGGGAGGGGAATGCAGCTTTGGCCCATACAATAGCCTTCCCCCACTTCTCCCTGCCATTGCTACCCTCCCCCCCACCTCCTCCCTGGTCACCTGAAGATTGAAGAAGCATGGGTACTGCAAAGGCCCAGTAAGCACAGCCCTCGCCCCCCCCCCCCCCAGGCAGATTTCCTGTCATGGGTGGGGGTGGAGATGAGACAAAGCAGTGCTTCAGGTGGGCCTTGCTTACAGGGACTGTACAGCCCTAATGATGCTTTAATCTTCAGATCAGCCTGTAGGGAGGGGACAGCGAGCAGGGGAGACCTTGGATATGGGTAGGGAAAGGAAGATGAAATGCTAGGAGTTGGAGTTGCTGGCCACCTGCCTTGGTCTAGTAGTGCTATAGAAATGATTAGTAGAAGTAGTATGGGTGGGGGGCTGGAGGAGTTGAAAGTGCATATTATTTTCAGGCTCCCTATATTCCAGAACGATATACTGTTGCCCTCTAGTAACTTTTAGGTTTTATATCTGTTTCTGCAACTGATGCACACCATACCTGGGGTTCCATGTGGATTATAACAAGAGATATTTTGGGGTTATGCATGTATTACATGAATACACATGTGCAGTTATGCCAGCTAGTAACTTTTTGGTAGTCTATCCAATCCACATCTAATTCCAGAATGCACTCCTATTGGCACTCCTGAGAAAAGTAGGTCCCTTTAGTTTAATTTATTTAAAATAGGGCTGCACATTTAATGCGTTTTTAACATGGTTAACACATTAAAATTGCGTTAACCATATTAAGATGCCCTCTCCTTGCCCTGAAACCTATCTTTCATGGGAGGAAGAAGAGAGATGCAGAGGGGGAGGGGGTAGTGAGAGATGCTGGCGTGCAGAGAAAGTGGAGGGGAGAGGCAGGCAGAAATGCCAGGACCTGAGAGGGAAAGGAAGGGAAGAGAGAAGGGAAGAGATGGTGCCCATGGCACTGTTCCCTCTAAACTGAGTAGGAGTCTTCTACCTACAGGCCTGCCATTGGGCGGTTCTGTTTAACTATCACATTTTCAATAGTGAGGGGTAGGCAGACTCTGCAGGACTCCAGGGAACCTGCCTGTCCCTAGTGATTGAAAATGTAATATTGAAGCACTGCCCCCCACGGCAAACAGGATGCTAGGAGTTATTAGGAAAAGGATGGTAAATAAGACCAAAAATACTATAATGCCTCTGTATCGCTCCATGGTTCGACCTCGCCTTGAGTATTGCGTTCAGTTCTGGTCACCATATCTAAAAAAAGATATAGTGGAATTAGAAAAGGTTCAAAGAAGAGACACCAAAATGATAAAGGGGATGGAGCTCCTCTCTTGTGAGGAAAGCCTAAAGAAGTTATGGCCCTCCAGCTTCGAAAAGAAATGGCTGAGGGGGGATATCATTGAGGTCTACAAAATCCTAAGTGGTATAGAACAAGTAGATCGATTTATTCTTTCAAAAATTACAATACTAGGGGACACACAATGACGTAACATGGAAAGAATTTTAAAACAAAGGAGGAAATATTTTTTCATTCAACGAATAGTTAAACCCTGGAACTCGTTGCCAGAGGATGTGGTAATAGCAGTTAACGTCTGAGTTTAAGAAAAGTTTGGACAAGTTCCTGAAGGAAAAGTCCATAGTCTGCTATTGAGACAGACATGGGGGAAGCCACTGCTTGCCCTGGGATTGGTAGCATGGAATGTTTCTACTGTTTGGGGTTCTGCCAGGTACTTGTGACCTGGCTTGGCCACTGTTGGAAGCAGATTACAGGGCTAGATGGACAATCAGATTGGCCCCATATGGCTATTGTGTTCTTATGTCAGGAGAGAATATAGGAGAAGGGAACTATACAGAATTGAAGAAAGCTGACTATGAAAGGTGGATATAGGGCAGAAAGTAAAGAAGAAAGGAGGAGAGAAAAGAAATAGTGACTAGACAGGAGACCCTGGAAACAGAGTTTAGAGCCAGACAGAGAACAAGATAATTATTTAAATCACCAGACAGCTGTCTATATTTTGCGTTGTAGAGATGGAAACACGAGATGCTTATTCAATTAATCATGCCAGTAAAAGCTTTAATCATGATTCCATATCATCAAGCTGATCAATCCATAGACTGGTGGGTTGTGTCCATCTACCAGCAGGTGGAGATAGAGAGCAAACTTTTGCCTCCCTATATGTGGTCATGTGCTGCCGGAAACTCCTCAGTATGTTCTCTATCTCAGCAGGTGGTGGTCACACACAGCAGCAGCTCTGGCTAGGCCTCCAAGCCTAATCCTTAGGTTTTGTTGAGGCCTGGGGTTGAGGGCTCTTTGAGCAAGTGCAAACCTGGTGGTGCCAGGTCCCTCCTTTTCTCCCCCCTCCCGCTGGCTCCGTTTAAAAAAAAAAAAAAAAAAAAAAATTTTAAACGTCTTTAAAGGCGTTTATTTTGACGTTTATTTAAACGTTCATTGCAGCTACTCACTGGGACACCAGTTCGTTACAGCTCGGAGCGGCAAGCAGGTAATTTTACCTTTTTATAGCGGGCAGGGGGTTCCCCGATTCTTCTCCTCGTGGCATATGGCGTCGGAGGGCGAGGGCGCAAAGGGTCGCTCCCCGGATCGCTGGAGCGCTTCTAGAGGGGATGCGGGGGTTTTACAGCCTGATTCGCCCTTGATGGGTGACAGTTTAGTGACCGATGAATGTCCCGGTCCTTCCTCCGGCGTGGCGGTTTTTCCCGCCATAAACGCCCATCCCCCGCTCCTCGCCTCCGCCATCTTGGCCGGCCACGCGGCTCGGACGGCTTCTTCGGGGGCCGCCCTTGAGGTTGGAGACATTAATGCCATGAACGCCCTTAATTTGGGCGACGGCACAAAACCGGCTAATGTTAAGAGCCGTTCTTCCCGCGCGGCTCCTTCGCGGAGTTTCGCGCCGGACGCCATTTTGGATGCGCAGCATGTCTCTCCCCCGCTATTTCGAGCGCCGGTTGAGAGTGCGTCTAGGGCTGTTGCCCAGGCTGCGGAAGTGCACAGTCTGGGGGGTTTCTCCCCCGAGTTTGTTTTGCTGCTGCATCAGGCCTTCCTCATGCACAACGCTGCCCCTGCTCCCTCGTCTGGTAAAGAGGTTGAGGTTCCCAGAGGCAAACGCCCTCGGGTTGATTCCCAGGCCTTGGAGGAATTTGTCTCCTCCGATGTAGATGAGGGCAGCGTGTCTGAGGTCTCCCAACGGTCCTTTGCGGATTCCTTGGAGGAGACGGATCCCCGCTCGGTTGGAGCGGATGACCCCTCTGCAGCGCGGCTTTTTAGCCCAGAGGATTTGCCCAACCTGTTGTTACAGGCCATGGACACTTTGAAGATTTCCTCTCCGGAGGACGTCTCTCCCTCAGCCCCTGTTGGCTCTGCCATTATGCTGGGGACGAAGCGCCCGCCTAGAACCTTCCACGTGCATGATGCCATGCACACCTTAATTTCGGCTCAATGGGATGCCCCAGAAGCGAGCCTTAAAGTGGCTAGGGCTATGTCCCGCCTCTATCCTTTGGCTGTGAGTGAGCGTGAGGCCTATCTGTGGCCTACCGTGGATTCTTTAATCACTGCGGTGACTAAGAATACGGCGTTGCCGGTGGAAGGTGGCACGGCCCTAAAGGACGCCCAAGACAGAAGATTGGAGGCGGCCTTAAGGTCGTCCTTTGAGGCGGCTGCTTTAAGTTTGCAGGCCTCAGTTTGCGGCTCCTATGTGGCCAGGGCGTGCCTGACTATGGTGCAGCGGGCTTCCCCCTCGGATCATTCCTTGAGGGCTGATTGGCCGGCCCTGGAATCGGGCTTAGCCTATTTGGCAGACTTGCTGTATGATGTCTTGAGAGCCTCAGCTAAAGGCATGGCTCAGACAGTCTCTGCGCGGCGGTGGCTTTGGCTGAAACATTGGTCTGCTGACCATGCCTCTAAATCCCGCCTGGCTAGATTGCCTTTTAAAGGCAAGCTGCTCTTTGGGGTCGAGCTGGACAAAATCGTGACCGATCTCGGCACGTCTAAGGGCAAGAAGTTACCAGAGGTCAGGGCTCGGGCTAGTGCTCGTCCCGGTACCTCCAGAGGACGGTTTCAGGAAGCCCGTCGGTACCGCCCGGGCAGGTCGGGTTCTTCTGCCCCCTCTTCCTTTAAGAGGAATTTCTCCCCCAAGCGGCATTCCTTTCGCAGAGACCGCCGTCCCGGAGGTGCTCCCTCCGGTCCTCCCCCAGGGTCTCGTACCCAATGACGGGGTCTTGGTCCACGCCCCAGTGCAGATTGGAGGACGGCTGTCCTCGTTTCTGGGCGAGTGGACCACAATAACTTCAGACGCTTGGGTGCTGGAAGTCATCAGAGACGGCTACAAGCTAGAGTTCTGCCGACCCTTAAGAGACGGGTTTGTACTCTCTCCCTGCAAGTCTCCGGTCAAAGCTGTGGCAGTGCAGCAGACTTTGGACAATCTGATCCGCCTGGGTGCGGTCGTTCCGGTGCCAGAAAGTCAGCTTGGCAAGGGGCGTTACTCCATTTACTTTGTGGTACCAAAGAAAGGAGGTTCTGTCCGGCCTATCCTCGACCTCAAAGGGGTCAATCGGGCCTTGAAAGTGCGGCACTTTCGCATGGAGACTCTCCGCTCTGTTATAGCGGAAGTGAAGGCAGGGGAGTACCTGGCATCCTTGGACATCAAGGAAGCATACTTGCATATTCCCATCTGGCCTCCTCATCAACGCTTTCTGCGTTTTGCAGTCCTGGGCCGACACTTCCAGTTCAGAGCCCTCCCTTTCGGGTTGGCTACTGCTCCGCGGACCTTTTCCAAAGTAATGGTGGTCATAGCGGCCTTCCTGCGAAAGGAAGGAGTACAAGTCCATCCTTATCTGGACGACTGGTTGATCCGAGCCCCCTCTTATGCAGAGTGCGGCAAAGCTGTGGACCGGGTAGTTGCTCTTTTGAGCTCCCTGGGATGGATCATCAACTGGGAGAAGAGCCAGCTGCGCCCGACTCAGTCCCTGGAGTATCTGGGAGTTCGATTCAACACCCAAGTGGGCAGAGTGTTCCTGCCAGACAATCGGATTGTCAAACTTCAGGCTCAGGTGGACCAGTTCCTAGTAGCCTCTCCTCTTCGGGCTTGGGACTATGTGCAGCTGTTGGGCTCTATGACGGCCACGATGGAAGTAGTGCCCTGGGCCAGGGCTCATATGAGACCACTTCAACACTCTCTGCTGCAGCGCTGGACTCCGATGTCGGAGGATTATGCTGTGCGCCTTCCCTTGGATCCAGCAGTGCGCAAGGCGCTGAGCTGGTGGATGCAGACAGACAAATTGTCTGCGGGAATGCCTCTGGTGACCCCAGAGTGGATTGTCGTCACGACGGACGCCTCTTTGTCGGGCTGGGGAGCCCACTGTTTGGGAAGGACAGCGCAGGGGCTCTGGTCTCCTGCAGAGTCAAAGTGGTCTATCAACCTCCTGGAACTCAGAGCCATTCGGTTGGCGCTTTTGGAGTTCATCCCGGTACTGGTGTTGAAGCCTGTACGGGTCCTGTCGGACAATGCCACGGCTGTGGCCTATGTCAACCGCCAGGGAGGTACCAAGAGCGCCCCTCTAGCCAAGGAGGCTATGAGTCTATGCCAGTGGGCAGAAGCGAACCTGGAACAGCTGTCAGCGGCCCACATTGCCGGAGTCATGAATGTCAAGGCGGACTTTCTCAGTCGCCATACCTTGGAGCCCGGAGAGTGGCAGCTATCTGCTCAGGCGTTCTTGGACATCACGAAGCGCTGGGGCCAGCCGAGCCTAGATCTGATGGCGTCATCGGCCAATTGCCAAGTGCCGCGCTTTTTCAGCAGAGGACGGGACCCTCGATCCCTGGGAGTAGATGCTCTTCTCCAACAGTGGCCGACACAAGAGCTTCTCTATGTGTTCCCGCCCTGGCCCATGTTGGGCAGGGTGCTAGACCGGGTGGCAAAGCATCCCGGCAGGGTAATCCTGGTGGGTCCGGATTGGCCCAGACGTCCCTGGTATGCGGACTTGATCAGGCTCTCAGTCGACGATCCTCTGCGGCTGCCAGTGGAGCAGGGCCTGTTACATCAGGGTCCCGTGGTGATGGAGGATCCCTCCCCCTTTGGTCTTACGGCCTGGCTATTGAGCGGCAGCGTCTGAGGAAGAAGGGCTTCTCAGACAAGGTCATCGCCACTATGCTGAGAGCGAGGAAGCGCTCTACTTCTACTGCTTACGCCAGGGTTTGGCGTATCTTTGCAGCGTGGTGTGAAGCAGGCTCACTTTCTCCTTTCACTGCTCCAGTTTCTTCAGTGTTGGCGTTCCTGCAAGAAGGTCTGGACAAAGGCCTGTCGCTCAGTTCCCTTAAAGTCCAGGTAGCGGCTCTGGCTTGCTTCAGGGGCCGCCTGAAGGGTGCTTCCCTGGCTTCGCAGCCAGATGTGGTGCGCTTTCTCAAGGGAGTTAATCACCTGCGCCCTCCTCTGCACTCAGTGGTGCCTGCGTGGAATCTCAACCTGGTGCTAAGAGCATTGCAGAAGCCGCCGTTTGAACCCTTGTCAAGGGCATCTCTGAAAGACCTGACGTTGAAAGCAGTCTTTTTGGTGGCTATCACTTCAGCCAGAAGAGTTTCCGAGCTCCAGGCGCTCTCATGTCGAGAGCCTTTTCTGCAGTTCACTGAGGCAGGAGTGACTATTCGCACAGTGCCTTCCTTTCTGCCCAAGATTGTTTCTCGCTTCCATGTGAATCAGCAGCTCTGTCTCCCTTCCTTTCGTAGGGAGGACTACCCAGAGGAGTACTCTGCTCTTAAATATCTGGATGTGAGACGAGTCATCATCAGATACTTGGAAGTGACCAATGATTTCCGGAAATCGGATCATCTGTTTGTCCTGTATGCAGGTCCTCGTAGGGGTCTGCAGGCTGCTAAGCCTACAGTGGCAAGATGGGTCAAGGAAGCCATTGCAGCGGCTTATGTGGCCGCGGGGAAGGTGCCGCCTATCCAGCTGAAGGCTCACTCCACAAGAGCTCAGGCGGCCTCGATGGCAGAGGCCGGTTCCGTCTCCTTGGAAGAGATATGCAAGGCGGCAACTTGGGCTTCGGCCCATACATTCTCCAAGCATTACCGCTTGACTGTGGCTGCTCGGGCGGAGGCCCGGTTTGGAGCTTCAGTGTTGCGGTCAGGGATTTCTATGTCCCGCCCTGGGTGAGTACTGCTTCGGTACATCCCACCAGTCTATGGATTGATCAGCTTGATGATATGGAAGGTAAAATTATGTATAATCATACCTGATAATTTTCTTTCCATTAATCATAGCTGATCAATCCATAGCCCCTCCCAGATATCTGTACTGTTTTTATTCTGGTTGCATTTCAGGTTCAAGTTCAGTCTTCAGTTACTTCAGAAAGACTTCGTGTTCAAGTTTTTTCACTTGGATTCTTCAAGAGTTAAGACGAGTTTGTGTTACAGTGAGCTGCTGCATTCCTCTCCCCTCCGTTTTACGGGGCTGGATTGAGACTTAAAATTCTGCCGGCACTCCCTCCCGCTTCGTGCGGCTGTAGGGCAGTTTTGTACCCCTCCCGCTTCGGCGGTGTTAGGGTCAGTCAGCTCCTCCCGCGGTTGCGGTTGCAGGATAAGCCAGATCCCCCCGCATCGGCGGGTGTGGTGTCCCTCCCCCGCTCCGCGGGGATGAGCTGGACGGATTCCCCTCCCCCACTTGTGTGGGGATGAGCTGGGTTAATTCCCCTCCCCCGTTTCGGCGGTGGTGAGCTGGGCAGAGTGTCCCTTCGTGGGTGTAATTCTCTAAGTGCTGAGTCCTGCGGATGGAGCTTTGATATCGACATACTGAGGAGTTTCCGGCAGCACATGACCACATATAGGGAGGCAAAAGTTTGCTCTCTATCTCCACCTGCTGGTAGATGGACACAACCCACCAGTCTATGGATTGATCAGCTATGATTAATGGAAAGAAAATTATCAGGTATGATTATACATAATTTTACCTTAATCATGCTGTTAAAAATTTTAACTAATGTGCAGCCCTAATTCAAAATACTTGTAGGCAAGGGGTGGCTCCTAGGGGATGCAGATGGATGTAGGCCTATGTGCAGAGACTCCTTGCAAGACTTCATTTGCATAAATTAGAGGGGGCTGAAGTATGGGACTGAAAAGTGGGGACATGTTCAAAAGCCACAGTCGCTAAGTGAAAGGGTCAACCCTGTTATAGGCCTCCTCCCCAGACCAGCCTGGGTCATCCAGAGCTGTTCATAGCCATCAAAAGATCACGTACATTGTTCTATGCACAACATCTAGTCATTCTGTATTTAATTTTTTTAAACAATTTATTGGTTTCAAGGTTTGTTTGTTTTTTTTCGGATGCATATCATTCTTGTGTAAGCGGTGATTTTAGAAAAGAGAATGTATTCTACCTTCCTAAAATTACTGCTTGTAATTACATGTATATTGGCCAAATCCACTTATGTGGGTGATTCTAAAATCGCTCCCAGCACCATTAGCTAGTCTGGGAAATGAAAAGCTGTAATGCTAGCAATGGCCACAAGGTGACAGTATCTTATATTAGAATAATAGACAGTAGTCATGTGTTCTGAACATGTTTCCGTGTAGCATCAGGCTGCAGGATCCTGGTGTTGGAACAGTCTCTACCAGAGGTAGGAGAACTAATAATATGTAGCAGGAAGACTATGGAGCTCTGTTAACTAGCGTGGGTTTTTACTATGCATTAGATGTTAGCATGGGCAAGTGCTAACATCTGCCGTGAATTAAAACCAGCAGTACAGTGTCAAAACCTGTGCTAGGTGCTTAGGGTAGATAGAGTGGGAGCTAGGTCTGACATGGATGGGTTGGAGGAGTGGCTAGCTGTGACAATTAGTGTGCAGGTTGGTACCATGCGGTAGCTGTCACAACTGCCAGTAGCCCATCTGCACTTAGTATCACCTCAAGAAGAGGTGTTAAGAGCAGCCGTGCTACCAGCAGTCTGGTAACATGGCCACAGATGCACTGTAGTAGGTCCGTATTCCCCTCCTTTCCGTCCCCCCAGGCATTCTAATCCCCCTGGCAACCCCGATGTCATGCGACAACCCTCCCAACACCTCCAGTCTGAACCTCCAACCCTTCTGGAGTCCATAAGCCTGAAGCGCCATTCACGTGTATCAAATGAAACCTCCCCCCCCCCCCCCCCATGATTTACCTGGAAGTGATTACTGGTGATTTAGTAGTGAGCAGGGATTGGAGCGGTCCCCCCTCTGCTCCTGCCCTGTATCAATATGGCCGCCATGACTTATAGTGGTTTTTGTGGTACCACCATTAGGTGGCATCCTTCCATATAAGGAAGTTATATGGAAGGACGCCCCCTAATGTTATGGCAACCACCAGGTGGAGTGGATGGGGACCTTTCCCCTCCCAGCCCACCATATCACCAGGAATCACCTGGGGATGGAGGGAGGATTTCTTTTGATACATGTGGGTGGGACTTGGGTTTGGTGAGGGGCTTATCTGCTTATGGACTTGGGGAGGGGGAGTTAGGTTCAGATTTGGGGTGTTGGGGGGGCTTGCCACATGACTTTGGAGGTGTTAGGGAAGGATTGAGGCATGAGATTGAGGGTGTGGGAGAGTCATGGTGGGGGATGATGTGTGTGGGGAAAGTGCCACCGTGGCAGATCTTTATTGCTATTATTTCTGGCCCTGCACCCTGTTACTTGATCTGACATTTCAGGGGTGCTCACACTGTCTGGTACTGTAGGTGACATGATGCCATGTGTTAATTGTTTGCTGTGTGTGGTAAATGCAGCACATATACTTCACACATCCTCTGCAGTTGCCATGTAGCTTTTGCACTTACTGTGTAATAGCTTTTGCAGCTAATGCTTGGTTAGTGCCAAATCTTACTACACTTTAGTAAAAGAGCACCTTTGTGATGCCAGGGTGGGTTGTAATGCTGGTGAGGTAGAGAGCATCATTAGCACCAGCAGTGGTCGAAAGCTGCAGAGAAACTAGTGTTGTGGCAACTGTGTTGATGACTGTGGAACTGACCACATTGTAGTTTAGAAGCAGTTCAATGCTACAGGCGATGTGGCACGGGGGGGGGGGGGGGGGGGGTGGAAATAGCAAGCTTCCTCCCATCCTAGTTCTGAGCAGTAGGAAGTGGCGTGAGGGGATCAGAGGTGGCGGGGGCAGTGTGAGAGAGGCGATTAATTGGGGAATTGGAGGGCAGTGGGATCAGCTGCAGGAATTATGAGGGATATATGTGTGTGAAAAGGAAAAGAGGAGATTGGTTAGGGAGGATAAGAGAGGTGTTTGACTCAATGTACAGTATGTTTGTGTGAGAAGAGGGGCTTGGTACCAGGACTGAGTGTGTATTTGAGAAGGTACTAGAAATGTGCAGAGGTGAGAGAGAAAACTCAATAATAATTATAATTCAGAATTTATAGTCCACTTTCGCCTCACAGATCTAAGTGGATTGCAATATAATGGAACTAGAACATAAACCGGGAATCACATAATCCATAACAAATAAGTCTATTACAAATGATCATATAATACAAAATTTTTAAAAAGAAATGTTTTGAGATTCATCCTAAAAATTGTGGATGATGCCAGAAAATGCAAAATCTCTTTATCTAATCAGACAGCGTGACAAACAAATAGGCTATCCATTAATTTTAATATTTTCTTGCTTTTTGCAGATGGCATAAAAATGTATATGTTTTTCAGGCAGAGTTTAAAAGAATTGTAAAAAAAAATGATCAAATAAGGAACACAAGAAATGGAAATGATGGAGAGAGAGAGGATGAAGGACAGGGAGGGGGAGAGTTGGCATGCCAGGACAGCAGGACTGGAACAGAGAGGACTCCTCCCCCTCCCCCTCCCCCTCCTAAGCCAAATGTGAAAACTCTTCTGAAGTTTGTATTCTGCTAGCCTTCAGTGACAGAATTAGAAATTCTGTTTACAGAAATCTTGTTGCACTAAACATTTTGACTGCAAATGTTTTGTCTTTGCTATGTTTTTCCCCTGAAACTGTTTTAAAAAAATGTAAAATCATAACAAGTATATCTGAATTAAAAAAAAACAGTATTAAGCCTGTGCTACCCAATTTTTGTATTGTAATCCACTTTGATAGATTTTCTCTTAAGCAGTATATCAAGACTGATAAACTTGAATAGGACTGGGGGAGGCAGGGAATAAAGAAGCTGGTATCCTGACCATACTGTGTAGTGCTGCTGCTTTAAGCTGGAAGTGTCAGATGTTTGTTGGCTGCTCACCAGCACCCTGATCTCTGCTGTACTTGAAAGTTCTCTTTGTAGATCTTGCTTGCTTTATCTGCTAGTTGAAAAAAAAAAATAACCCCCCTCAAAAAAAACTTTAGAAAGGCTGTTTGTGGCATGTAGAATCCAGACTCCCAAAATAACTCATACTTTCCCCTTTGATGATGGTGAATTATTTTCTTTCTAATTGTTTTTTTTTTCTACTCATGAAGTTTATGGTACACTGTTGGTCAGAGCAGTCCTGCCTTCAGCATGCAGTTGTGTTTCTGTCTAGAGTTCCCGGAGGTGATATTAGCTTTTGTTCACTCGCCAGTATGGTCCCTCCTGAGAGCATCTGTCACTGCAGGCATCAGAAGATGGATGAGTCTCAAGTAATCTGCTGCTTGAAACAAATGGTGAAAACAAGAGGACAAAGGGGTTGGAGGTCTGCAGAGGGGACAGACAACAACGGGGGGGGGGGGGGGGGGGGGGGGGAAACAGGGTTAGAAACCAGGAGTAAGCAGGCAATGTGGGACCTTGCAACAAGGATGGACGGCTCTGAACGCCTTGGAAAACCAGCTTCACCAGTGACGGCACCGATCCCAGGTAGTCTTCCTGTATCACTGTTAGGAAAATGATCCTTGTACTTGGTTTAAAGGTTTCATTGCGGGCAGCTTTTGCATATGAACTCGCTGTGTTTTCTTGTGACATGAATGGTTTTGACATCCATAGTCCTGGATGAATAATACTAGGATATTTTGCTGTAGAAGTAATTCATTATACTTGCATCGGTTTTTCTGCCTGATAAACCATAATCTAAGGAACTACCCTGACTTTTTTTTTTTTTTTTAGACAGCTTCCTGAAATATTTCACATTGTAAATCCTGTATTCATATTTATGGCAGCAGGTTGAATGTTTTCTGTATTGGCTGATATTTTTTTTTCTTCTTCCTGCTGAGTTAAACCAGACATGTTTTTAAACCTCAAACGCTTGTGGTCTGGAAATCTTGGCAAATAACTTTTGAAATGCTTCCTCTGAGGGTAAAAGCATTTATCAGATGATGAGCAAGGAAGGGAGTAAACTGAAAAACTGAGGTTGAAAATTTTTTTTTTTTAATTTAGAGTTTCATGGTTGGTTTGTGAGGGTACCCTGTGTTGAATGGCTGGGGAATTAAGATGATTAGAAATCTGAAAGCTTCACAAATGGTGGCGTATTTCCCCTCCGTAAGAGTGTAAATAATAGATGAAAGAGGGAAGAGTGACAGCAAAGGAGCAGGCATTGAGGAGAATGTGTGCCGGAGGAACAGAGGTCCCTGGCCTAGGGCCAAAGGTCTTTGCTCCGAGTGTAATTAGAAGAAAATACAAAAATGTCATTACTAGCAGGTGAAGTGTGCAGCACGTGGCCAAAAATATTGGAATTCTGGACCCAGGACCAGTGGGATTGAATTACTAACCTTTTTGTGTGTGTGAAAGAGAGAGATCGGTTTTGTCAGGAGCAGTGCCCCTTGACTTTGCTGACCATCTGTGGCACACTCAATGTCAGTGCCTTGCAAGGCCACCCAGCTCCAGAGTAAGATGTATGGGATGAGGGGGGGGCAGGGGGACAGGAGGACGTACTTTCTGCAAATCTTGCTTTTAATTTTCTCTCTCCTTCTGGCATGAAGGATGGAAAAGGAGAAGACTGAAGGTGATGGAAGAAATGTTTGAGGTAATTGTTTTTTTTTATAGGGGTGAGGTAGGGGGAGCCAAGGATTGCTTTTGTGAACTTTCTATAATAAGGTTGCTTTCTGGATCAATAGTTGAACTGGCTGACAGTTGAATTTTGCAATCAGAATCTTTTATGTGGGGCTGTGGCTTCAGCTGAGAAGAAGCCTGCGTTCTTTCCTTCTTTCTTTCTTGGAATTTATTGATCTTCTATGCATATGATAATGGGTGCTTTAAATACAAAGGCTAGTAAATGATGAGTTGGGTCTGTGCAGGAATGATTGTTTTGCTTCTAGATTAGGGTATATAGTAATAGAAAGAGGGAAGGGAGTTGGATTTAGCCCATACCTTTTTAGCTGCAGCTTAAGATAAGTTGCATTCTCATTTTACCTTCTATGGTTGGTATCAAACATGAGGAAATATTGGAATCGTCTTTGTTTATATGCCCTCCAATCTTGCCTTTCTTTATCTGTGGGTCTTAGAAATGTATCTAGTTATTTTCAAATTTGCAAAAATGTAAAGACCCATTTATTCATTTGCTTTCCTGATGGATTAATTTTTATAGTTTTATCTTTTTCTGCTGTATATATATATATATATATATATATATATATATATATATATATTTTTTTTTTTTTTTACTAATTCTTTGTAAACTGCTTTGAACTACTTTTGAATGGGAATTAGCAGGATATAAGAATCAGCCTACATTAAGGTACAGTATATACTTTCCTGTCCCTTACAATCTAAGGACCTCTTACTAAACCACACTAGCGATTCCCGAGCGGCAAATCAGAGGAAGCTAAGTTTGTACTTGAGGCAGTGAAGGATTCAGTAGATTGTGTCAATCTCTCATTGAAATACACTTAAATTGGGAGGCTCTAAGAAGATAAACTTTTTTTTTAACTCACTTTTAAAAAATTTGTATGAGGCAGTGGCGTAGGAAGGGGGGGGCGGTGGGGCGGTCCGCCCCGGGTGCACGCCGCTGGGGGGGGGGGGGGTGTCGTCTCCTTTGGTTCCTTGCTCCCTCTGCCCCGGAACAGGTTACTTCCTGATCTGGGGCAGAGAGAGCAAGGAACCAATGGAACCGACGCAGCTCCCAGCGACGTGGGCTCAGGGGCGGATCGGTCCTCCCGCCCACCCCTCACTGCCAAAGTAAGTTACAATGCGTTCCGGGGGGGGGGGGGGCGCGCCGGAGGGGGGGCGCCGTGCTGCACCGGGGGGGAGGGGGGTGCGCGGCGGCGACCCGCCCCGGATGCCAGTCGCTCCCGCTATGGCACTAGTATGAGGAAATAGGAGTGATGTGGCTGTATTAATTTTTCTTAAATTTCTTCCAAATTTCTGCTTACTGGTAGTTCTCTTGCTTGTGTTATTACGGGTTCGGTCTCTGGTTTTCCATGTTTGTTTCGAGATGAAGACTTTCTCATCCATTTTTTTCTGCATAAGTGTCAGAGGGCTTCTGTGAGTAGGTTTAAAGCTGAGAGCAGGAACGCTCGGGGGACTGATGTTCCAACATTCAGACTACCATTTTCCAGAACAGATGACATGTTTCCATAGGGGATGGTGCAAGGGGATTAAGTCCCATAGACAAACCTTCAACCTTGTACTCCCCTCGATCCTTCTCCCAGCCTTCTCAGATTTTGATGATAAAACTCAACAATCGTGATTACCTGAACAACACCCTTCGTAGAACAATCCTGTAAAAATGTATAATTGAACACGATACTTTTACATTTTTATTCTGCGTGTGTGGAATTAGGGAAATTTCCAAGAGCAATTTACCACCTCTCTTCCTTTTGATAGTAATAACAAAAAATGTAAAGTTAGTCCAATAAAAAAGATATTTTCTTTTCTATGTTTTATTTCTATTGATTGCCTTTAAAAGGGGACTAACATGGCTACCACATCACTCTTTGATGAAAGTGTGTGTTGATGGTTGCGACTATTGAGACTTAGGGGTTGTTTTACTAAGCTATGGTAAAATGTGGGACTTTTCTCCTCCCTAAGGCCAGGCTGAACGCAGCATTTTTAGGGCTTTTTCTTTTGTTTGAATTGTCTGTCTTGTGCTAATGTTCTCATTAGCATGTGCTAATCATAACATGCTAGCCAGATAACACAGGAACACCCACTCTTGGCCCAACATGCTCCCTCCCAAAAATATTTCTAAAAAATTAATTAAAATATTTAAAGCGTTGTTTACTAAGGCGCGTTAGCATTTTTAACACGCCTACAATTATCATGTGCACTAACTGTGTAGGCGCCTATAGGGATATTGTAGGCATGTACACTGTTAATGCGCGTACATGGGTAACACACGTTAAAGTCGCTAACACGCCTCTAGTGCATGCCTATAATGAGGCTTAGTAAACAAGGCCCTTAATGCGTGGGTTAGCGCTTGCAAACCTATGCAACTTTGTGCTTTGAAAATGAGCTCTTAACCTGTTAGCATACGATAACCACATATTAAGGGCTTAATACCATTTAGTAAAAGGTCCCCTTACTGTATGTATTCCAGCTGCTCCCTGCCACCCTAGGCAACTTCCTAGTCTTGCCTAATGGTTTTGGTAGCATTGTTATATATTCACAGGAGTACAGACTCATTTTGAAGGACCGTGAACCGCAATTAAATAATTAGGTATAAATCAAAAAAGAGAAAAATAATGTGATACTTGTTATTGACTAGGTTGCTATTTTTTTTTTGTTAGGAAAATAAACTGATAACTTTTTTTTTAAATTGGGCTTTCTTTTGTTTTGTTTCTATTTATCACCGTTTAAAATGGACTGACACAACAACCACTCTATTTGGTAGCTATGTTTGTATATTGCCAGTGTTCTTGTGATTCCTGGGGAAAAGGCCAGAAAAGAACAGGGTTGCAGCTTAGGAAAATATCTGTGAGGTAGAGTTTGCCCAGCAGTATTGTAATTTATGTGTACCCATTGGTAGGTAGAGCAGGGTGATAATTTAGCAGCGGTTAAGGGAGGAAGGCATCCTTTAACTGCAGCTGTGCTGTGTTTGGGCATTCAGAATTCTAAAAAAATGTGATTCAAGAAATGTTCTCTGGTTTAGTTATTTTTTTTTTTGTAACACAAGATATTGTGATACTAATATCAATGCGTTAGCCATGCCAGCATGCTGACAATGCATACGGCATTAAAAAAAATGGCCTTGAACATGTGTTTCAGAATCTCAGACCTGTGATTTTTTTTTATTGGGGGGGGGGGGGGGGGTAGAGAATGGAGAGAGGGCATTGTCTTAGTTATTTGATATGTACTTCAATTATATCAGATAGTAAGTTCTTAGAATTAACATTTGAAGTAAAGCTTTGAGACAGAATATCAGAGAATTGGAAACTCTCACAACTGGGGGTAGAGTAGTGGGTCTATTCTACCCCAGGGCTGGCCCAAGGGTGCCTGACGTGCTAGGTGAACCTTCATTACCTTCACCCACCAGTAGTCCAACATCTCCTGTTTCCCTCCCTACCCCTCAAAGTGTCTCTTTCCTAACCTCCTTCCCCTCCCCCTTGTTCAGCATCTCATGTCCTCCCAGCATCTCATCTCCCCTTCTCCTCCTACTGTCTCCATGTCCACATCTTCCCATTCTCTTACAAAGCCTACTCCCTCTCAGGGGCGTAGCTAGGAGGGGCCACGGGGGCCTGGGCCCCCCAGGTTTAATCTGAGCCCCTAGTTTTGCTAGGACTTCTTCGGCGCCGGTCTCCTCGCCTTCCTCCATTGCCTTGCCGCTTCCCACGCCACACTAAATACCTTTCCTGGCGGGGGTCTTTGCATGCTCAGTTTCACTTAAAGGAATGTGCAGGACGTCAGGAGGAAGAAAGCACAGGGCAGTGAATGCAGCGTGCCAGAGACCGGCACTGAGGAAGGCTTCGGCTGGTGGAGGTTGGAGACCATCGCCAGCAAAGGTATTTGGTGCGGTGGGGTGTGGTGGGGGAGGTGAGGAGACCGGTGCCAAAGAAGGCTTCGGCTGGCGGGGGTTGGGGACCCCCGCCAGCAAAGGTATTTGGTGCTGGGGGGGGGGCAAGGAGACCTGGTATTTGTTGTTGTGGGGTGTGGTGAGGTGTTGGGGGGAGGTGAGGCGGTGGGGGGGCGGGGTGGCAGACTAAATTGTTCCCCCCCCACCTCAGACTCTGACCACCTCCCACCGTGAGGTCTGGCTATGCCACTGCTCCCTCTCCTCCTCTCCTGCCACTGCCACCCTACCTCTGCACTAAAGCACTTTAAAGAGGTGTGTATGGCACAGAGCATCTGAGAGCAGGATGGAGTCAGTAGCAGTGGGCTGGGGGTGTGGTGCTGCAGCTTTTAGTATTTCTGCAGCCAAGGAGATGCTTGAACCCCTTTCAGTTGCATGCTGCCAGTCAGCACCAATAGCATCCCTAACTGCAGCTGGGCAGGCATCTGGGACCCCACCACCTGCCACCTCCCAGCCTCTTTCTACTGAACTATCAGATAGAGCCATAATCACTATTGGAGCCTTATGAGCAGGGATAGTATCTCCTGTCTGGTCAAGTGAATGTCTGCATGCAGTGCTACATAGCCACTGGCTCAAACTGCTTGTGTACTACCATGCTGGCACCTCCTGGGGGTGGTACCAGCAGCAGTGTGGCCCTGAGGGAGTTGTGGCTGGCCAAGGAACATCATTACCTGGTGCTGGAGTCCCTGTAGGAGGATGGGCCGGTGGATGGGCAGGATATACAAACTGTAGGGAGCAGCAGGGGTCAGTGTGCCAACTTCCCACTCATCCTCTATTTTTTATCCAGGGGGGGCAGGACTTCCTGTTGCTGATCTTAGTTAATTATTGCAGTTATACCACGTCTTCCCAAAAAATTTGAGCCCGTAGTGGTTTGCAAAAGAAAACAATCAGGAAAGAATAAAAAAAGATTTCATTGTACAGACAGGCCTTTTAAGAAATAAAATATCTTCAGATTTCAGCGAAATGAGCTTGAGACTAACGAATAGAAACAGGAAGAGAGTTCCAGAGCGAAGCAACCTGGTAAGAGAAGGATTGCTCCAATAGCTTTTTGAAGCAAATAAGGAAGGGAAGAGCAACTTGCTAAAGGTGGAACTTCATTGAGCCACAACACCAGAGAGAGAGCTCACTAACCATAGAAACTCTAATGGGGTCAAATCGATAAAAAGTTGAAATGCAAAACATAATATCTTAAAAATAATTCTCTTATGCATTGGAATCCAGTGAAGACTATAGAAGAGAGGACTTGCACGTTCAGATTTTGAACATTTAAATATTAAACAAGCCACCGTATTCTGGATCTATTGTAACCTCTCTTAATAGACCTGCTGCAGTGCCTCTGTAGAGGGAGTTGCAATAGTCTTAACTGTGACGAAATAAAAAATCGGTCTTGTGAGATTAGCAAAAGAAAGAAAGCATTTGCAGTGTTTGCAATCTGCACTTTTCAACAGCTGCAGGAACAGATGAACTTGGCTGTTGCTGCTTTTGCTGTAAGAGGACAGGAGTTAAGTGGGAGTGAAACCTGGGAGACAGACAAAGGCAGCCATGGTGATTGTGCTGCTCTCTGCCCCCTAAATACTGCTGTCCTAAACAACCACCTAATTTGATTCATGCAGGGGAGGACTGCCCGATTGCCCGCCCCCAATGCCGCTGCTCGCATTACAGCCCTCTCCAGTCCTACCTTGAAGGTGGTGGTCTTGTGGATTCTGTGGGGGCAAGAAAGAATCCCACTCTTTCCTGCCCGCTGCAGCTACTCTGCATGGCCCCTAGGTAGTAAAGGTAATTGGGAGACCCCTGGACACTGCCCGCAGCCCCACTGCTGCACTGCCGCCTCAATGCTGCACCACCACCCTTCCCGGCCCGGTCCTACATTGAAGGACCCCGGTAGTCTAGTGGCTTCTTTGGGGGCAGGAAAGAACCCCACTCTTTCCTGCCCTGTATTGCTACTGTGCCCGGTGGCAGCTCCACCGTGTTTTTCAGAATGGCTGCTGAAACTTACCGCAGCAGCCACGGGTCTCAGAAGTCTTGGCATCCATTTTGAAAAAGATGGCAGCACTACTGCCGGGCACCGTAGCAATAGCAGGCAGGAAAGAGTGGGGTTCTTTCCTGCACCCAAGGAAGCCACTAGACTATGAGGGTTCTTAAAGGTAGGACCAGGGAAGGCAGTGGTGGTGGATGTAGCATTGAGGCAGCAGGGGGGCAGCAGGCAGTGTCCAGAGGGTCTCCCAATGACCTTTACTGTCCGGTGGCCCCGACCACTGTTAGTCTAACCTTAGATTCCTTATAGAACTAGCCCTGTTCTTCCCTCCCCATCCCACTGCTTATTTGTTCATACCTTTCTTCTACCTTCCTCTTGCAGCAAAAGGGAGGGGGGCAGTGAATGTGATTCCTTTGCTGTATATGCCTATTCTTTTCTCGCCAGCAGGGCTGGATTTAAGATTTTGATGCCCATAGGTAAGACTAGATACATTTTAGAGAGCAAGAGTCTTTGTGTGTGTGTGTGCACATGCACATCCAAGGTCCCAAAGCTTGCAGAGGCAGAAGAGGAGCAGAGAAAAGCCACGGTGCCCCTTTGAAGCAGCACAAGC
This sequence comes from Microcaecilia unicolor, assembly GCF_901765095.1. Classification (NCBI taxonomy): domain Eukaryota; kingdom Metazoa; phylum Chordata; class Amphibia; order Gymnophiona; family Siphonopidae; genus Microcaecilia; species Microcaecilia unicolor. Next base: position 450,885,754 of record NC_044031.1, on the reverse strand, counting down.
ACATGACACTAAAATAAGCAGGAGCAGGTTCTTCTTTGACTTGAGTATTTGTCAACTTCAGAATTGCCTGGACTTAAATTCCGGCCCGAGGTGGGGGGGGGGGGGGCACATTTTAGTCTGCCACCCCACTGCCTCGCTGCTTCCCCTCACCACCTCGCCACTCCCCCCGAAAAAGCAAATACCTTTCCTGGCGGGGGTCCCCAACCCCCCGCCAGCCGAAGCCTTCTTCAGCGCCGCGTTCGCTGCCCTGCTCTTTCTTCTTGCTGATGTCCTGTGCACGCTCCTTTACATGAAACTGAGCATGCTCAGTTTCACTTAAAGGAGCGTGCAGGACGTCAGGAGGAAAAAGGAGCACAGGGCAGGGAATGCAGCGCTGAAGGAGACTTCGGCTGGCGGGGGTTGGGGATCCCTGCCAGCAAAACCAGGGGCCCGGGTGAAATTTTTTGGGGGGGGGGGCACAGGCCCCCGTGGCCCCACCTAGCTACGCCAGTGCTTCACATGGGTCATTATCTGCCTAAACCCCCAATAACTTAGTGTTGTTACTGTGGGTGACGTCTCTTAATGTGTATATTTCAGAGCTGCAAATTTTCCAGTATGTTGAGGATGTTAGGTTTTACAGTGTAAATATCGGCTCTCAATTTTACAGTGTGTAAATTAAACAGTACTGAAAGCCCTGACCTAGAAAGGAAAGGCTTTGGAACAGGCTCCATGTAATATGGGCACCACTGTGTCGAAAATTGGGCTTTCTTACGTGTTTTGTAGTATCGTTGCCTTGAATTAACGGGTGTGCTAAGGGAAAACCACCTCATTCTTTTACAGGATACCAGCTGTACTGTTAAGGGTTTCAGTGTTTGAAAATCCTCATGCTATAAACTCTCCCTTGGATTCTATATAGGTTGCCTAGAATTGCGCGCTGAAATGTCGGCATGTGCCCAAGATGTGTGCACAACTCAATTGAGTAACAAGCCCTTAACTATCAATAATTGCGTGTCAACATCAGTTATTGATGTCAATTAACATTTGTGCACACACCTGACTGCATGCTATTCTATAGGGCATGGCACTTAACTTGACTAGTGAGTAACTCAAAAGGGGACTTGGCCATGAGCGTGTCAAGGACATTCTAAAAAGCTGCATGCAGAATTATAGAATATGGAATCAGTACGACTAACTTGTGCACCTGCATTTATAGCAGGCGTAAATGGTGGCGCCTAAAGGTAGGCATGGGAATTGATTCTAAGCGTGATCTTATAAAGGGGGCGCATGCCCTTTATAGAATTGCGCTTAGTGCTGAAATTGTGAGCACCATTTCTAGAATTCCCTTCGCTGTATACATTCTGCTCATGTCAGGTGACCTTTCCTCTGCTAGTGGCTATTCCTCTGATGCAGTAGGTTTGTGCTGTGGTGATAATTTTTGATGTCAAATGTGTTAACAGATGCATATTTTTGTGTTTTTCGCAGGTATTTGAGAAGTAGACGGCATCTTGTATAACTTTGCTTGCAAACTTCTCTCTTCTGGCTACAAACATTATCATGACTGTATTTCAAAAGGACAGAAGGATTTAAAGCAGGTACTTTGCTGCATGCTCACTGTTAATATTGATTTGGTTTGCCTTTGGTATTGTTTAGCAATTCATAATTTTTCTTCCTGGGATGATTATTTTTTTTCTCTCTTTTGAGATGGACCACGTGTAAAGAGGTTAATGATGGGGTTCCATAGCTGTGGATACGTTTTAGGGAGCAGTTTGTCCAAAAGGGTTAGTTTTGCACATACTGTGAACCTGACTCCTAAGCCAGGGCGTGTGGAGTATGATCCCAGTCTCTCAAATTTACTGCTAACGCTCTCTTTAAAACTTATATTGTGTCTAAGAGGGCTTTACTCTGACATTTGTAAGATTGTAACCAGGGGCGTATCTGAGGTTCAGCTGTAGGGGGGGCAGGGGCTAAAGTGAGGGGGCACATTGTAGCCCCCCCCCCCCCCGGCAGCAGCTGTCGCCGACCCCCCCCCCCCCCCCGCCGTCAACCCTCCCCCGCTGTCGCCATTACCTACCCCCGCCGAGGTCCGCGTCCTCCTGCCTGCCGGTGCCTTTTACTTCAGCTGGCGGGGGACCCAACCCCCGCCAGCCCAGCCGAGGTCTTGTTTAAGTTTTCTTCCTCGTGCTGTGCTGCTGTTAAAAGCTGCATCCCTTCCCTTCCAGTTTTGGACGGAGTCTGACGTCGCAGCACGTTGTACGTGCAGGACGTCAACGTGCTGCGATGTCAGACTCCATCCGAAACTGGAAGGGAAGGGATGCAGCTTTTAACAGCAGCACAGCACGAGGAAGAAAACTTAAACAAGACCTTCGGCTGGGCTGGCGGGGGTTGGGTCCCCCGCCAGCTGAAGTAAAAGGCACCGGCAGGCAGGAGGAAGCGGACCTCGGCGGGGGTAGGTGACGGCGGGGAGGGTTGACGGCGGTAGGGGGGGTCCAGGGCGAACTCTGCGGGGGCCCAGGCCCCTGTGGCCCCACGCAGATACGCCCCTGATTGTAACACATATAGACAACCTGTCCAGGTTTGCTTGGAAATTCTTTTTGATCTAGCCTGTGGCACTCAAGATGATGGGAAATATTTCAGCCTTTCTGCTACATTTTCTCGACCACATTTCTTTGTACTCAAGGATCTCCTCTCCTGCCACAAGTTTGGTGTCCAGATGGTAATTTCTGTGCATACAGTATATCTCATAGACACTGCCTGGAAAGTGCAATGCCTGCATTCAGTATCTCGCAGCAACCTGATCTCTTAGACGTGACATTGGTTACTTTTGCTTTGTGTTCTTTATAAGTTGTCGTGCATTTTCCTTTCTGTGCAGGCAGCCCACAAATATGCTTGCATGTTTTTCTGTGACTGCTCACAGCTAGAAATGCAGATATGGTAAAGAGACTGCAGCTGAGCTCAGCTCATTGTGTTGTGCTGCTCTCCTGATGAATCCAATAAGCCATTGATTTTGCAGTTAGTAAATATGAGGTGGTAGAGGTTGCGGGCCAGCTCAGGAAACATGATGTTGTTTTAGAAGTCGTAGGCCTGTTGTGTGGTTAGTGAACGCAAAGTGATATGTACCTCACGCTGAAAGATTTGGTGCAGCTGCTTTTGGCTATAAATACTGGGGAGCAGGCTGCAGGGTATAACCAGGAGAAAGGATGTTGATCCTTTATTTTGGTCATTAAGCCATGATGTATTTCAGTGGCCTTGCATTTTCAAGAGGTGAAAGACCTGCTCCTGCTTTATGACCCTGTCATATCCTTAGGGCACCATTGAGGCCCAATAGAACAAGGGGGTCATTGCCACAGCCTGGGTTCCATTTATTGCTGCTTCACTACCACACAGATAGCAAGCTTTTTTTTTTAAAGCTATTGGTAACGTTTTAGTTTGGAATGTGTGTATTAAGGGATGGAGGGAGGGGAGGAGGAGAATAAAAGAGTGAACTGTTGCATTTTGCTGTACCAGGTGCCAGGAGGAAGCAACATTAGCCTTTTTGATATGGGAGGCAAACACTCTGGCCCCTGAAGTTAAGGCTGCAATAATTGAAGAGGTCAAAGGATAGCTGAGTGGAGTCAAGGGGACACCGTGGGGTGTATTTTGTTACTTAGTTAAAAAGCAGCATCCTAAAACCATAGAGGATTCTCTTCAGAATCCGCTTGGTGAAAAGGTTTTATGAGTCCTAAGGTAAAAGGTTGGAGGGGGAGGGGGGAGTGCTAATTTATTTCAGGAATGCTTGGTCTGACTGAATGAAAGGATAATCCTTACTAAACATAGGCAGCCAGGCTAGGGCAGTTGAAGCAAGGCTGAAAAGGACATTTGGGGTTGGAGTGTACTTTGCTTTCTAAAGTGTTTATCCTTTTAATGACTTGCTATCAGAAAAGAATTCCAAATAGCCCAGGCATTGTTTCTTCCAGGGGAAAGTGTCCTCTGGATTGGGGGAAGGGGGGGGGGGGGAGTATAAAATGAGGCAGAAAGGCCATTAAGTCTTTTTCAGAAAACCCCATTTCCCCTTGAAAATGAAGGTTCTTTTTGGTCTTTTCCTGTTTGTTAAGATCAGACTTGGACGTGAGCATAATTTAGTATGAGCTGTAACTTAAAACTAATTTTAACCTAAGGAATCTTATTTTGGGAAGATGAAGAGGGCAGAAAATAGAAGTGGTTTGTTTATATTTTGGGAAACAGAAAACTAGAGAGGAATTAACTTTGGGACCAGGAGGCCTCATTACTTCATAGCATTATGGGCTGTCTCCAGGTTTAAAGTGTTATGTTTGTTTTTTATGCTTTTGTTAAGTTATTGCAGGTTTTTAAGTTATAAGTAATCTTAAATAAAATAAATAAATTGATCTGTTTGTTTATCCATGTCATCCCCTGCCAAAAACATAAGTTTCAATACTATCAGTCCTCAGGCCATACCTAGCTGGTTAGATTTTCAGGATATCCAACAATGAATATGCAAGAGAAAACTTCACATGTACTATTTCTGTTCTTTTTAGTTCAAATTTCTTAAAGCTTTTTAAGATAGCACTACCTCTGTTCTATGCAGATTTATCTCATACATATTCATGTAGGTATTCTGGAAATCTTACTGGCTAGGTGTGTCCCGAGGACTGGATTGAGAACCACTGCTATAGAGCAAATCGCTATAAGAGAATGGAGTCCTGGTTCAGAAAGGGAAGAGACTTCTGCTATGAGTTTAACATATGCATACCTGATCTTGAGCTGGCCTTCCATTTTCAGGGTACAGACTGCAGGTGTGCCTGGCGCTGGCTGAATTTTCAACTACTGGAATTGCTGTCAAAGCCCACTCCAGCCCAACTAGAGCTGTCTATCTATAATCATAAAGTAGAGGTCTACCTGACACTAGCCTTACTTCCCAGCTACTGAATTTGCTGCCTAAGCACAGCTAAGTTTTGTTTTGATTCTGTTTTCTTTCCATATCCTTTGTGTTTATCCCATATGTTCATGAATTCCATTACCATTTTTGTCTCTTGTCACCTTCTGCGGGAGGGCATTCCAGGCATCCACCACCCTCCCCATTAACAAGTACTTCTTTAGTTGACCCTGCTGCAACCTCAATTCATGTCCTCTAGTTCTACCGCTTTGTATAATAATACCTTTCAAGTACTTAAATGTGTGCCATATCACCCCTACCCTTCCTTTCCTCTAGGGTATACATATTTAGGTCTTCAAGTCTCTTCTCATATGTCTTTTGATACAAACCACATACGTCACTTTTCTCTGAACCACATCAAGTCTGTTTGTCCTTATGAAGATACAGCCTCCAAAACTGAACGCAATACTCCAAGCTGGGTTTCACCAATGACTTGAACCAGGGGCATTAACACCTCCTTTCTTCTGCTGGTTATACCTCTCTCTATGCAGACTAGTATCCTTCTGGCTGTGGCCACCGCCTTGTTGCATAGTTTTGCCACCTTGAAATCTTCAGACATGATTACCCCAAGGTCTCTCGCCTGAAACATGGTTATAAGTCTCACACCTCCAATCTCATACATCTCCTTTGGATTTCTGCAACTCAAGGAGCATGCCCCTGGATGGCAGGCTTCTTACCAGAATGTACAAGCAGCCTACGTGCAGTTTAGGTCCCTTGGCCTGTTATGACTTCTGTACCAATCAGAGACACATCACAATGATTATCAACCACAAATTAGTTATCAGTACACACTGCTGTAAGTAAGTTGAGGTTTATTCATTATGAATGTTATGGTTTTCAGAACCTTTACAAGTGTGAAGATGCTGAAGATTTATACAGTTATTCCTTTTGCAATATAACTAATCAAACTTACACCACAATACACTTATGTATTCAGTTAGATCTTCAGATGGTAGGCTGAATTCTTTGATTATTAGTATCTTATCTCACCAAATTCTTTATCAATCTAATTTTTATATTTTTGTAATTTTTTAAACTCTCCTATAAATTTCAATATCATATTAAATTTAAAGTCTTATAGTTCTCCCATCTTATTGCACTTTGGAATTTCCAGGAAGATAAGTGAATTATAAGACTTAAATATGATATTGACAATTATAAAAGATAAAAAATGAAAAATATAAAAATTAGATTGATAAATAATTTAGTGAGATGACTGACTATTGCATAGTTTGGAGTTAATTCCTTTTTTAACATAACTTCGTCTTCAGATTGTGGTTTAGGTATTTTAGGTGGGGTATTTTTATATATATGTTTTAACTTTAGCACTGGAGAGTGCCTTAAATTGATTTCACATCTGTCTTTTTCTTTTTTCAACTTGTGTGGTTAAGTTTCAAAATGACATGAGCATATATAGTTCTGAATAATTTCAAGTAATTCAGCAGGCACTATCACAATTTCTCGTGCTTATAAGACCTCAACAGCGACTCATTTCACAAGAGCTAACTTGATCTTGATTTGCCATCGTCTTCATCAGTTAACAAACTTTTTATATTTAATTAGCATTTCAAAATGTTTTTTAGTTTAGTTTTTTTTTAAGGTAAAATGCAACATCGTATTTAAAATATACTTAGCTCATAATTGTAAATCATTCAGTGGACCACTCGTCGACATGTGGTGTGTTTTGCATTCTTGCTGCATCAGGTTCGGTCCACTATCCACGTCTCATAATGCATTTGATTTCAAGGTCTCAATTAGATTCAGGTAGAAACATAGAAAATATAATGGCAGATAAAGGCCATATGACCCATCAAGTCTGCCCATCCTCTGTAACCCCTAATTCTTCCTGTTCCTAAGTGATCCCACATGCTTATCCCATGCCTTTTTAAATTCTGGAACAGTTCTCGACTCCAACACCTCCACGGGGAGGCCATTCCATGCCTCCACCACCCTTTCTTTGAAATAATACTTACTTAGGTTACTCCTAAGCCTATTCCCTCTTAACTTTGTTGTATGCCCCCTCATTCCAGAGCTCTCCTTCATTTGATAAAGGCTCTCTTCCTGTACATAAATGCCCTTGAGATATTTAAACGTTTCTATCATGTCTCCTCTCTCCCTCCTCTCTTCCAGCGTATACATGTTGAGGTTCATAAGGCTGTCCCTATAATTTTTGCTTTCAGGACCGCTTACTAATTTTGTAGCCGCCCTCTGGACCAACTCCATCCTGTTTATATCTTTTCGTAGGTGCGGTCTCCAGAACTGCATGCAGTACTCCAAATGAGGTCTCACCAGAGACTTATACAACGGCACTATCACCTCGTCTTTCCTGCTGGTCATACCTCTCTTTTGTGCACCCAAGCATCCTTCTGGCTTCGGCCATCGCTTTTTCTACCTGTTTGAAAGCTTTAAGGTCGTCAGACACAGTCACCCCCAAGTCCTGCTCTTCCTTCGCACACTGAAGCACTACACCCCCTATACTGTACCGTTTCCTTGGATTTTTGTGACCCAAGTGCATGACCCTGCATTTTTGGGTTAAACCTTAGTTGCCAAATATCAGACCAGTTCTCCAGCTTCGCTAGGTCCTTCCTCATGTCATTCACACCCTCCAGGGTGTCCACCCTGTTGCAGAGTTTAGTATCATCCGCAAAGAGACAAACCTTACCAGGTACAGTAGGCATTTCCTTTTTCTTGGAGGACTCATAATCTAAGTTTGTGTCTGAGGCAATGGAAGGTTAAGTAGCTTGCCCAGGGTCACAGTGAGTGGCAGTAGGATTTGAACCTCGACCTTTCTGGTTCTCAGGCCACTGCACTAACCTTTAGGCTAGTCCTCTAATTTTCTTTGAGATCCATTCACTTTGGCTTGATTGGAGCTGGGAGAAAGGGAGGTTCTACATTTTGTTCCTTGTGTACGTAGCCCAGCCACTGTAGTAACAATCTTATGACGAGCAAGCACAGAACATGGCTGCCTTTGGGAACTCACCACAATGGTGCTTTTGATCCATTTGGCAGGTGTTAACTGTTGAGTGGTGATTGGGATTCAGAAGATGGGGGAGAGGGGAGAGAGAGACTGAGTTTTGTAAATATTTGACTTAGTGATGTCTCTAACCCCTGTTAGCTAAAGAAGGAGCTAGGCTCAAGAGATGAAGTTGGGTCTCCTGTGTTGTAGGAACTACTTTGATAGCCTGTGTTCTGTTAGCATAAATAATAATATACACTTGACACTTCTGTTTTTTGCTTACAGTAAAAGTTTGAAATCTTTCTTGGATACCAGAGTAAATAATTCACAGATCAGTGTTAGCCATTTTCATTGGACAATATTTGTTTTGTGTATGATTGCATAGACACAGTGAGATGGCAGCTGGGGCTGTATGAGAGCTGGAGAGAGTCTGTAAACTGATGCAGCAGAGACAGACAAACCTGATTTTAAAGGACCACCTGAATAATTGTGATGTTTGTGTGTGCCTGATCCCTTGCCAGAACTCAGAGGCCACATTGCCTAGGACTGTATTTTATCTTTGATCTCAGCCCTGAGCCCTGCAGTTGCCTTGGTAATTGCGCCACTTCAGGGAGACTTGGGGAGGGGGGGCAGAGCTTTGTTTATATCACCCAAGAATTTCTGGCATTTCAGGAAAGCAAGAAGGCAAAGAGTCTTGGCTGTGACATTCAGAGAAAAATGTGTTTTATGTGGGTGAGAAAAACAGACTCTGTTTCCTTGGTGTTTGCAGCAAAACTCACTTTGGGGGCCGATGCAGTAAAATGTGCATTGCGCACAGGTTAGCAAGGATTTTTGCACATGATTTTGAGTGTGCCGTACGTAGAAACAAATTTTGCACATGAACTAACTGTGCGCAAAGCCTTGGGTAGACATTGGCAGACAGCACTTTCACATCCATGCTAATGAAGCTAATGTAGATAAATACAAAGCAGACAAAAAGGCTCCATCAGTGGCATAGGCAGACACCCAGTTTTCGACGGCCCTGAGCCCCCTATCTCCACAGGCAATCCGTGCTCTCAAACCTCCCTCCCCATGTACCTTTTAAACACCACTTCTTCGCCTGCAGCAGTGACCGAAGCACACTGCTCAGCGCCAGCCCACAGCCTTCCCTCTGATGCAACTTCCTGTTTCTGCATAGGGTGAGCCAGTGTTGAGCCGTGTGCAATGGTTGCAGCTCACTGCTGGGAAAGAAATGGTGTTTAGAAGGTACTTGGGGGAGGGGGGGAATACCCAGTGTTTTCAGCTGGTGGGGTTGGGAATCTCGGCTGTACAGCAACTGGGTGGGCCTGGGTTTTAGATCTGCAAGTCAGCCAAACACCGTAAAGACATGGACTGCCCAGCCCCAGCCTTGGGTGAAAAAACAAGGCACCAGAAGAAGGAGACAGAGGAACTCTGGCTAGGGTCCCCAGAGATGAAATTAAAACAGACATACACCACATCCAAGAGCAGCACAAACACAGTTAAAATGGTGGAGAACCCCAGTGCACCCCTCCTCTCCCCCACCCCCTTCCTCCCCCAACATCCCTTCCCCCGTTACCATCCATGCCACCCATCAGCTGTGCCATCCCCATCACCAACAGGCAGGCCAGTGAGTCACTATAAAGCTTATGGGTACCCATTTCCACTTTAAACCATAATAAACCAAACTTATCTTATGCTTCCCATTATTAATTTGTTCTAATATAATATAATTTGAAAACTGTGGAACAGTTGTTCTTGTCTCCATCTGAATCAGTAGTTTCTGTTTAGAACATCTGCAGTCCAATCAGTAAGCAACAAACGGCAAACTGGTACAAAACTAAAACGAATTGCCTGGTCATGTTGAAGGACAATTGATCCAATCCATGACGGCCTCTGGCAATGAGTATGATGTCCATTTGCCTTTATTGAGCACTGTTAAGGTGGCAGGATATTGTAGAATAAATCTTTCTTATTTCTACACCAACATAGCACATGCAGGGGAAAAAGCACGCCACCTAACAGTCAGCGCGGCTGAACAATCTTTAAATATTTCAATCAGATCACCATCTAATTTTATTTCACCCCTGCAGCCTTTGTAGAGCCGAAGCATTGATGATTTTTGTGAATAGAGGTGGAATTTGGCTATTATTACACAAGGTCATAAATCCCTCGTTTTGCGCTGGCCCACGCCGTGAACTCAATTTAAGCAAATCGCTCCTCCCTCCCCTGCATCGGGAAACCACCAAAAGCCAAGTTTCTAGTTTTGCTTTAGTTTCATTTCTGATATTGACTCCAGAAAACTCGGAGATTATCACAGTGAGAACAGTTTTCCAAATCGTCCAGCTTCTGTTGATGTTCCTGAGTTAGCCGCTCCAATTTAGCCAACCCCTCTGCTTGGGCCTGTTGAGTATCTTCAACCTCTGACACTCGCACCTCTAATTCTCCGGTATGACGAGTAAGCTCCGATGTTAACGTAGTCAGACCTATTAGTTGTTCGGAGAGTTGAGTGAACCTGCGGTCCAGCGCATGCACCACTGACTAAGTCAGCTCTGTTATCATGGAATCTGAGTAACATAGTAGATGACGGCAGAAAAAGACCTGCATGGTCCATCCAGTCTGCCCAACAAGATAAACTCATATGTGCTACTTTTTGTGTATACCTTACCTTGATTTGTACCTGTCCTTTTCAGGGCACAGACCATGTAAGTCTGCCCAGCAGTATCCCCGCCTCCCAACCACCAGCCCTGCTTCCCACCACCGGTTCTGGCACAGACCGTATAAGTCTGCCCAGCACTATCCCCGTCTCCCACCACCGGCTCTGCCACCCAATCTCGGCTAAGCTCCTTAGGATCCATTCCTTCTGAACAGGATTCCTTTATGTTTATCCCATGCGTGTTTGAATTCTGTTACCGTTTTCATTTCCACCACCTCCCGCGGGAGTGGGTCTGTGACTGAAATGAAGAAGGAGGGGAAGCTGCCATATTGGCCTCCAGAGCCCAATTCCTTTCTTCCTTTCTCCGAGGTGGTTTAGATTCCATCACCATCATAAAGCGGGTGAGATATTTGGCCATATGCCTCCGTGGTGCTCCTTCACTAAAATTTGTTCATCTGAAACCAAGGAAAGCTTTAGTAAAAGTTGATTAGAGATGGGGCTCCAAGCAGCCGGTAAACCACACGTCCACTCCCGCTCACTACGTCATGTTACTCTCAACTTTATATAACGTGCTTTATGTTTTCTGTGTTATTGTTTCGTCAATTTAATTAACAAAAAAAGATTTCATATAAAGGAAAGATTCCCTTATATGGTTTAAAAAAATGTAAGTTTTGCTAGCTTCTTAATATTTCAGTATTAATGTTATCTATTTGTAATTTCTAGAGGTTGTTTTAACCTCTTTTGATGTTATCCACATTGAACTCTTTGGGCATATGCTGTTTCTTTGACCTTTGTAATATAAATGTTTTCCATGAAGCCATGCTGAAAAAAGAATATTGACACTCATTGAATTGCATGTGCATATGTCTGTGTGTATGTTGGAATTCTATTCTGTCTGTAAATATTGGCACTTTATATACAGAACAGCAATCCAGCATGGTTGTGGATGTATGCACATGCAATCTAACAAGTGCTGATACAGTTTTATTATGTGCAAAACATAGTTGCCACTAGTCAAGGAGGTTTTATGACAGAAGGCAGTATGACATCAAAAAGTTGAAGCCGTCTCCCCCGTGGAGCCGCCGTATTGTGTGACCCCCAAACATTCGCAGATTCTATCGAAGCATTCCACTTTTCACTCATCAGACCACAAAACTTTCTTCCTCATACATGACATCGAACATGTAGTGTCTCCTAGGTGTTCAGTTGCAAAAAAGTATTGCTTTTTGCCAATCATACTACTATGAAATCTAAATGCTCCAAAGCTATGTAATGGCATATGTTTACCTCTTAACTCTAATGCCACCTGTTACTGAAGCTACAATCTTGACAGGTTGTGCCAAAGGATTGCACGTTTTTATACCTAAAATTACTCTTACTCCATCTGACTATCAGATACAGTTCGAAAGACTGCGGTTTCCAGTTCAACAAGCCTTTGCAATGTCAATAAATAAGGCTCAAGGTCAAGCAGTAAGTCACAGGTGTCAACATAACAAAACCCATGTTTTTCACATGGCCAATTATATGTCGCTTGTTCACGAGTTGGCGCAAATAAGTCTTTACTAGAGAAAATAATATCCCAGTTCAATATAAAGTGTCCAAATTTATTCGGTACTCTTACACACACACTTGTAGATAGAAAAATTTACAGGTTTTCTTCCATATCATTGATCATTTAGCGATTCAAAATCAGTTCTTAAAATGCCTGTGATGTGGATAAATTCAATAACATCAACAAAAATTGTCTACTGCATAAAAACCAACGGGACTCGTTTCACCGAAAAATGGCTTCATCAGGTATCTATACCTATTCTTTAGATTTCATGGCTCGCATTAGACATCAAACAAAATGTAACGACCATCATAAATGAGTTAAAAATACATACATATGGTGTAATGACACAAAATTAAACCTTGCTATTCTCAATTACAAAGTACTAACCTATCGCTGAGCAACACTAGTGGGGACAGCTAGTGGTCAATATTTTCAATGGAAAAAGGTTAATAATGGAGTTCCCCAAGTGTTTGTTTTTGGTCCACTGTTTTTTAGCATATTTATAAGTGATCTATGAGTGGGAATGAGTGAGGTAATTAAATTTACTGATGGCAAGTTACTCAAAGTTGCTAAATCACAAGAGGATTGTGAAATATTGCAAGAGGACACCACAAGACTGGGAAACTGGGTATCCAAATGGCAGATGACATTCAATGTGAGCAAGTGGAAAGTGATACTTGTTGGAAAGAGGAACCCAAACTTATAGCTACATGATACAAGGTTCTGCATTAGGAGTCACCGCCCAGGAAAAGGATCCAGGTGTCATAATTGATGTTGCATTGAAACCCTCTATTCAAGGTGCAGCGTCAGCTAAGAAAGCAAACAGAATGTTAGGAATTATTAGGAAAGAAATGGAAAACAAAACCAAGGCTATTATAATGCTTTTGTATAGCTCCATAATGAGACCACACCTCAAATATTGTGTGCAAGGTTTGGTTACAACATCTCAAAAAAGATACAGCGGAATTAGAAAAGGTATAGGTAAGGGTGATGAAAATGATTAAGGGGATGGGATGACTTCCCTATGAGGAAAGGCTAAAGAAGCTAGGGCTCTATAGTTTGGAGATGAGATGGCTGGGGGGGGGGGGGGGGGGGGAGGTATCGTAGAGGTCTATAAAATACTGAGTGAATGGATACATGTGAATTACTTGTTTACTTTTTTTCTAAAATGACAGAGATCTGGGGTTACACAGTGAAGTTACTAAGTAGTAAATTTAAAACAAACCAGAGAAAATATTTATTCACTTAACATGCAATTAAACTCTAGAATTCATTGCCAGAGAATGTGGTAAAAGCAGTTAGCTTAGTAGAGTTTAAAAAAGGTTTAGACCAATTCTTGAAAAAGTCTATACGCCATTATTAAGATGAACTTGTGAAAATCCACTGCTTATTTCTTGGATAAACAGCATAAAATCTGTTTTATTCTTTTGGGATCTTGCCAGGTACTTGTGACTGGTATTTATCACTGGGCTTGATGGACCATCGGTTTGCCCCAGTATGGCAGGTACTTATGTTCTTATGGTAAATCTTTTCAGGAGTGGCCAACCTGCCAAAATTACTCTAAGGGCATAGCAGCAACTCATCTGAGAATTCACAAAACTTCACAGAAAAACATCTAGAGAACTACTGGCCTTTCTAGCCACAGTTAAGGTCAGGTTCGTGACTCCACAGTAAGAAAGAGATTGGGTAAAAATAGGATTCATGGGAAAGCAGTAAGAGCGAAACCACTGCTATTGAAGGCTAACAGCAATGCTCATCTCACATTTGCAAAAACAAACCTGGATAATCCCCTTCTGGGATTATATTCTATGGACAGACAAGTCAAAAGTGATCTGATTTTAGTTCTTAGTTATGTAATCATTCTTGGAATATAAGAAATTAGTAATTAAGTGCGTGCCAGCTTAGAGCACTTTGTGTGCTGCAAAAGGTGTTTGGATAACTAGTTGTCAGCAGTCATTCACTGAAAGCACATTTTTCAACCTGGCCAACCTAGAGGTTTCATATCAACAAGAGGGATCAGAGCTCCACAGAAATCTTGCTATGCTTGACAGGCTTAATGAATGACCCTAGCAGTTTTGGCAAGCACTCAGAAGTCAAGTACCAAGGTTCTCTTATCTTTGGAGTTTGACTCTGTGGTGTTGCCTCCTCTCATGAACAGGCCTAACAGTTGTCCAAGAAAAGGTTTTGCTGCTGAGACTGAGTCAATACATGAAGGATGTTTGTATGAATATGTCAGTAGAAATCCACTCCATTTGTAACAACTGCCCATCAAATTTCAGATCATAGGAGAAAACAAATTCCACTGTGTTTTAAGTGTTGTGAACCATGCATTGAATTCCTGGCAGTTAAAGGATGCAAAGTGTCACTTTTATGACTGGAAAGGTCACATTAACCATGTGCTGTATGAAGTCCAAAATGTCAAGGAAGAAAAGAAAAGCTGTCTATAAGCAATCACAGGCTTCTTGGACACATTTTGGAGTTACCTTAAGGGTCAAAGCATCCACATCATTGAATCATAGTGATTCTCGGTGGGTCACTTTAGAGGCTTATTTTCAAAGCACTTAGCCTTCCAAAGTTCCATAGGTTTCTATGGAACTTTGGAAGGCTAAGTGCTTTGAAAATAATGCCTCTTTGTGAGCTGAAAATGAATTCAAGATCTGCATTTGCTTTCATCTCATAAGACACTAAGAGGCTCATTTTCAAAGCACTTAGCCTCCCAAAGTTCCATAGAAACCTATGGAACTTAGCCTCCCAAAGTGCTTTGAAAATATGCCTCTAAACATTCTATCTCTCTGTGGGAGCAGATGCACAGAACTCTGGTGCTGTGGAGAACACCAGCTAGAACACAGAGTTTGAATTACCGACCAGTGCTCAACACTAACATCATGCGAATTATATGCACGTTGTTAGTGTTGAACATTGGAAGGGGAAGAAATGTTCCTGGTGCATGCTCAGAAGAGCATGTTGCCCAGTCAAAAGGCACTGCAAATGCAGGAAACTTGTGAAAACAGATCAGCAGGGAAAGGCAAGTGAAAGATGGAGTGTGGTGTTCGCATAAAAGTGATGTAAAATTATTTATCTTTGTTACGATATGTATTGAACTGCTAACGCTGAGACCAAATCATTTTTTGAGCTGTGCCTTTAGGAGGTGAGCTACAAGGTGCCCTGTAGGATTCTCATTGTGCTGGGGAAAAATACTTTTAGAAAGTAAAACCTTCTGAGTGGTATAGGTTTGTACACCTCAGAAAGCAAGGAAGAGCTCCAAACATGCAGGACTGGTAGCAACTCAAAAACAGTTGGTAGTTTTTAGACGTTAACACAGGGGGTTTCCATGCGCTGTTTCCTGAGCATTTCACTGAATCGCTAATGGCTTCATTTAAATACCAGCAAGCTCATTTGCCATAGGACTCTTGGTGGCTGTTTCCGTGCACAGTAGAAGTGGTCTCGAAAACCTCTATGCATTGGCTGCACAATAATGTTTCATTTAGACTGACTAAATCCAATCTAAATGAAACATTGCAAGCCTGTTTTGTTTTGAGCCCTCCCCCAAGTTCTGAAGTTGTAATTTTCAGTAATTTTGCTATATGACTCCCTGAAGAAAGCAAGTTACCTTGATCTTGCGTTGTAATGTGGTCACAGAGCAAGCAGCTTTGTGGACGATTAGTCTGAAATGAGTAGAATTTGAATGTTGTAATTCGTCAGTATCAGGAGGCACTAGTTAAGATTGAGCTCACGTATGTCTTAACTAAATAATTTTTAGACTTATCAAGAACCAAAAAGTCTTTCTGCAGTTGGATTGTTGGTGACCTAGATCAGAAGTAATTAATGCAGTATTCATGATCTCCATCAGAATTAAAGCATGTAGGTTTGATAATGGGACAGCTGAGAGACCTATTAGGATGTGTAAGTTTGAATGGGGTGCTGGGACACTGTAACGAATACTCTTAACTCTAGGGATTCGAACCCCCATCTACAGCGTTCCCCAGGCTCCTACAGGCTACAGGGAGTCCGGGGCTTTTTCTGCCAGGTCTTCCCTGCCTCATCTCATCCCAGGGTGGTCCGGAAACAACGTGGATCGCGGTGAAAACACGATCCCATGACAGACCTGCTCCCTGGCACCAAATGCATCTTGGAGCTCACAGCTCCCAAGGGCCAGATAAATAATAAAAATATAATTTTATATACTAGTTACATATAGCTTTTGTAAAAGTACTCGGTTTGACTTTTGCTCTACAGGAGGTATTGAGAGCTTTCTCCCTTAAACACCCAGTGTTCCCCTGCCCCTCCCCCCCCCCACAAGAAAATTAATAGTGATGAATAATTGTAGGCTCTGTACCTAATTAGAAGAATTTTAGACATGTAGGTTTCCAAAATGGCACATATATACGTCTGTGTGTCGGCACATACACATCTGCGTTCTGAAATGCCCACTCTCACGAGTAAGCGTCAACACATAGACATGTATGTTGCCAAGTTGCTTCCGTTGATGTTTTAGACATTTGACGCATACAAAATGGATTCTCCCGTTGCGTGTTGCCAGTACATACAAGTGCTCTCCTATTTGTATTTTGGACAAGGCTCTACATCGGCAGATTATTTCTAAAATGCTATTGGAATTGGATATGTTCCATCCTGGACCTTTCAATTCCAATTTGTGTGTTCTTTCTAAGATGGGCCTTTGTAATATATAAAAATTTGGTGGTCCTTTTTCCACTAGATAATTAGCTTTGCTTATAGAAAGCAACATAAAAATGATCTAAATAAAGTTGTTGGTAAAATAATTTTTAAAAATGCTGAGCTTAGAACAGTGTGTACAGATGAGTAATCATCTGCAATAGAACAATACAGTTCCATTACGGAGGAGTGAGAGGCATACATCATTTATGGAGTCAAAAGTGCATTTAGGCAGTTTTCCTTCAAGTGAGGATTTAGTGCTCTATTGTTTTGCCTTTCCATGTGATGTTTATTAGCACACTAGCTACCGTAAGTGTTTAGTGTATCCAGCTTCTTCACAGCAGTGTTCATTTATTCACTTCATGTTGAAGTCCTTCCTGCACATCTGATTGCAGTGACATAACATCAACTAAAACCTCAACAAATGAAGTCAGTGGACACTGGTCCCTCTCTAACTGAAAGCCAGAACATTTTAATCAGCTTTAAATAATATAAAACTGATTTTAAAACATTTTTTTTAATTAGAAAAAAATTTGGGGGTTTTGTTCACCTGGCTGCTTTGTCCAAATATAGTGCTTGGAATGCTTTTTATAAACTGCTGCAAAATTGCATTTTATATAACCAGCTATATAGTAATTCTTAAAAGCTTTTGAGGCAGACATAAGATGGATCTGATTGCAACAGTAAATTTGTGTGCCATGGTTTCCAGCTTGCTTAACTTTACTTGAATTCCATATCCCCATGCCTAAATATAGGGAAATAGACTGGAAAATATTGAGTTATGTCTTCCCAGCCTCCTCATGTAGCCTTTTGATGAGCAACTGGGACATCAGAAAGCTGTTTCTTCCCAATCTTAGAGCCATCCTTAGAGGTGAGTGCCTCTGCTTTGCTAGATTACTTTCCCTGACTTTTACTTTTGGTGGTTTCAGTGGTGGTGGATGCCTGCAGTAGTTAGGGGGTACTACCAAAAACAGATGTTTTGTCAGCACATAGCAGTGACACCTGTGTGAACTGGACAGAATTTTCATAACTTCAGTTTGGAGCTGACAGGGATGCTATTGAAGGCTCCATTGACCTGGGCGTAGCTGTGAGAAATGAGATAGAGAAGTCATGGAGGTACAGTAGCTGAAAGTCACTGTCTGGTGTTTCTTGGCTGTTTCAGCATACCACTTCAGCACCAATTTCTTTAGAAAATTATTATTATTATTATTACATTTGTATCCCACATTATCCCACCTTTTTTCAGGCTCAATGTGGCTTACATTTCATCGTGGATATTGGAAATAGAAAAGAATGTACATTTGGATTTACAGCAAGTTTTGGGTACAAGATGGTGAAATACATAATATTGGGAATAGGAAAGTGTATACATTGTTTTAGCAGAAGTTTTGGTTACATGATGGTGAAATACATGATAGTGTTATAGTCAAAGGCATTAGGTACAAGAAGGTATGGGAGCAAAAGACATAAAGAACATTCCTTGATATCTAGAAGAAGGTGGAGGTAGAGCAAAAGTCAAACCGAGTACTTTTACAAAAGCTATATATTTTGTCGAAGAGATAAGGCTTCAGGAATTTGCGGAAAGTGTTCACTTCGTAGACCGATTTCAGTTTATGTGGCAGTGAGTTCCAGAGCTGTGTACTTGTGTAGGAAAAGGTTGATGCATGCATCGATCTGTATTTCAAGCCTTTGCATTTAGGAGGATGAAGATTGAGGAATGTGCGGGAGGATTGTTTTGCATTTCTGGGTGGTAGTTCTATTAGATCCGACATGTATGCTGGGGCGTCACCATGGATGATTTTATGGACCAAGGTACAGAGTTTGAACGTGATGCGTTCTTTGAGTGGGAGCCAGTGTATTTTTTCGCGGAGGGGTGTTGCACTTTCGTATTTTGGTTTGCCGAATATAAGTCTGGCTGCCGTGTTCTGGGCTGTCTGGAGTTTTTTGAGTATTTGCTCTTTACAACCGGCGTAGAGTGAGTTACAATAGTCCAGATGACTAAGTACCAGTGATTGTACCAGGTATCGGAAGACATTCCTTGGGAAAAATGGTCTGACTCGTTTTAGTTTCCACATTGAATGGAACATTTTTTTAGTTATGTTTTTTGCATGGTTCTCAAGTTTTAAATGTCGGTCAATGGTGACTCCAAGGATTTTTAGGGTGTCTGAGACTGGTAGACTTAGATTGGGTGTGTTGATGGTGGTGAATTCCTTCTTGTTGTATTGCGAGGTGAGTACTAGGCATTGGGTTTTTTTCAGCATTTAGTTTCAGTCGAAATGCATCTGCCCAGGAGTTCATAATATGTAGGCTTTGGTTGATTTCGTCGGAAATTTCTCTTAGATCGTGTTTGAATGGGATAAAGATTGTTACATCATCAGCATATATGTATGGGTTTAGATTCTGATTCGATAATAACTTAGCCAAGGGTGTCATCATTAGGTTGAATATGGTCGGTGAGAGGGGGGATCCCTGTGGAACTCCGCATTCAGGTGTCCATGTGGCTGATGTTGTCAAGTTTGATGTCCCTTGATATGAGCAGGTGGTTAGGAAACCCTTAAACCATCTGAGAACGTTACCTCCGATTCCGAAGTATTCTAGGATGTGTAATAAAATACCATGGTCGACCATATCGAATGCGCTTGACATGTCGAATTGTAGCAGTAGTATGTTGTTGCCGTTTGCTATCAGTTGTTTGAGTTTGGACATAAGCGTGACTAGTACGGTTTCCGTGCTGTGATTATATCGAAATCCTGACTGGGAATCGTGCAGTAACGAGAACTTGTTTAGATACTCTGTGAGTTGTTTGGTCACAATGCCTTCTGTTATTTTGATGAGTAGGGGAATGGATGCTACTGGTCTATAGTTCGTTAGTTCATTAGTATTTTTCTTTGCATCCTTGGGTTTGGGGGTGAGTAGAATATTACCTTTCTTCTTTGGGAAGAGTCCATTTTGTAGCATGAAATTCATATGGTTAGTTAGGTCCATTATAAATTGTTGGGGGGCCGACTTCATGAGGTTGTTTGGGCACATATCTAATTTACAGTGAGATTTGGCAAATCTTTTAAGTGTCTGTGAGATAAGATCTTCTGGTAGTATGGTGAATTCAGTCCAGATCCTGTCTGCTGGGTGGATTCCGGGTTCTGGGTCTAGGCATTCTAGGAGTGTTGTATATTCAGTTGGGCTGGCTGGTATTTTGAGTCGTAGTTTTATGATTTTCTCGTTGAAGTATCTCGCCAAGTCGTCGGCTCCTGGAGTGTCTTTGTTGTTGGTGGTGACTGGGGTTGTATCTAGTAGTTTGTTCACGAGTTGGAAGAGTTTGTGTATGTCTTTGTAATTTGGCCCGACTTCAGTTTTGTAGTATTGTCTTTTGGTTTGTCTTATGGCATATTTGTATTTCCTTCGGAGTAGTTTCCACGCGTTTAGAGTGGGGGTCATCTTTTTTTTTGTTCCACGTACGTTCCAATTTCCTAACTTGTGTTTTGAGTTTTTTCAGTTCTTCATTGAACCATGGTATTGAGTTTTTCCTGTGCGAGGTTCTGGTTTGAATTGGGGCAATGTTGTCTAGTATCAATTTGCATCTATTATCCCAGTTAGAGAGGAATTGGATTGTGTTTGTCTTTGTTGTCCATCCGTCAGTGTAGATCTGTTGCCAAAATTCAATTGGGTCTATTTTTCCTCTTGTGGTGTAAGTTTTTCGTGGTTGTTTGTTAGGTATGTCTTTCCTTCTCCATTGGAGGGTGATGTTTGCTATGTAATGGTCTGACCATGGTACAGGTGACCAATTGGTGTTAGTTGCTGGAGGAGTGGCCTAGTGGTTAGGGTGGTGGACTTTGGTCCTGGGGAACTGAGGAACTGAGTTCAATTCCCGGCACAGGCAGCTCCTTGTGTCTCTGGGCAAGTCACTTAACCCTCCATTGCCCACCGCATTGAGCCTGCCATGAGTGGGAAAGCGCGGGGTACAAATGTAACAAAATAGTTAGTATAAAGTTTGCGTTGTGATCAAATTTGTTTGTTATAATGTCTAGTGTGTGTCCTTTTTTGTGTGTCGGTTGTGTATTTGGTTCTTGTAGGTTCCAGAGCTGTAGGAATTCTTTGCAGTCTTGTGTGCTTGTTATAGTGAGATCTTCCAGGTGTAAGTTGATATCTCCTATTATGATAAGGTTAGAGGAAGAGATACAGGTGTTCGAGATAAAGTCCATGAGGTGTGTTTGGCTATCTCGCCAGTTTCCTGGAGGTCTGTAGAGTATGATTGCGTTAAGGTGTTTCTGTAAGTTTGGGTGACTTATTCTTATGGAAGCGATTTCAAGTTGTGACTGAATGGATTCCGCTGTGTTTGTGATGTTGAATTCAGATTTGTATAATATGGCTATTCCTCCTCCTCTTTTTCCATTTCTTGTCCAGTGTGTAATTCTGTATCCTGGTGGACATACTTCTAAGATTATAGAGTTTTGAAGGTTATGGACCCAGGTTTCAGTGATAAATAGGAAGTCAAGATTGTCTGCAGTAATCCAGTCTGTTATGGTTTCTGTTTTGGATACTACTAATCTAGCGTTTACGTATCCCATTTGGATTGATTGGTAGGGTTCAATTCGGGGCGTTGATGTCTTAATTTGTATTAGTTGTCTGCTTTCCTGATGTCTAGTTTTGTTATGTCCTTTCTTCCCTTTCTGGTGGTTGTTTCCGTATGTATTTGTTTTTCCTTTTAGTTGTTTGTTATTCTTTTGTTCTGGTGGGTTATACGTAGATTGTATATGGGGTGCGTATGTTGTGGGCAGGTTGGTGTGTGTGTTTGGAATGGTCCATACGTGATGTATTAGGGGGAGTAAGTAAATTATCATGATCAGTATGTTGGTTTTCATTTTGGCTGATATTCTGGGTTCTTAGTATGTGTTTCAATTTGTGTAGCAGTTGATAGTTCAATTTATGTGGCAGGTGATAATTCAATTTGTGTAGTGGGTGATAGTTCGTGTCTCTTTGTGTTGTTATTAAATGTTTGGTGGGTCGTATATAGAACTTTAAAAGGTCTAATTTCAAGAATGTTAGGACATTGGCAGATGGAGAGGTTTTGGCGTGTGTTTCAAGGTAGCGGAATATTTGACAGGTAAGGAATTGGACTTGACCCTCTGTGGCAGTATCTCCTAACTTTGTAAATGTATAGCAGAAGGAGAACCAAAATTAACTTCTCAAGATTTGTTGGTAAGTCAACAGGTTTATTTAAATCAGGCTTGTCCAACCTTTTTCTATCAGAGGCCACATTTTATATTTTGTAATATTTATAGGGACAAAATGTGCACGCACCCGCTCTCTCTTTTTGAGAATCACTTGCTCACACACTCTGAGAACATCCAGTCTCTCTCTCTCTCTTTCATGTACCCCCCCCCATCTTTGCCCAGTTTCTTTCAAGTATCCCCCCTTAGCCTTCACCCAGTCTCCTTCTCTCTCATGTAATCCCCCTCTCTCCAGCTAATCCTAACCACTGCTCACAGAGATCACATAGCCATGGATTCACTGCATTGGCTAGCTGTTTCTGAGAGGTCAGCAGCAAGCCGGTTGAACAAGCAGGATTGCAAGCAGGGAATAGGAAATTGGATAGCTGGAGTGTATTGACATGAACTGGATTAGCCAAACCTGGGACGTTGGACTAATATTATAGATATCAATTTATATTAAAAGTTTTTGGTTGTACTACCTAATAAAATTCAGCCAAGAGCTTGCTGTGTGTAGGGTAGCTTATGAAGTGCTGTTAAATATACATATATAAATCAAACAGATTAAGAGCAAAGGTGCCAATGAAACCATAATAGAGAAGCTGAAATTATTTTATTAAAAGGACAAATAGTATATTTACAGTACTCACACCCAGTATGATAGGTGTGTAGTGTTTGTCAGTATATTAACATTTTCTGTTATGTGCTTTAATGATAATTTAAGGAACTAAAGTTATTTAATATATTATTATATGTATACTTGAACTAAGGGAGTTATTTCATAGAGATTTAATTAATTTAAAAAAGGGATTTGTTTGTTTTTTTAGAAAAAAATGTGAAAGGCAATTCTATAAGCTGTCAACTAAATTTGTGCACCAGTAGTTTGCCTAATTTATAGAATTAGTAGCACTTACGCTCATGATTGGCACTAATAATTGCTAATTCTGAGTGCAAATGCTAGGCACTATTCTGTAAACAGTCCTACAGATATTCAGCCAGAGGCGGTCAGCATTTTTTAAAAACTCTGACTGCTGTCGTTTAAATTAACTTGGATTTTGAGTGCCAGGCCATGTGTAGGCACCGGTAATGAATATCTGGGGTTAATTCTGGAAGCAGTAGCTGCTGAAACATATGTTGGTTCTGGCTGATATTCAGCTGGGGGCCTGGCCTGCCTAAGACAGTTATGCAGGTCCCAACTGAATGTCGGGCAGGGCCCATACAACTTTTAAAAACCTTTTTTTAACTCCTCCGAGCACACCTCCTTCCTTCCTCCTTTGTCCCAGGCCATGAATGAGAATCCCCCTCCCCCCAAAAATGGCTCCCCTCCTGCCATTCCTCCTCCTCAGGCTGCAACTTTGAGACCCCCCTTCTCTATCTCGATAGACTTTTTTGGGCCTACCTCCAATCCCTTGTGGTCAAGTGGTGGTGATGAGGACTGGAACAAACCCCACTCACTCCTGCCTCTAGCTGTGGCTTCCACCAAATGGCTGCCATATTAGTACTGCGAGGGATCGTGGCAGCTATTTGGTGGAAGCCACTGCTAGGGGCAGCAGTGAGTGGCGTTCACTCCTGCCTCCATCACCCCCACTGAACTACCAGGGAATGGAGGTAGGCCCAGGATGACCTATTGGGGGAGGGAAGGGGTTTTTCAAAGTTGCGACTTGTGGGGAGGGGGAATGAAGGAGGAGGAGTCATTTCAGGGGGGCAGGAGGGTGCTCTGAGGGGTTTAAAAAAAAAAGTTTAAAAAAGTTGTGCAGACCCAGCCAATATTCAGTGCCTGGAACTCACGTGGAGGAGCATAATTGAATGCGAATGCCCATCTCCATGGGCGTCTATGTCCGAGAACGGGTTCCTGAAGGGGCGGGACAGACCGTATTTTCGAAAGAAATGGGCGCCCATCTTTTTTTCGATAATACGGTTTGTGCCGGGCAAATGTATCGGATGTGTGCAGATTTGAGCTGGGCGGTTCCATTTTTCAGCGATAATGGAAACCAAAGGCGCCCAGCTCAAAAACGAACAAATCCAAGGCATTGGGTCATGGGAGGGGCGAGGATCCATAGTGCACTGGTCCCCCTCACATGCCAGGACACCAACCGGGCACCCTAGGGGGCACTTGTAACATTTTAAAATAAAAAATAAAATACCTCCCAAGTCCATAGATCCCTTCCTTTGGGTGCTGAGCCCCTCAAATCCCCCCAAAACCCACTGCCCACAAATCTACACCATTACCATAGCCCTTATGGCTGAAGGGGGGTACCTAGATGTGGGTACAGTGGGTTTTGGGGGCGGTTTGGAGGGCTCCCATTTACCAGCACAAGTGGAACAGGTAGGTGGGGGATGGGCCTTGGTCCACCTGGGTGAAGTCCACGGCACCCACTAACAACTGCTCCAGGGACCTACATACTGCTGTGATGGAGCTGGGTATGACATTTGAGGCTGGCATACAGGCTGGCAAAAAATGTTTTTAAAGTTCTTTTTTTTTTTTTTTTTTTTGATGGGAGGGGGTTAGTGACCAACTGGGGGAGTCAGGGGAGGTCATCCCCGATTCCCTCCGGTGGTCATCTGGGCAGTTGGGGCACTTTTTGGGGGCTTGTTCGTGAGAAAAAAGGGTCCAGAAAAAGTGACTCTACTTCTCGCTAAAAACGCTTTTCTTTTTTCTATTATCAGCGAGGGCGCCCATCTCTGCTCGGCAGATACACACGCCCCAGTCCTGCCTTCACCACGCTTCTGATACCCCCCGTTAACTTTGTTCGTTCCCACGACAGATTGTAGTTGAAGGCGCCCAAAATCGGCTTTCGATTATACCGATTTGGGCGCCCACCGGAGAAAGGCGCCCATCTCCTGATTTGGGTCGAAATATGGGCGCCCATCACTTTTGAAAATAAGGCTGATAGATAACTGGCCTATTTAGGACAGCTTTTCGGCTGTCCTAACTTGTCCGGGTTAGCTATGCAGGCCCCTGTACTGAATATTGCCAGCACCCGCATAGCCACTGGTTCTTCCCCAGTGATGCCCCCAAGTAGCGCCCCTGACCTTCCTATTTTTAAAATGACTGGTCAGAGCTGATATTCAGCTGCAGTGTTTGGTTAAGTGTCACTGAATATCAGTGGTTGGATGGCAAGAAGTGATTTAAGCGTGCCAGAGCCTCTCTTGCTCACCTAAATTGGGTGGAGTGTACCTAAATTGCTTAGTGGAGAACTGTCGAGGGTGGGGGTTCTTGTGAGTACAGGGTATGTCGCTAAATGATGTACATAACTTATAGAAACCATCAGCATAAAATCACTTTACATGGGTCAGTTACATGTTGCTTACACCAACTTATTGACCTAACTTTTCACATGCCAGTGTGACTTTGCACTAATTTGTAGAATTGCTGCCATAGCTTTTCAGTGATCTGATACTGTATTTCTTTTTTGACGTTAAGATGCCTATGACTCCCAGTGAAAGAGTGAAGCTGAAACATGGCAACTTAAGGACATTTTCTTTTTTTTTTTTTTTTTACAGACACATATATGAAAATAAAATGCTTTCGTGCAGTCAACTGAATATTCTTGAGTAGTTCAGCAATGAATGTTGGGACTGCCAGAGTAATAGTAACCTGGGCAAAATGAAATGTTAAACACAGGACCTCACTTAAATATGTTAGTTTGGCAAGCTGCGGTCAATAGTAGTGACTAGACGTCATAGTAGTAACTGTAGGCAACAGGTGAGTCATTTGTTCAGGGAAGCTGAAAAGGAGAAGCAGCCTTGACTGAACCGTTCCTGTAAAGCCAGCCACAGCAAAGAAGTGGCAGGGGGTGAAGTAACTGGGAGAGCTTATCCCCTAGTGACGGCTGAAGAGGAGAGTGGAGAAGAACCTCTGGTTGTTTTAAAGAGCGCATATGAGATGAAGGCTTTGCCATTTTTACAGTGCGAAAGTGTTTGTCCACTTTCAGTTTTTCTAGCTTCATGCAAAGCTGGGTTGTTTATGGAGTGGCTCCTATATATTTACAACAATTGGTGAGTCCCCTATATCCTGGATTGCATTTTGCACTTGGAGGATAAGGGGCTAATGAAGGTTCCTTCTTCGAAGGAGGTGAGACTAGTTTCTACTTGGTCAAAGGTGTTTTCTGTTACAGTCTCCATTTTATGGAACAAGCTACTGAGAGAGAGCTGCATGTAGAGGAGGATCTTGGGACTTTTTGTATGATATTCATTTTTATCTATTGAAGCTTTTGGTGATGACTGGTAGGGCTTTTAGATGGGGTTGCGGGGTGTTTAGGATTTAGGGGGAGGTATGGGTCAGGAGGATTGGGATATGTGTAAGTCAGTCTTATCCTTCGGATTATGTATAGGTCGCCCAAATTTGGACTGGGATCCCAGATTCACATCTGCGCATAAATGAAGTCGGGCAATAACAGTTATTGGAGTTAACAAGTACTTAATTGGCAGTAATTAGGAGTTATGCTTGGATCTGCCCTACGCCCTATTCTGTGACATGCACACTTAAATCTCATAGTGTGCAACTCCAAAGGGGGTGGGACATTGGCAGATGTTAGGCACAATGTTACAGAATACCTGCATTTGCACGTCTAATTGCAATTAACTGGGCGCCAGCATTTACACCAGGCTTTGGCAGGCATAACTGCTCATGCCAAGCTAGTATCCTATAAAGGATGCTCCAAACAGAGTAAACTTTGGGTGCCATTTATCAATTCTAGCCCTATATATTTGTGCAAGAAATGTTTGTAAATGAATACATAACTAAATACAGCTTGATGTGAGGTGAAGCTGATTTTTGCCACATGCTTCAAGTGTGTATGTTATATTGGAAGAGTGCAAGGCATAGTTTATTGTGCTACACATCAGAAAGGGGTGCAGATTGATGTACAGTAAGTAGAATTTTTCTCTACGGTCTTGTGATCTATCCTTCCCATAATAACATAGTACCATAGTAGATGACGGCAGAAAAAGACTTGCATGGTCCATCCAGTCTGCCCAAGAAGATAAACTCATATGTGTATACCTTACCTTGATTTGTACCTGCCTTTTTCAGGGCACAGACCGTACAAGTCTGCCCAGCAGTATTTCCCGCCTCCCATCACCGGCTCTGGCACGGACCGTATAAGTCTGCCCTCTACTATCCTCGCCTCCCAACCACCAACCCAATTTCGGCTAAGCTTCTGAGGATCCATTCCTACTGCACAGGATTCCTTTATGCATATCCCACGCATGTTTGAATTCCGTTACCGTTTTCATCTCCACCACCTCCTGCGGGAGGGTATTCCAAGCATCCACCACCCTCTCCGTGAAAAAATACTTCCTGACATCTTTTTTTGAGTCTGTCCCCCCTTCAATCTCATTTCATGTCCTCTCATTCTACCGCCTTCCCATCTCCGGAAAAGAATTTTTTGCAGATTAATACCTTTCAAGTATTTGAACGTCTGTATCATATCACCCCTGTTCCTCCTTTCCTCCAGGGTATACATGTTAAGGTCAGCAAGTCTTCGTTCATACGTCTTGGAACGCAAATCCCATACCATTCTCGTAGCTTTTCTTTGCACCGCTTCCATTTTTTTAAACATCCTTCGCAAGGTACGGCCTCCAAAACTGAACACACTACTCCAGGTGGGGCCTCACCAACGACTTGTACAGGGGCATCAACACTTCCTTTCTTCTGCTGATCACACCTCTCTCTATACAGCCTAGCAACCTTCTCGCTACGGCCACCGCCTTGTCACACTGTTTCATCGCCTTCAGATCCTTGGATACTATCACCCCAAGATCCCTCTCCCCCTCAGTACCTATCAGACTCTCACCGCCTAACACATAAGTCTCTCGTGGGTTTCTACTCCCTAAATGCATCACTTTGCATTTCTTCGCATTGAATTTTAATTGCCAAACCTTAGACCATTCTTCTAGCTTCCTCAGATCCCTTTTCATGCTTTCCACTCCCGGGTGTCCACTCTGTTGCAAATCTTAGTATCATCCACAAATAGGCAAACTTTACCTTCTAACCCTTCGGCAATGTCACTCACAAATATATTGAACAGAATCGGCCCCAGCACCGATCCCTGAGGCACTCCCAGCTAGGGCATCCTGTTTTTAAGTGATCGTTTGACTTGAGCAGAGTGGTTTCTGTAATAGTTCAGTACAAAATTAGCAGAAAACCATCCAGCTGCAGTGAAGGGAAAGTGAAGCTTTCACTAAGGATGATATTGGTTGCCCTAGGTGAAACTTCATCCCTATGCTCCCTCAACTAATTTTCATATCCCTAATGTGCGTTTCCCTCCCTCCCCCAAGACATCTAGTTAGTATTCACCCATGACAGTCAGCATTTTCTTAAATGCTGGCCGCTTTAGGCTAATTTAGACTCAGATAGTCAACACTTGGCCAGGTCTGGCTACCGGATCTTAATGTCTGGGTCACTGGTAGCCACTAGAAGTTATACCCGGGTAGCTATCTGGGTAGGTTAGGACTGCTGTTTTTGTGGTTCTTGCCCAGATAGTTATCTGGGCACTGGCACTGAATATTGACGGTGCATGGATAACTCCCAGCCTCCGCCTTTGCTCTGCCGTAGATTACTCTGACACTAACTGGAGAGTGCAACAGTGGCCTGTGCAGATATTCAGCAACACTCTCCAGTTAAGTGCAGTGCACCTGGTTAGCTGCTCCTACTCTGTTAACTCCCACAAAATATTGACTGGCATGCTTTTAATGAGGGCCATTTCCAGAAATAATTTACCCCATTAATTGGGCTATTTGAAAATTGCCCCTGTCCTTCCTGCAGGTAAAAGTACACATTGATGGTTCTTTTTTAGTTTGTGGAGTGTTAGGATCTGTTATTTTGCTCTGACTCCAGTTGTTGTTCTTCACTGCTGCCTTTGGCCACCGCCTAATCTTGCCTAATGGTTGGGCCAAAGGTAGGCAGACTTCATTAGAGATACAAATATGAAAAACATTTCAAAAACGTTAAAAACACAATAGGCTGTGTTTCACCTCATGCTTGCATTAGTGGTAGTTCTATCAGTGATAACACAGAGCAAATTATCAGGGGATATACCTGGACCAAAAACCATATTCAACATATGGTCAGATTTATTGCCACAAACCCACGAGCTTCACTCATAAATTATAAATATCAGAATAACTTGCCTCACAGGGTGAATCTCAAAACATACAAGACTGCACAATTCTGTGCCTCATGTTTTCTACAGTGCTACCGTTCACACTCTACCCCCAATTCCAATGTTTCCCTTATATCAGAATCTCGGTTATTCCACCCCCCACCCCCCAAAACAAAGTTCTCCTACAGCAACCAGTTGTGGCAAGCCAAAGTGGAGGACCCAAAACCGTATCTGCACCAGGAATGATGAGCATGAAGGAGGAAGAGGCTGCAGAAGGAAACTGGGAGAGGGGGTGGATTTGATGGCTACATGACTGGCTTTAACTGAAGCATGGGCCATATATAATGTTGGTTTTGGATAACCTTTATTAATGATCTCTCATCTTTCATGAGTGGAGGAGTAGCCTAGTGGTTAGAGCCCTGGGCTTGACATCCAGAGGTGCGTAGTTCAAATCCCACTGCTGCTGCTTGTGTTCTTGGGCAAGTCATTTAGGTGCAAAATTCAATTATGAGCCCGACAGGGACCTAGCTAGTACCTGAATGTAGCTCACCTTGTTTGGTAACGATTGTCTAAACTGACCTTGAGTTACTACTGAAAAAGATGTGAACAAAATTGAAATAAATTAAAATTGGAATGCAAGAGGGCAAGACAGCAGGGCACAGTATAGTCGGAGAATTTCAAGGGAATCCACCAGTTGACAGACAGTGCTTTATCTTGTTTTCTGTTATGAGGACCACCAGCCTCCTTTTCCAAAAACTGGCCTTGCTTGCTAAATACTAGTTGGTTGGCAGCCCTAACTCAACTACTAGAAATGCTGTATAAGCAAAATCATCAGAACAGTTGTGAATGCATTATAGTTTCACAATAAATCAAACCCTGTACACTTTTTTCTCCCCTTTTCTTTTGAAAGCTGAGCATGCAAGAGAGTGAAAAGAAAACAATATCCTAAATGAATCTTCTCTAATGTATGCTTAATAACTTAAACTAGCTTGATGTGACAGCTGAGGGGAGATATTATAGAGGTCTATAAAATACTGAGTAGTAGACGTGAATGACTTTACATTTTCCAAAAAATACAAGGGTTAGGGGGCACGCAATAAAGCTACTAAGTAAAACAAATTGTAGAAAATATTTCTTGACTCAATGTGTAATTAAACTCTGGAATTCATTGCCAGAGAATGTGGTCAAAGCAGTTAGCTTAGCAGAGTTTAAAAAAGGGTTGGATAATTTCCTAAAAGAAAAGTCCATAAACTTATTTCTGGGATAAGCAGTATAAAATCTGTTTTACTGTTCTGGGATCTTGCCAGGTACTTGTGATCTGGATTGGCCACTGTTGGAAACAGGATACTGGGCTTGATGGGCCTTTGGTCTGGCCCAGTATGGCAATGCTTATGTTCTTATGTATCCAAAGGGACTTAAAAGGAATGTTAGAAATTTAGGACAAAAGGTTGCTCGTTTCAGCTGTTTGGGAGGGGGGGGGGGGGGTACAAGCTGGAGAGCACAGATTGGTTTTGAGCCTGGGGAATTTGTTGTGTGAAGAAGAAAGCAGTTTTCCAGGAAGTAGTGGTCACTCCAGGCTTGGAGGCTTACATGTGTACTGGTTGTCTAAACTCAGAAATGACTCTTGCTTGGACATGGCTGGGATCTGGGCAGAAAATGCACACCTTGGAATTTTAATTATGCCCTGGTGGGGTAGCTGGGAAGGTTGGATGGGGTGTCTGCCTTAGTTGAGAAGTGGTCTGCAGTATTGTTTTTCCCCGGCTTCCCCATGTTCTCTTCTTGAATTCCAACCCTGCTTGTTTTCCCAAAGAACTGAAAGCAGCTTATATAAAATGCAAAAATCCTTTACACTAAATTAAATATAATGCATCAAATATAACAAAAATACCAAAACAGCCCACCATGATCTATTGAACCTAGCTCAGATAATTAATTCAGCACTTTAAATGGTATAGGAAATTATCATTGATTTGGGGAAAATTGGTCTCAGTGAGAGAGAGAGATGGAGAGGATAAGTGCTCAGGATGCCTACATTTTTAATAAAGCTGCAGCCTTTGCTGAAGTTTATGGAGTTGCATGGTTATATGGCATATGATTAGGTGCTCAGCCTGGTGTACTCTGTGCCTGTGTGAATAAATGTCTGCCCTGCCTTAGTAGGCACAGTCCTCAGTTATGATTTTAGAGTACTGGTGAATGCCTTGTAATCAAAATGGAGCTGTAGTATAAAAAGAAAACATCCTTTCAGCATACAGGAAACATACATTTTTAATAGCAACTATCAAATCTGGGGTAGAAAAGATATATACACAACAAACAAGGAAAGGGCAGATGTTTTTTTTTTGGGGGGGGGGAGAGGGGGGTATTGCTTTCAGAGCTAGTCAGCAGACTTAGACAACCTTTAGCACTACAGAAGAACAGTGTGTCACTATGAATAATAGAAAAGGTTGTGCTGAGCTGAGATGTGGATATATAGGTAAACCTGAAGGAACATTTCAAAGCAACACTTAAGGACAGGTTTGATCAAATGTTAAAGGTCAATAGTCAGTCACACAGACAGCATAGACAGTAACTTGAAACATCTGACTTAGTTTCAAATTATTCATATATCTAACAGTATTTTCTGTTTAGGGGAGGTAGTTACTGACCTGCATTAAGGGAGTAATGCACAGTTTTTCCAAATAATGCATGTTAAATGATGACAAAATTGTGTGTTCATTTACCTTAATGCATGTTATTTTACCACATTGTGAGATACATAATAGATGAAAAACATGCCAGTGATTCAGAAAATTGATTGGCTATGATGGCTGGATTTATATACTTGCATCCCAGTACTTCCACTGGAAGTATCTTTGATTTTGGCTGGGTACACATTACTTTCTGTATCGCGTGTTGTCTTTTGGCCTCATGTCAGCTCCCAGGGTCTTCACCAAGTGTCTAGTGGTAGTTGCAGCATCCGCTACACAGACTGGGAGTCCATGTGTTCCTGTATCTCAGCATTTGGCTGGTGAGGAGCACCTCAGAGGATGGTCCTTGGGAGTCCGTGCGGATGATTATTCAGGTACCAGAGTTATTAGGGTTCATTTTAAACTACCCCAAGTCCCATCTACATCCTGTCCAGTGATTGGAGTTCATAGGAGCCCTGCTTGAGACACAGAGAGTTTTGAGCCTACCAGAGACGAGCGCAGACAATCTTGTCTCACTTGTGTCCAAGGTTCATGCCCTAGCAGGTCACAGCTTGGCAGATGTAGAGATTGCTTGTCCACATGGCTTCCATAGTGTGTTACACCCATGACACGTCTTCACATGAGATCAGCTCAATGGAACCTGGCTTCTCAGTGGTATCAATCCACAGGGAGTCCAGAAGATGTCATTCAGTTGTCTCCAGAGCTTCTAGGCTGTCCTCAGTGGTGGACAATTTGATCAAATTTGACTCCATCTCTCCTGGGATGGGGAGCTCATGTAGATTGACTTCACATTCAAGGAGCTTTGTCCTCCCTGGAAACAAATCTTCAGATCTACCTCTTGGAGCTGTGGGCAATCTGGAACGCTGTAAAGGCTTTCAGAGATCAGTTTTCTCATCAAATTGTTCTCATTCAAACAGACAATCAGGTTGCAATGTATTACACCAACTAGCAGGATGGCATCGGATCATGCCTTCTGTATCACGAGACCGTCCGGATGTGGCATTGGGTTTGCCAACACAGTATGTTCCTTTGAGCCACTTATCTGGTGGGTGCAAACAATACCCTGGCCAACAGTCCGAACAGTATAATGCAACCGCATGAGTGGTCTGTTAATATGGGCATAGCCCGCAAGATCTTCCAAGCACGGGGCACACCCTCGGTGGATCTTTTTGCCACTCAGACAAACCACAAGGTTCCTCAGTTCTGTTCCAGGCTTCAGGCCCATGGCAGACTAGCGTCAGATGCCTTTCTCCTCAATGGGGGGACAGATCTTCTGTATGCGTATCCTCTGATACCTCTGGTTGGAAAAACGTTGTTGAAACTCAAGCAAAACCGTGGAACCATGGTTCTGATATCGCTGTACTGGCCATGACATTTATGGTTCCCTCTTCTTCTGGAAATATCCTCCGAAGAACCATGGAGATTGGAGTGTTTTCCGACCTTCATCTCACAGAGCGAGGAGTCACATCATCCCAAGCTCCAGTCTCTGTCTCTCACAGCTTGGATATTGAGAGCCTAGAATTCGCTTCCTTGGGTATTTCGGATGCTGTCTCCCGAGTCTTGCTGGCTGACAGGAAAGATTCCACTAAGATGTGTTTACTCTTTTAAATGGAGGCGGTTTGCCATTTGGTATGAGAGCAAGGCCCTAGATCCCCCTATTTCCCCTACACAGACCCTGCTTGAATACCTTGTACTCTTATCAGAGTCTGGTTTAAAGGTAAACTCCGTAAGCATTCACCTTAGTGCAATTAGTGCTTATCACCATGTAGAAGGTAAGCCCATCTCTGGACAGCCTCTAGTTGTTCGATTCATGAGAGGTTTGCTTCTGTCAAACCTCCACCAGTATCATGGGATCTCAATGTCGTTCTCACCCAGCTGGTGAAAGCTCCTTTTGAGCCACTGAATTCCTGCCATCTGAAGTACTTGACCTGGAAGGTCGTTTTCTTGGTGGCTGTTACTTCAGCTTGTAGGGTCAGTGAGCTTCAGGCTTTAGTAGTGGATGCAACTTCTCCTAAGTTTCTTCACAGCAGAGTAGTCCTCCTCACGCACCCTAAGTTCCTGCCAAAGGGGTGTCTGAGTTCCATCTGAACCAGTCAATTGTCTTGCCAACATTCTTTCCCCGACCTCATGCGCATCCTGGCGAAAGCAGCTTGCACACCTTGGATTGCAAGAGAGCATTGGCCTGCTATATGGAGCAGACAAGGCCCCACAGACAGTCCGCCCAGCTTTTTGTTTCTTTTGATCCCAACAGGATGGGGGGGGGGGGGGGGACGCCATCGAGAAACACATCATTGCAATTTGGCTAGCAGATTGCATTTCCTTCACTTATGCCCAAGCTGGGCTGGCCTTAGAGGGTCGTGTCACGGCTTATAATGCCAGAGCCGTGGCTGCCTCGGTAACCCACTTGAGGTCGCCTCCATTGAAGAAATTTGCAAGGCTGCGACATGGTCTTCAGTCCATTCATTCACATCACACTACTGCCTTGAGCAGGATACCCGATGCGGTAGTCTGTTCAGGCAGACAGTATTGCAGAATGTGTTTGGGGTTTAGAATCCAACTCCACCCTCCTAGGCCTGTTTTATTCTGTTCCAGACTGCACTCTCATTCAGATTGTATATAGTTTCAGATTAATCTGCATTATGTCCTCACCGTTGCGAGGCCTAATTGACCATTGTTTGTTGTTTTAGGTGAGCCTGGATGCTAGGGATTCCCCACATGTGAGAAGATAGAAGCCTGCTTGTCCTCGGAGAAAGTGAAGGTGCTTACCTGTAGCAGATATCCTTCGAGGTAGCAGGCTTTATATTCTCACAATCTCTCCCCCTTGGAGTTGTCTCCTTGATTATTTTTACTTTATTTTTTGCTTTAGTATTAAACTAAGGAGACTGTGTTCACGTGACAGGTGGGAAGGCACTCGCACATGTGTGGTGGAACACGACTCGTGCTTCAGAAAGCTCTCTTTTTAGCTTTGGCAAAATGCCGGACCAGGCGACATGGATCGGTATCACCCATTTGTGAGAATATGAAGCCTGCTATCCTCAGAGAATATCTGCTATAGGTAAGTATCTTTGCTTCACAAAATAATATAACATCTTCTAATTGATAATTGTAACCACATTGAACTGAAACTTGTTTTTGGATAATGTGGAATACAAAAACAAATAAATAAACAGGCCACCCTTCAATCTTCAGCTACTACTGATGATTTTAACAACAGGTTACAGATCACTAACAGCAGAACATCAATTTCTTGTTTGAATTTTTTCAGTACCCTGGGGTGAATATCATCTGGTGCAGGTGATTTATCACTCTTGTCAGTTTGGCTCAGTATGTCTTCCAGGTTCACCAAGATTACTTTAAGTTCCTCTGCGTCGTCACTCTTGAAAACCATTTCCGGTACATGTAGATCTCTTACATCTTCTTCTGTAAATACCGAAGCAAAGAATTCATTCATTCTCCGAGGACAAGCAGGCTGCTTGTTCTCACGACTGGGTGACGTCCGCGGCAGCCCCCACCAACCGGAAAGAAGCTTCGCGGGACGGTCGGCACGCAGGGCACGCCCACCGCGCATGCGCGGCCGTCTTCCCGCCCGTGCGCGACCGCTCCCGCCAGTTCCTTTTTTTCCGCGACTGGAGAGAGTTGTGCTTCTGCCACTCTCTCTGTTTCAGCCGCCGGATTTTTCGACCGCGTTTACGCGGATCGTCGCTTCGCTCGGATTACCGTTCGGTTTTCCTTTTTCTTGTTTGTTAAAAAAAAAAAAAAAAAAAAAAAAAGAAAATCTCTGCGCGTGTGGAGCACGCGCTCCCCTTTTCCCTCGCTTCCAGCGGGGACGCCACGTTGCGGCCTAGTGGTCGCTCGGTCGTTTATCTTTTCATGGTGTGATTTTAGCCACCATTGACGACTTTGACTTCGCCGACGCGATTTTTCCGTCGATGTCCTCGAAGGTCCCGAGTGGATTTAAAAAGTGTGGTCGCTGCGGCCGGCCGATCTCGCAGACCGACACCCACGCTTGGTGCCTCCAGTGCCTCGGGCCGGAGCACAATCTCAAGTCGTGTGCTTTGTGTCTCGGTCTCCGGAAACGGACTCAGGTTGCGAGGCAAGTTCTGCGGGACCGTCTTTTTGGAACTTGCGCCGGCCCCTCGACGTCGACCTCGACGGCATCGGTATCGAAGGCCGGTTCTTCGGTACCGGTATCGATGCCCGAGACATCGGCACCGATGGCAGCGACCCCAGGAGAACAGGTCCCGTTGGCCCGCCGGTCCGCCGGTGAGAGTGGGGTTGAGAGGCCGCGTGGGCAGTCGGCCCCGGCCACTCCCTCAGCTCGTGAGCCACGGGACCGACCCCTGTCTGACCCGGTGCCTCGAGACCGAGGGGGATCGACCTCCTCCTCCTCCATGCCCTCCGGCGCCGGTGACGTGCATCGAAAAAAGGATAAGAAGCGTCGTCACCGGACGCCCTCAGTGCATCCCGAAGAGGAGTCGACGCCGAAGCGTCATCGTCGAGAGGAGAGGTCTCCGTCGGTTGTGGAGGTACCGACGCGTCGGGGTTCCGGCACCTCGGTGCCGTCTCCTGGCTCCCAGCAGCTTCCGGCACCGACACCCTTACCGGCCCCACCGCCTTTCCCGGCAGCGGGCCTGGACGAGTGCCTCAGAGCCATCCTTCCGGGGATCCTGGAAGGGCTGATGCGCCAGGCTGTGCCGGCGCCGGGGGTGCTTGCACCCTCGGCGCCGATGACTGTGGCGCCGGCGAGCTCTAGCCCGGCGCCGGGGCTGTCGACACCGCCGCCGCTTGCGGTGCCGGTCTCGACTGCCACGCAGGTGGAGTCCCCGTCGACGTCGATGGAGGGAGCTCCGTCCCCGCCGGCGCGGGAGTCCACCGCTCGACGACACCGAGACCTCGGTGCCTCGACGTCGAGCCGGGCCCGGTACAGGACTCAGCTACATGAGCTAATGTCCGATACCGAGGATGAGGACTCGTGGGGGGAAGAGGAGGACCCTAGATATTTCTCCTCAGAGGAGTCTACGGGCCTTCCCTCGGACCCCACGCCTTCACCGGAGAGGAAGCTCTCACCTCCTGAGAGTCTCTCCTTTGCCTCTTTTGTGCGGGATATGTCTATCAGCATTCCCTTCCCCGTGGTCTCTGTGGAAGAGCCGAGGGCCGAGATGCTCGAGGTCCTCGACTATCCATCACCACCTAGAGAGTCCTCCACGGTGCCGCTGCACAATGTCCTGAAGGAGACACTGCTTCGGAACTGGGTGCGACCATTAACTAACCCCACCATTCCCAAGAAAGCAGAGTCCCAGTACAGGATCCACTCCGACCCAGAGCTCATGCGGGCCCAATTGCCCCATGACTCAGCGGTCGTGGATTCTGCTCTCAAGAGGGCACGGAGTTCGAGGGATACCGCCTCGGCGCCCCCGGGGCGGGAGTCTCGCACTCTGGACTCGTTTGGGAGGAAGGCCTACCAATCCTCCATGCTCGTGACCCGCATCCAGTCATACCTGCTCTATATGAGCATCCACATGCGGACCAATGTGCAACAGCTGGCGGACCTGGTCGAGAAGCTCCCACCGGAGCAGTCCAGGCCTTATCAGGAGGTGGTCAGGCAGCTGAAGGCATGCAGAAAGTTCCTGTCCAGGGGTATTTTTGACACCTGTGACATGGCATCTCGTGCTGCGGCCCAAGGTATAGTGATGCGCAGGCTCTCATGGCTGCGCGCCTCTGACCTGGACAACCGCACCCAGCAGAGACTGGCCGACGTCCCTTGCCGGGGGGATAACATTTTCGGTGAGAAGGTCGAGCAGATGGTGGACCAACTGCATCAGCGGGAAACCGCTCTCGACAAGCTCTCCCACCGGGCGCCTTCAGCATCCGCCCCCACGGGTGGGCGTTTTTCCCGGGCACGGCAGGCTGCACCCTATTCTTTTGCAA
Organism: Microcaecilia unicolor; assembly: GCF_901765095.1. Taxonomy (NCBI): domain Eukaryota; kingdom Metazoa; phylum Chordata; class Amphibia; order Gymnophiona; family Siphonopidae; genus Microcaecilia; species Microcaecilia unicolor. The sequence continues at coordinate 450,848,079 of NC_044031.1, read as the reverse complement.
AGCGTAGGTACAACCAGCCGGCCCGAAGGCCTCGTCAGGCACAGGGACAGCCCCAGCGCGCTCGTTCTCGTCAACAGCGTGCGCCTAAGCAGCCCCCTGCGCCTCCACAGCAAAAGCAGGGGACGGGCTTTTGACTGGATCCACGGGAACATAGCCGCCCTACAAGTGTCCGTACCGGACGATCTGCCGGTCGGGGGGAGGTTAAAATTTTTTCACCAAAGGTGACCTCTCATAACCTCCGACCAGTGGGTTCTCCAAATAGTGCGGTGCGGATACGCCCTGAATTTGGCCTCCCTGCCTCCAAATTGTCCTCCGGGAGCTCAGTCTTTCAGCTCCCATCACAAGCAGGTACTTGCAGAGGAACTCTCCGCCCTTCTCAGCGCCAATGCGGTCGAGCCCGTACCACCCGGGCAGGAAGGGCAGGGATTCTATTCCAGGTACTTCCTTGTGGAAAAGAAAACAGGGGGGATGCGTCCCATCCTAGACCTGAGAGGCCTGAACAAATTCCTGGTCAAAGAAAGGTTCAGGATGCTTTCCTTGGGCACCCTTCTGCCAATGGTTCAGAAAAACGATTGGCTATGTTCCCTGGATTTAAAGGACGCATATACTCACATACCGATACTGCCAGCTCACAGACAGTATCTCAGATTCCGCCTGGGCGCACGCCACTTTCAGTATTGTGTGCTGCCATTTGGGCTCGCCTCTGCCCCACGAGTGTTTACCAAATGCCTCGTGGTGGTAGCGGCCTACCTACGCAAGCTGGGAGTGCACGTGTTCCCATACCTCGACGATTGGCTGGTCAAGAACACCTCGGAGGCAGGAGCCCTCCGGTCCATGCAGTGCACTATTCAACTTCTGGAGCTGCTGGGGTTTGTGATAAATTACCCAAAGTCCCATCTCCAGCCAACTCAGTCTCTGGAATTCATAGGAGCGCTGCTGAATTCCCAGACGGCTCAGGCCTACCTTCCCGAAGCGAGGGCCACCAATCTCTTGGCCCTAGCTTCGCAGACCAGAGCGTCTCAGCAGATCACAGCTCGGCAGATGTTGAGACTTCTGGGTCATAAGGCCTCCACAGTTCATGTGACTCCCATGGCTCGTCTTCACATGAGATCTGCTCAATGGACCCTAGCTTCCCAGTGGTTCCAAGCCACCGGGAATCTAGAAGATGTCATCCGCCTCTCCACCAGTTGCCGCACTTCACTGCTCTGGTGGACCATACGGACCAATTTGACCCTGGGACGTCCATTCCAAATTCCGCAGCCCACGAAAGTACTGACGACGGATGCATCTCGCCTGGGGTGGGGAGCCCATGTCGATGGGCTTCACACCCAGGGTCTGTGGTCCCTCCAGGAAAAGGGTCTGCAGATCAACCTCCTGGAGCTCCGAGCGATCTGGAACGCACTGAAGGCTTTCAGAGATCGGCTGTCCTGCCAAATTATCCAAATTCGGACAGACAATCAGGTTGCAATGTATTACGTCAACAAGCAGGGGGGCACCGGATCTCGCCCCCTGTGCCAGGAGGCCGTCGGGATGTGGCGTTGGGCGTGTCGGTTCGGCATGCTCCTCCAAGCCACGTACCTGGCAGGCGTAAACAACAGTCTGGCCGACAGACTGAGCAGAGTCATGCAACCGCACGAGTGGTCGCTCCATGCCAGAGTGGTACGCAAGATCTTCCGAGTGTGGGGCACCCCCTCGGTGGACCTTTTCGCCTCTCAGACCAACCACAAGCTGCCTCTGTTCTGTTCCAGACTTCAGGCACACGGCAGGCTAGCGTCGGATGCCTTTCTCCTCCATTGGGGGACCGGCCTCCTGTATGCTTATCCTCCCATACCTTTGGTGGGGAAGACCTTACTGAAGCTCAAGCAAGACCGCGGCACCATGATTCTGATAGCGCCTTTTTGGCCCCGTCAGATCTGGTTCCCTCTTCTTCTGGAGTTGTCCTCCGAGGAACCGTGGAGATTGGAGTGTTTTCCGACTCTCATCTCGCAGAACGACGGAGCGTTGCTGCACTCCAACCTTCAGTCCCTGGCTCTCACGGCCTGGATGTTGAGGGCGTAGACTTCACTGCGTTGGGTCTGTCTGAGGGTGTCTCCCGGGTCTTGCTTGCCTCTAGGAAGGATTCCACTAAAAAGAGTTACTTTTTCAAGTGGAGGAGGTTTGTCGTGTGGTGTGAGAGCAGGGCCCTAGAACCTCGTTCTTGCCCTGCACAGAACCTGCTTGAATACCTTCTGCACTTATCAGAGTCTGGCCTCAAGACCAACTCAGTAAGGAATCACCTTAGTGCGATTAGTGCTTACCATTATCGTGTGGAAGGTAAAGCCATCTCTGGAGAGCCTTTAGTCGTTCGATTCATTAGAGGCTTGCTTTTGTCAAAGCCCCCTATCAAGCCTCCTACTGTGTCATGGGATCTCAACGTCGTCCTCACCCAGCTGATGAAACCTCCTTTTGAGCCACTGAATACCTGCCATCTGAAGTACTTGACCTGGAAGGTCATTTTCTTGGTGGCAGTTACTTCAGCTCGTAGGGTCAGTGAGCTTCAAGCCCTAGAAGCTCATGCTCCATATACCAAATTTCATCACAACAGAGTAGTGCTCCGCACCCACCCAAAGTTCCTGCCGAAGGTGGTGTCGGAGTTCCATCTTAACCAGTCAATTGTCTTGCCAACATTCTTCCCCAGGCCGCATACCCGCCCTGCTGAACGTCAGTTGCACACATTGGACTGCAAGAGAGCATTGGCCTTCTACTTGGAGCGGACACAGCCCCACAGACAGTCCGCCCAATTGTTTGTTTCTTTCGACCCTAACAGGCTAGGGGTCGCTGTCGGGAAACGCACCATCTCCAATTGGCTAGCAGATTGCATTTCCTTCACTTACGCCCAGGCTGGGCTGACTCTTGAGGGTCATGTCACGGCTCATAGTGTCAGAGCCATGGCAGCGTCGGTGGCCCACTTGAAGTCAGCCACTATTGAAGAGATCTGCAAGGCTGCGACGTGGTCATCTGTCCACACATTCACATCTCATTACTGCCTCCAGCAGGATACCCGACGCGACAGTCGGTTCGGGCAGTCGGTGCTGCAGAATCTGTTTGGGGTGTAAATCCAACTCCACCCTCCAGGACCCGAATTTATTCTGGTCAGGCTGCACTCTCAGTTAGTTGTTCTTCGTAGGTCAATTTCTGTTGTACCCTCGCCGTTGCGAGGTTCAATTGACCTGGGTTCTTGTTTTGAGTGAGCCTGAGAGCTAGGGATACCCCAGTCGTGAGAACAAGCAGCCTGCTTGTCCTCGGAGAAAGGGTATGATACATACCTGTAGCAGTTGTTCTCCGAGGACAGCAGGCTGATTGTTCTCACCTACCCTCCCTCCTCCCCTTTGGAGTTGTGTGTTTCATCTTTTTTGGCTAGTCATTCAACTGGCGGGAGCGGTCGCGCACGGGCGGGAAGACGGCCGCGCATGCGCGGTGGGCGTGCCCTGCGTGCCGACCGTCCCGCGAAGCTTCTTTCCGGTTGGTGGGGGCTGCCGCGGACGTCACCCAGTCGTGAGAACAATCAGCCTGCTGTCCTCGGAGAACAACTGCTACAGGTATGTATCATACCCTATCTCTCCGTTGTGGCCTTCTTCTTTGAGTGCCCCTTTTGTTCCTTTATGAACTAGCGGTCCCATAGATTCCCTCACAAGCTTTCTGCTTCGGATGTACCTGAAAAAGGTGTTACTATGAGTTTTTGTCTCCATAGACATTCATCATTTTAGGAGTGAGGTTATGACAGCAGCACGGGTCCCCTGTGAGGTATTGTAGGCAAAATAGGGGTGTCGTAAGAACTAGTACAATGTCCTCCCAACTGCCAGTCCAACTAATCAGATAATTATCTAGCTATAAGACAGATTCTAGTGAATCATAGTTAATAAATATTTTATGATTGTCCGAGTTCCAATGTTAGTGTATAAAGAAAGTGTAAATTTGAGTGTTAGGCAAGCAATTAGTTGTAATGAGAGAGATTTCTTTGGAAAAGACTATAATGATTATTATGTGTGTTTCATTCCCCCTCACTGAATAATCATCAAATCTACATAATCTAACTACCCACAAAATTAAATAAACCATAGTCTCATGTGTTTTATGCAAAGCATCTCTGGAATCCATCGAGACCATCCAGGTCCAGCCCTGTCTCCCAGACAAGGCACTTCAGCTTTGGAGTGCAGGCAAACAAGTTTTATGAGGCCAGTTCCAGCTGTCTGACACAAAGAGAATGCAAGGGAGATAAATTAAAGTGGGATTCTGGTGGCCAGACTTAGCATGCAGGAGTGCAGTTTTCATGGAATGTTTATAGGGCAGCTCTCCTTCCTTTATCTCGGAGAATCTTTTGAACCCTTTTCTTCTACTTATCATTTAAGTGTGCTTATGAAGGGATTGCAAAATTCTTCAGATTGACTGGATGTATAGTAGCAAATCAAAGGTTGTCCCTTTGGGACCAGTCAGGTTCATGACTGAATCAGATGATGAGATATGCAATCAAGAGCACCTTCCGTTCTGTCTGGGCTCCTTTCATTTGCCATGAGCTGTCTTCCAGTGTTGTTACCAATTACTAAGGAAGTCTACATCGCTTCACTGTCATGGTTTAAACCAAGAAGTGATGTTTATCTCACATCAATGCAGCATAGTGTTACTGTAGCACATCCCAGAATCTTTGGCTTCTAAGACTCATTTTCTTTGGGTCATGTAGCACACAGATCAGTAGAAGAGAGTCTGTAAATGTAGTGGCTACATCATTCACTTTTATTCCACCTTCCTTGCCTGCTCCAAGGTTAGCTCTGTCCCCATGTGTATTCTAGTTTTCTCCGAGGACAAGCAGGCTGCTTGTTCTCACGACTGGGTGACGTCCGCGGCAGCCCCCACCAACCGGAAATAAGCTTCGCGGGACGGTCGACACGCAGGGCACGGCCACCGCGCATGCGCGGCCGTCTTCCCGCCCGTGCGCGACCGCTCCCGCCAGTTACTTTTTTTCCGCGACTGAGAGAGTTGTGTTTTCCCCTCTCTCTCGTTTCAGCCGCCGGATTTTTTCGACCGCGTTTACGCGGATCGTTGCTTTTGGCCTGTTCGGCCTCTTCTTCTTTCTCTTTTATTAAAAAAAAAAAAAAAAAAAAAAAAAAAAAAGAATTTTGCGCGTGTGGAGCACGCGCTCCTTCTTTTCCCTCGCTTTCTAGCGGGGACGCCTCGTTGCGGCCTAGTGGCCGCTCGGTCGGTTTCAGTTTTCGTGGTGTGATTTTAGCCACCATTGCCGACTTTGACTTCGCCGACGCGATTTTTCCGTCGATGTCCTCGAAGGTCCCGAGTGGATTTAAAAAGTGTGGTCGCTGCGGCCGGCCGATCTCGCAGACCGACACCCACGCTTGGTGCCTCCAGTGCCTCGGGCCGGAGCACAATCTCAAGTCGTGCGTTTTGTGTCTCGGTCTCCGGAAACGGACTCAGGTTGCGAGGCAAGTTCTGCGGGACCGTCTTTTTGGAACTTGCGCCGGCCCCTCGACGTCGACCTCGACGGCATCGGTATCGAAGACCGGTTCTTCGGTACCGGTATCGATGCCCGAGACATCGGCACCGATGGCAGCGACCCCAGGAGAACAGGTCCCGTCGGCCCGCCGGTCCGCCGGCGAGAGTGGGGTAGAGAGACCGCGTGGGCAGTCGGCCCCGGTCACTCCCTCAACTCGTGAGCCACGGGACCGAACCCTGTCGGACCCGGTACCCCGAGACCGAGGGGGATCGACCTCCTCCTCCTCCATGCCCTCCGGCACCGGTGACGTGCACCGGAAAAAAGACAAGAAGCGCCGTCACCGGGAGCCCTCGGTGCGCCCTGAAGAGGAGTCGACGCCGAAGCGTCATCGCAGAGAGGAGAGATCTCCGTCGGTGGTGGAGGTACCGACGCGTCGGGGTTCCGGCACCTCGGTGCCGTCTCCTGGCCCCCAGCAGCTTCCGGCACCGACACCCTTACCGGCCCCACCGCCTTTCCCGGCAGCGGGCCTGGACGAGTGCCTCAGAGCCATCCTTCCGGGGATCCTGGAAGGGCTGATGCGCCAGGCTGTGCCGGCGCCGGGGGTGCTTGCGCCCTCGGCGCCGATGACTGTGGCGCCGGCGAGCTCTAGCCCGGCGCCGGGGCAGTCGACACCGCCGCCGCTTGCGGTGCCGGTCTCGACAGCCACGCAGGTGGAGTCCCCGTCGACGTCGATGGAGGGAGCTCCGTCCCCGCCGGCGCGGGAGTCCACCGCTCGACGACACCGAGACCTCGGTGCCTCGACGTCGAGCCGGGCCCGGTACCGGACGCAGCTACATGAGCTAATGTCCGATACCGAGGATGAGGACTCGTGGGGGGAAGAGGAGGACCCGAGATATTTCTCCTCAGAGGAGTCTACGGGCCTTCCCTCGGACCCCACGCCGTCACCGGAGAGGAAGCTCTCACCTCCTGAGAGTCTCTCCTTTGCCTCCTTTGTGCGGGATATGTCTATAAGCATTCCCTTTCCCGTGGTCTCTGTGGAAGAGCCGAGGGCCGAGATGCTCGAGGTCCTCGACTATCCATCACCACCTAGAGAGTCCTCCACGGTACCGCTGCACAATGTCCTGAAGGAGACGCTGCTCCGGAACTGGGTGCGACCACTAACTAATCCCACCATTCCCAAGAAAGCAGAGTCCCAGTACAGGATCCACTCTGACCCAGAGCTCATGCGGCCCCAGTTGCCCCATGACTCAGCGGTCGTGGATTCTGCTCTCAAGAGGGCACGGAGTTCGAGGGATACCGCCTCGGCGCCCCCGGGGCGGGAGTCTCGCACTCTGGACTCATTTGGGAGGAAGGCCTACCAATCCTCCATGCTCGTGACCCGCATCCAATCTTACCTGCTCTATATGAGCATCCACATGCGGACCAATGTGCAACAGCTGGCGGACCTGGTCGATAAGCTCCCGCCGGAGCAGTCCAGGCCTTATCAGGAGGTGGTCAGGCAGCTGAAGGCGTGCAGAAAGTTCCTGTCCAGGGGGATTTTTGACACCTGTGACGTGGCATCTCGTGCTGCGGCCCAAGGTATAGTGATGCGCAGGCTCTCATGGCTGCGTGCCTCTGACCTGGACAACCGCACCCAGCAGAGACTGGCTGACGTCCCTTGCCGGGGGGATAACATTTTCGGTGAGAAGGTCGAGCAGATGGTGGACCAACTGCATCAGCGGGAAACCGCTCTCGACAAGCTCTCCCACCGGGCGCCTTCAGCACCCGCCCCCACGGGTGGGCGTTTTTCCCGGGCACGGCAGGCTGCACCCTATTCTTTTGCAAAGCGTAGGTACAACCAGCCGGCCCGAAGGCCTCGCCAGGCACAGGGACAGCCCCAGCGCGCTCGTTCTCGTCAACGGCGTGCGCCTAAGCAGCCCCCTGCGCCTCCACAGCAAAAGCCGGGGACGGGCTTTTGACTGGATCCACGGGAACATAGCCGCCCTACAAGTGTCCGTACCGGACGATCTGCCGGTCGGAGGGAGGTTAAAACTTTTTCACCAAAGGTGGCCTCTCATAACCTCCGACCAGTGGGTTCTCCAAATAGTGCGGTGCGGATACGCCCTGAATTTGGCCTCCCTGCCTCCAAATTGTCCTTCGGGAGCTCAGTCTTTCAGCTCCCTTCACAAGCAGGTACTTGCAGAGGAACTCTCCGCCCTTCTCAGCGCCAATGCGGTCGAGCCCGTACCACCCGGGCAGGAAGGGCAGGGATTCTATTCCAGGTACTTCCTTGTGGAAAAGAAAACAGGGGGGATGCGTCCCATCCTAGACCTGAGAGGCCTGAACAAATTCCTGGTCAAAGAAAAGTTCAGGATGCTTTCCTTGGGCACCCTTCTGCCAATGATTCAGAAAAACGATTGGCTATGTTCCCTGGATTTAAAGGACGCATACACTCACATCCCGATACTGCCAGCTCACAGACAGTATCTCAGATTCCGCCTGGGCGCACGGCACTTTCAGTATTGTGTGCTGCCCTTTGGGCTCGCCTCTGCCCCACGAGTGTTTACAAAGTGCCTCGTGGTGGTGGCGGCGTATCTACGCAAGCTGGGAGTGCACGTGTTCCCATATCTCGACGATTGGCTGGTCAAGAGCACCTCGGAGGCAGGAGCCCTCCGGTCCATGCAGTGCACTATTCAACTTCTGGAGCTGCTGGGGTTTGTGATCAATTACCCAAAGTCCCATCTCCAGCCTACTCAGTCTCTGGAATTCATAGGAGCGCTGCTGAATACCCAGACGGCTCAGGCCTACCTTCCCGAAGCGAGGGCTACCAATCTCTTGGCCCTGGCTTCGCAGACCAGAGCGTCTCAGCAGATCACAGCTCGGCAGATGTTGAGACTTCTGGGTCATATGGCCTCCACAGTTCATGTGACTCCCATGGCTCGTCTTCACATGAGATCTGCTCAATGGACCCTAGCTTCCCAGTGGTTTCAAGCCACCGGGAATCTAGAAGATGTCATCCGCCTCTCCACCAGTTGCCGCACTTCACTGCTCTGGTGGACCATCCGGACCAATTTGACCCTGGGACGTCCATTCCAAATTCCGCAGCCCACGAAAGTGCTGACGACGGATGCATCTCGCCTGGGGTGGGGAGCCCATGTCGATGGGCTCCACACTCAGGGTCTGTGGTCCCTCCAGGAAAAGGATCTGCAGATCAACCTCCTGGAGCTCCGAGCGATCTGGAACGCACTGAAGGCTTTCAGAGATCGGCTGTCCTGTCAAATTATCCAAATTCGGACAGACAATCAGGTTGCAATGTATTACGTCAACAAGCAGGGGGGCACCGGATCTCGCCCCCTGTGCCAGGAGGCCGTCGGGATGTGGCGTTGGGCGTGTCGGTTCGGCATGCTCCTCCAAGCCACGTACCTGGCAGGCGTAAACAACAGTCTGGCCGACAGACTGAGCAGAGTCATGCAACCGCACGAGTGGTCGCTCCATGCCAGAGTGGTACGCAAGATCTTCCGAGCGTGGGGCACCCCCTCGGTGGACCTTTTCGCCTCTCAGACCAACCACAAGCTGCCTCTGTTCTGTTCCAGACTTCAGGCACACGGCAGGCTAGCGTCGGATGCCTTTCTCCTCCATTGGGGGACCGGCCTCCTGTATGCTTATCCTCCCATACCTTTGGTGGGGAAGACCTTACTGAAGCTCAAGCAAGACCGCGGCACCATGATTCTGATCGCGCCCTTTTGGCCCCGTCAGATCTGGTTCCCTCTTCTTCTGGAGTTGTCCTCCGAAGAACCGTGGAGATTGGAGTGTTTTCCGACTCTCATTTCGCAGAACGACGGAGCGTTGCTGCACCCCAACCTCCAGTCTCTGGCTCTCACGGCCTGGATGTTGAGGGCGTAGACTTCACTGCGTTGGGTCTGTCTGAGGGTGTCTCCCGGGTCTTGCTTGCCTCTAGGAAGGATTCCACTAAAAAGAGTTACTTTTTCAAGTGGAGGAGGTTTGTCGTGTGGTGTGAGAGCATGGCCCTAGAACCTCGTTCTTGCCCTGCACAGAACCTGCTTGAATACCTTCTGCACTTATCAGAGTCTGGCCTCAAGACCAACTCAGTAAGGAATCACCTTAGTGCGATTAGTGCTTACCATTATCGTGTGGAAGGAAAAGCCATCTCTGGAGAGCCTTTAGTCGTTCGATTCATGAGAGGCTTGCTTTTGTCAAAGCCCCCTATCAAGCCTCCTGTTGTGTCATGGGATCTCAACGTCGTCCTCACCCAGCTGATGAAACCTCCTTTTGAGCCACTGAATACCTGCCATCTGAAGTACTTGACCTGGAAGGTCATTTTCTTGGTGGCAGTTACTTCAGCTCGTAGGGTCAGTGAGCTTCAAGCCCTAGAAGCTCATGCTCCATATACCAAATTTCATCACAACAGAGTAGTGCTCCGCACCCACCCAAAGTTCCTGCCGAAGGTGGTGTCGGAGTTCCATCTTAACCAGTCAATTGTCTTGCCAACATTCTTCCCCAGGCCGCATACCCGCCCTGCTGAACGTCAGTTGCACACATTGGACTGCAAGAGAGCATTGGCCTTCTACTTGGAGCGGACACAGCCCCACAGACAGTCCGCCCAATTGTTTGTTTCTTTCGACCCTAACAGGCTAGGGGTCGCTGTCGGGAAACGCACCATCTCCAATTGGCTAGCAGATTGCATTTCCTTCACTTACGCCCAGGCTGGGCTGACTCTTGAGGGTCATGTCACGGCTCATAGTGTTAGAGCCATGGCAGCGTCAGTGGCCCACTTGAAGTCAGCCACTATTGAAGAGATTTGCAAGGCTGCGACGTGGTCATCTGTCCACACATTCACATCACATTACTGCCTCCAGCAGGATACCCGACGCGACAGTCGGTTCGGGCAGTCGGTGCTGCAGAATCTGTTTGGGGTGTAAATCCAACTCCACCCTCCAGGACCCGAATTTATTCTGGTCAGGCTGCACTCTCAGTTAGTTGTTCTTCGTAGGTCAATTTCTGTTGTTTCCTCGCCGTTGCGAGGTTCAATTGACCTGGGTTCTTGTTTTGAGTGAGCCTGAGAGCTAGGGATACCCCAGTCGTGAGAACAAGCAGCCTGCTTGTCCTCGGAGAAAGGGTATGATACATACCTGTAGCAGTTGTTCTCCGAGGACAGCAGGCTGATTGTTCTCACCTTCCCTCCCTCCTCCCCTTTGGAGTTGTGTATTTCATATTTTTTGCTAGTCATTCAACTGGCGGGAGCGGTCGCGCACGGGCGGGAAGACGGCCGCGCATGCGCGGTGGGCGTGCCCTGCGTGTCGACCGTCCCGCGAAGCTTATTTCCGGTTGGTGGGGGCTGCCGCGGACGTCACCCAGTCGTGAGAACAATCAGCCTGCTGTCCTCGGAGAACAACTGCTACAGGTATGTATCATACCCTTTGTGTCAGCTTGAAAGTTGTTTTGTATTGGCTTGTTAGATTTACAATGTTATATTGGCTGAAGTGTATAAAGGTATGGGAAGAAAGTATGGGAGAGTTGGAGTTTGGAGCCTAGAGGTAGATACAGTTACACACCCAAAAACTATGCTGTTCTATAGCAACCATCCTCGAATTACTCAGAGAGGGCAGAATACCACAGAGTTTGATTGGTTTGTTGTTTGGTTTTATTTTATGTATGTTTTTTATGTATACCGCCTAGTGATAGGCAGTATATTTATTATTTAGATATTTATTTAGATTTTGCTCATACCTTTTTCAGTAGTAGCTCAAGGTGAATTACATTCAGGTACACTGGATATTTCTCTGTCCCAGGAGGGCTCACAATCTAAGTTTGTACCTGAGGCATTGGAGGGTTAAGTGACTTGCCCAAGATCACAGGGAGCAGCAGTGGGATTTGCACCGGACACCTATGGATTGCAAGACCAGTGCTCTAACCACTAGGCCACTCCTCCACTCCATTTATTTAAATGTTTTAAATAAATAAATATAGGAACGTGGCAGGAATACCACAGTTGATATTCCTATGTTCACATACCTGTGCACAGAGCCCATAGTCTCTCCAGAGTCCACCTTTAAACTATGTGCCATTGCATTTAGGCACGTATCCAGAATATTGGCATTTACACATGTGGAGGGGTATTTTCCATACGATGTCTAAGTCTGAGTTGGAACGTCTTGCTGGAGTCTCAAAAAAAAAAAGTCTCGCTCACAGCCATAATCAAATGAGAAGAAACTGTTTTTTATGTTTTATGCTAAAAACATCCATCTGTAAGTGCCATTTTCGAAGGAAAAAAATCCCAGGGAAAAATGTAGAAGAACAAACCATAGGGAGGGATGTCTGTCTGGCAGCATTCCTAGTATACTGGCCACACAGACACCCCACACTGCAGAGGGGCAGTCTAGTGGTCAGTGCAGTGGACGTCACATAAAGAGACCCTGGTATAAATCCCACCTAAACCCCTCCATATTGTATTGTGAGCCCTCCAGGAACAGAGAAAACCTACTGTACTTAAAGGACCACCACTACAATAGTTCTCAGGCTTTCAAGTCACTTACATATTTAGGTGGAGGAAGAATTTCTGTATTCTAGGAGGGCTCACACATTGTACTGAAATGAAGGAGTTAAAGTGGGAACTGAACCTGGGTCACATTATTCACTGTCCATTGCACTGACCACTAGGCTACTCCATCTACTTGCTGCTTTCATGGGGAATTGCCATAATATCTGGAGCTGTTATAGACACTGGTATCTGCTGTCAGTGTCACATCTTTGGAAGGTGGGAGGGAATCAGTGACCCCTAGGATATTAGGGGGTCATGTTTTAATGCCTCCAGTGGTTAGCTGGTCAGTTAGGGCAACTTGTTTTACTTAGCCCTGACTGAAACGGGTCTAGATAAAAATATGCATATTTTTTGCCCTGGACCTTTTTTTTCTGTTCTATTATCGCCAAAAAAGTCCAGATTTTAAGTCCACCTAAGTCCCACTCAAAACATGCCCCCTTGCGATTTAGATAAATTGTGGAGTAAAATGTCCCAGTTCTGAGTTTCAAAAATCGCAACTTAATTTTTGCAAAAAAAAAAAAAAAATCCATCTGCTACTTTGTGTTGCTTTTAAGACAGGTTTTTCTTTTGAAAATGAACACCTTAGATGCTGGTGGCACTCTCTTTATAGAATTACCCCCTAAATGATGAATTTTATTCCATTCAGCAATTTACTGTACTGTACTCTATCCCTTTCAAGGTGAAGAAATATTTTTTTGTAGGGAGTTAGTGTTACATTTTTACTTTCTGTATATAATTTGGGTAAAACTCTGTTTCCCACCCCCTCCAAGTCAGTACTTGTAACATCATTGACAGCAAGTACAACTGTGAGTCTGTGGTAGGTCTCCACCAACTTTGCATATCTGGGGAGTTACATTGGAAAGTGAACTTCCATCTCAATTTCTTGCAATGGGCAGCAGATTTTCACCGTTGATGAAACATCCTCATAACATACTGCCACCACTGTGCTTCAGTGTAGGGTTTGAGTTCTCGGAGTGATGTGCTGTGTTGAGTTTGACCCAAAAGTATACAGGAAAGAAAGAGAAATAAGTTAATATTCAGCCAACAGCAGTCAGCATTTCTATAAATGCTACCTGTTGCTAGCTAAATTAGACCCAGATATTCCGTGTCTGGCTCTTCCATGGCACCAAGAAGTTACGCAACTATGACTGATACCCATTGCCATAACCGCATAGTAAACTGGGCGAAGTTAGAACTGCCTTTTGTTTTGTCCTACATGCCTGGTTAGCTGTGTGGACACTATAACTGAAATATCTCCAGATTCCACATAAACTCCTAACTCCTCTCTGACTACACTTGTGGACCATATTAGCGAGTATCACAGTAATCAGAGGTGGTAGTTGATGGCACCATCCAGTTAATTGCTACTCAGCATTGTCTCCTGGACCACCCAGTGTGATTTAACTGGGCAGGATCCTCTCTTGCCAAGTTAATTCACTCTGAATATTGACCCCATCATTTTATTTCAGTTTCATCAGACCACAAAACTTATTTGCCACATGGCTACAGTGTTTCCTGAATGTTTCTATGCATGTTTCATTTGAGATTTAATATGGTACTTCTTGCCAGACTACCACACAGGCCATATCTGTGGAATGCTTGAGATGATATTGTCCCATGCGTACTTGACTAGCTATTTTCAAATTTGCTTTTAGTCTCTTGGCTTCCTTTCTGATTTGCCTAGTTTAGAGAAAAAGCCTTTTTGGGGTATCATCTTCATGGTGTCATACACCTTCCATTTCTTAATAATAGTCCTGACCATGCTCTGAGAATTAATTATTATATACTGTAACATTCTCTTCTAACCAATAGATGACATATTAAGCCCATATTTTATATCCTCCAATACCCTTGGACCCTTAATCTAACAGCATTGGTCCTCCGCTGCAGTGCCATAGATCTACAGGCTTTCTTTTTCCTCCTTTCCATTTTCATAAACTTTTATTAACGGTTTTTGCAATTCTTTCATACTCATCGCCTGCTTTATTTATGCCTTTTCAGAGTTTTGTCCAGGAGTTCCTTAGTCAGCGTTTTGGTGCTCTTGGTTTGTTTGGAATGCACTGCCCAGCAGAGGGAACCCACAGGAACTTCTGAATTTAACCTGCCATCATGTGAATCAGTACAGTTCAACGGAGGTGGGGTTAATACACTTTTGTGTGTCTTTTAGAAGGAGATTGCTTACCCAACAGCTTAAAATATTTAAAATTGTTACAGAAGTTTAAAAAAAGGGGGGGCTAGGTGGGAGGAGGCACTTATCCAACCACCTATTCCATCTTTTCTATTTTGTTTTCTAAGCCTTGCTGGAGTAGAGACCGACCGATTTTTTTTTTTTTTTTTTGCTTTGGTGCCGAAACTGGCTGGGAAATCTGGATTTACCATGCTTCAGTTTAGGCTAAAAATGCAAGTGCATTTTTGGCTAAAACCAAAACTCCCCACCCCGTGACCACTCTGTGCCATCCTGTCATCCTTTTCTCCTCCCCGCCCCTTCTGCATGTAGGAAGCCCATCCCACCAGGCCAGCCCTCCCCCCCCTCCCCGGCAGAAATCATGTCCCCTTGGATCACCCACCAACTCTGCTCTCCCCAGGTCTAACTTCAAAATCCTGGTGGTGTAGTTGTGGCTTCAGGCAGGAGGAACTCCTGAGTTGTTCCTACTCCTGTTGACTCTGCAGTCAAAATGGCTGCTACGACTTCCCACAGCAGCCTCATGAGACTGCTATGGGAGGTCATTGAAGACATTTTGAAATTGGAACCTGCAGGAGCAATCCCCAGTCATTCCTGCCCATGCTGGTTCCAGTTTCAAAATGGCTGCCACAATATCCCATGGTAGTCTCATGAGGCTGCTGCAGGAAGTTGTGGCAGCCATTTTGATTGCAGAGCTGGCAGGGATAGAAGCAACTTGGGAGTTGCTCCTGCTTGGACCACCTCCTGGGGGATGGGTTTGTGTCTGGGGATGCTGGCCCAGCGGGATAGGTTTTCTCGGGGGGGGGGGGGGGGGAGAGGAAAGGGCGATGTTTTTGATTTTGGCTTTGGTTCTGGATGCGATCGAATGCCCCAGTTTCAGTTACCATCTATTTTGGTGTTTATTTCACTTGGCTGTTGTGGGGTAGAATGTGTGAATATATGGAGGATACATTGAGGCTCATTTTCAAAGCACTTAGCCTCCCAAAGTTCCATAGAAACCTATGGAACTTAGCCTCCCAAAGTGCTTTGAAAATATGCCTCATTGTGTTAATGCTTTGTACTTCCAGAATATTTCACAACAAAATGTGGACATTTGGAAAAGGATGTAGACTTTGTATAGACACTGTAGATCGTTTATTGAATTATTCTGAATAGTAATGTTCAAATGTGAATATTCTGTTTTACTGGTAAAGATAAATCTTGTTTCTGTCTCTTCAGATCATGGGGAATTCATATGCAGGGCAACTCAAATCTGCCCGGTTTGAAGAAGCACTACACAATTCCATAGAAGCGTCTCTGAGGTGCAATAGTGTTGTACCACGACCTGTTTTTTCTCAGCTGTACTTGGATACTGACCAGGCTCCCTTCTCCCCAGAAGGTAAATAGAAATACACAGTGCTTTTATTGTGTAGTCAGGGTCGACAGAGGCAGCCGCACAGGGCCTTGTGCTCCCAGGGGCCCCATGGTCCTCTCCAACCTACTTTAACGCAACACACCCTGGTGATCTAGTGACCTCTTCAGGACAGGAAAGAACCCCACCCTTTCCTGCCCACTGCCGCGTTCTTCAAAATGACTGCCGAGAGTTCCAGCAATGGCCTTGTGAGACTTCAGTGGAAGAAGCGCTGCCAGTAGACCAGCAGCGCACGTTAAGGTGGGGGGGGCGGCAAAGCATGTAAAAAATAAATATCGTCAAAAGGGGGTAGGTAGGGGCGGGGCTAGGCAAGGATATGGGGGTTCCCACTGAACTGGTCTGTGCAGGGCCCCACAGTTGCTAAGACCGGCCCTGTAAGTAGTAACTGGCAGGGATGAGGCAGTGTGGGTACCATACACTTCAACTAGAGAGGGCCATGTGCAGATTATTTTATATACAAGTTCAATAGTTGCCATAATAAACACATATTGCTCTAGGAAAGAATAAAGGCTGCCCCTTTGACAGATGTAGTCCTGACAGCAGTTGCTTTGTTTCAGGAGGTCACAGCATAACTTTACCAAAATATGTGGAAGGGCCTGGATAGCTGGGAAGCTTTATGCTAGGTGTACAGTATGGGACTGGGACAAAACTCCATTCTCTTTACCACTAAGGCCATGATGGGCGGTAGGGGACCAAACTCTAAAGCTTCTGTGGAGGATTGTCACCCTCGTAGTTGCAATTTTTACACCACAAAGCAGGCATGACTAGGTGTCCAGCCTTCAAGAAAGTTTCTGAATAAAAACAGACTTTATTGAAATGATTTCTTTAGATGAAAAGGCCAGATACACCCTGTGTATGAACAATTCTTTGTATTCGCTGTCTCCAAATAGTTCTTTGACAAACTCTGTCAGGGTCCTCAGTTCTTCTTGCTCCTCTTACTTTTACTTTCCTCCTCTGTTTCTTAAGCTCTGTTGAACACAAGCCCACTTTTATGGACTGCTTCCTTTTGTCGCCAAGTAGCCCCTTCCTATAGGGTTTGGGCACCCCACTGGCCTCTGTTCCTCTTCAGCAGGGTGAGGATTTCCTAAAGAATTTCTCTCGTCTCTGACACACTGGACCTAGCAACCCAGTACTGCAGGGTGCAGGCTCTCTTTTCTGAGCCCTAATTACTTCCACAGTAGGGTATTGGAAGTAGAGACCCTAGTCCCTTTTGACCAGGGGTGTTAAGTACCTTTCCATTACATTACCACCAAGTCACCTTCCATATATGTGTGTCACATTATAGTTTCTATCCATTTGCCACACAGGAATCTAAGCTGTTCATGTAGGGAAAACTGGTGGGGAAGGGGGAGGGGAACAGAATTTTCCCCCACATATGGGAGAACATAAGAAAAATACTGAGATGGCTCCATAGAGAATTTCATTTTCTGCCTGGGTCACCAGTTTTTTCCAGAGGGCCAGTACAATTTTGGAGGGGGGGGATAAATGAATGTGAGAGTTCCTTGCAAAGTAGCTTGCTGCCACTTTGAGGCAAAAAAACACCCTTCATTTGTGATACTAGAGATCCCTATGTTCTCTGAGGAGGCTTCTATCTTCTCACAAGTGGGTGACGCCGATCTACATCGCCCGGTATGGTATTTGCCATAGTAAAAGAGAGTGGAGCGTGAGCCGTGCTCCACTGCTCATGTGCTTTCCCGCCCGTCGCGCGAACGTGGTTTCTTCTTTCTTCCGTGTGAGGAGAAGGGTGCTGTTTTTTGTCCTCACTCGCCTGGTTTTTTGAGAGCTGTTTTGTGCCTTCCGGCTATTTTTCTATTGTCCTCTCTTTGGCTCTTTTTATTGGAACCCTTTTTTTACCCTTCCTTTAATTTCTTTAAAATCGTTCTGCCCGGTTTTAAATTTTATTATTTTTTCCGTCTACATCAGGCTGCTTTTAGACCCTGACTTCGGTTGGGTCTCTTCCTTTGTTTTTCTCTGTGCCTTGCCTCTTTTTCAGGCACCATCCAGCTGTTTAATTTAGCCAATTAAATTTTTCCATCCATGAAGATTCCCAGTGGCTTTAAGTGCTGTACCCGGTGCAGTCGGACTATCTCGGGAAAAGACACCCATTCTTGGTGTCTGCAGTTCTTGGGCCCAACCATAGCCCTACTAACTGTTCACATGAAGAAGAGGACCCAGGTTTCCTGAGAGGCTCAACGAGAAGATTTTTGGAGCCAAGTCTGGTGCCTCGATGTTGAGCATTGCACTGGTATTGGGAACTTCAGTAAACGTGGCCTGCTGTTATACCTTTAGACACTGGGAGCAGTTAAGCATCAAGTTGGTCTTCACCTGTCTCGAGTCCTCCTCCTGTGCAGGCCCCCCCCCCTCCCGGGACCTTCCGTTGGACCCAACCCCAAGGCAACGTGAGGATTTGACAACAGCCTTGTCTGCACCGAGGAGCCTTGGTGTCATTCTTCAGGCGAAGGCCAAGAAACAACCATCATTGGACACCCTCAATGCATGGTGCCGGGAGCTCTGGGGCATCGAAGGATTCGGCACATGAGAAGTGTCAGTGCCAGGAGGATCGCTCTCCCTCTATACAAGAGGTGTTGATGTTCCTGTCTCCAAGCAGCCAAGATCCCACTCCGGCATTGACTCAAGTGATTCTTCAACCTGCACCTCAGCTGGCACCCCAGCTTTTCCTAGTGTCGGCCCTCGATGAGTGCATCTGTGCCTTACTCCCGGAGCTGCTGGATGGCCTAATGCAATAGTGTGCATCAGTATTGGGGGTGCTTGTGCCTACCTTACCTCCCGTTGCGGCCACTCAAGCCGGCACCCTCCCCCCCCCCAAGACATTGGTGGAGGGAAGCCTCACTGGAGTCGAGGTGGAAATCGACTTTTCGACGCCGCTCTTGAGGACATGGTTCCTTGGCACCGAGGCAGGTTCATTCTCGGCAGTCCCATAGGGTGATACTGTTTGACACTTAGGAGGAGCGTTCATGGGATTCAGAGGAGGATCCCAGATACTTTTGTCCAGATGAGTCTTATGGGATTCCTTCTGAACCCTCCTCTCCACCTGAAAGGAGACGGTCTCCACTGGAGAGCCTTTCATTTCCATATTTTGTAATGGAAATGGCTGAGCTATTCCCATTCCTGTGGAAGTGGAGGACAAGCCCAGGTCCAAGATGCTCGAGGTCCTGGACTATACTTCTTTCTAAGGAGACTGTGACTGAACCTCTCTATGAGGTACTCAAGGAAGTCCTCGTCAGGAACTGGGAACCTCCTCTATTGGTCCCAGTTATGCCCAAGAAGATTTTACACCCAGCATCGGATCCACGGTATATCTGCTTTTTGATGGGCCTCAGTTGCCTCACAATCCCATAGTGGTGGAATCTGTTCTCAAAAGAGCCATGAGTTCCAGGGACTATGACTCAGCGCCCCAGACAGAGGAGCTAGAACCCTGGATTCTTTTGGGAGGAAGATGTAAATGACTTCGATGCTCATCTCCCGTATGCAATCCTATCAGCTCTTCATAAGTATCTACTTGTGAAACTCAGTGCTACAGCTGTCAGACTTGGTAGACACGCTCCCTCTGGAGCAGGCCGAGCCTTTTCACCAGTTGGTCAAACATCATTAGACGTGTTGAATGTTCTTGGCCAGGGGCACTTGCGACACTTTTGACATGGCATCCAGCATATCTTTTCAAAGTATAGCAATGCACAGACTCTCATGGCTGCATGTTTCTGACTTGGTACATTCTGTTCAACAGCGGTTGGCGGATGCCACTTCCTGGGGGGATAACCTTTTTGAAGAGGTTGAGGAGGTCGCTGACCAAATCTAGAAATACACTGATACAATCTTTTCTCTCTCCCGCCGGGCACCTTCTGCATCAACCTTCTCAGCTGGGAGGACTTTTGGCAAGCCAAGGAGGAGTACCTATTACTATCCTAGGCATAGGTACAACCCTTTGGCTCACCAGCCTACTCAGGCTCAGCCCCAGTGCGCTCTTTCACATCAATAGCATGCGCCTAAGGCCCCTGCTGCTTCCCAGGCAAATCAAGGGACAAGCTTTTGACTGGCTTCAGCAGAGCATAGCCACTGTCAGTGTCCATCCCAAATGACTTGCTGGTCGGGGGGAGGCTAAAATATTTTCACCAAAGGTGGGCTCTTATAGCCCCCAACCGGTGGGTTCTTCAAATAGTCCATCTCGGATACGCCCTCAGTTGGCATCTCAAACTCCAAATTGCCCACCGAGAGCTTATTCATTCAGTTCTCAGCACAGGCAGGTACTTGCAGAGGAACTCTCCGCCCTTCTAAAGGCCCATGTGGTTGAACCCATTCCACCAGGGGAAGAAGGTGTCCCGTCTGTGGCCGTGACAACCCTCAGACTTACCCTGTTTCTGGGAGTCAGTGTCTGTGCTGGCTTCTGCTTGTCTCTGTGTCTGTGTCTGTCTTAGGTTCTCTCTGGCTCTGTGTGCTGATTGCCCTACTGAACCTCACCTGTGTGGGCTATGCCTCTTCCAAGTTGGCTGCCGCCTCCTCCTCTTTGCCAGTATCCAAGATGGCTCCCGCTGTTCCTTCCTATGGGCTGACTGCTCTGTGTGTCAAGCCTCTGTTTGGTTGCAAGGTGATTGCTGCAGCTGTGGCTCTGGTGTTGAAGGGCTTTATTAGTCACTTGGAGACTACAGTCCTGGCCTTTGCATCTCATCTAAAGGTCCTGGTGTATAGAGTGCTCTGTACACAGTTTCAGTGTTTGCTCTGTGTGAGTTTCTATGTTTGTTTAGACTAGCTAGCTTAGGCACCGTCTGGCTTGTAGCCTGTGTATAGCTTTGCTAGTGCTCTGTGTTTGTTTAGACTAGTTAGCTTAGGCACCGTCTGGCTTGTAGCCTGTGCATAGCTCTGCTAGTTCTCTGTGTTTGTTTCCAGTGCATGACTAGTTAGCTTAGGCACCGTCTGGCTTGTAGCCTGTGTATAGCTTTGCTAGTGCTCTGTGTTTGTTTAGACTAGTTAGCTTAGGCACCGTCTGGCTTGTAGCCTGTGCATAGCTCTGCTAGTTCTCTGTGTTTGTTTCCAGTGCATGACTAGTTAGTTTAGGCACCATCTGGCTTGTAGCCTGTGCATAGCTCTGCTAGTTCTCTGTGTTTGTTCCTAGTGTTAGACTAGCCGCCCTTGCTAGCCACTATCCCGAGACTGTGATTGTTCCTAGTGTTAGACTAGCCGCCCTTGCTAGCCACTATCCCGAGACTGTGATTGTTCCTAGTGTTAGACTAGCCGCCATTGCTAGCCACTATCCCAAGACTGTGATTGTTCCTAGTGTAGACTAGCCAGCTTAGGCACCGTCTGGCTTGTAGCCTGTGCATAGCTCTGCTAGTTCTCTGTGTTTGTTCCTAGTGTAGACTAGCCAGCTTAGGCACCGTCTGGCTTGTAGCCTGTGCATAGCTCTGCTAGTTCTCTGTGTTTGTTCCTAGTGTAGACTAGCCAGCTTAGGCACCGTCTGGCTTGTAGCCTGTGCATAGCTCTGCTAGTTCTCTGTGTTTGTTCCTAGGGTAGACTAGCCAGCTTAGGCACCGTCTGGCTTGTTAGCCTGTGCTTAGCTTTGCTAGTTCCCTGTGTTTGTTCCTAATACTTGACTAGCCAGCTTAGGCACCGTGTGGCTTGTAGCCTGTGTATAGCTTTGCTAGTGTTCTGTGTATGTTTCCAGTGCATGACTTGTTAGCTTGGGCACAGCTTTGTGGTTAGCTGGTGTATAGCTTCCTAAGTCTCCTGAGTTCGCTCTGTGTATGTTTCTTGTGTATGACTGGTTTGCCTGGGTATAGCGTTCCTATTAGCCTGGGTACAGTTTACTAGTCATTGTGTGAAACATGCCGACTGCCAGAACCCGGACAGTCCCTGCCTGTCTGCCTTGCCTCCGCCTAGGTGCCAGGGGGCACTCCTGGATCTTCATTCCTGCTGTTCCTGCTTGCAAGTTCCAGTTCCGGGTTTTCCTGTAAGTCCTACCGGCTGCCAGAACCTGAGGGCTCAACCCTCGTGGAAAGGCGGTCAAGTGTAGGTGAAGCCTAGGTCCAGTGTGTTCCAGTCCAGCGGGTTTCACTCCTGTATGTTCCAGTCCAGTGGGGCCACTCCAGTGTGTCCAGGCTAGCGGGCCCCACTCCAGTGCGCACCCGTCCGGTGCGTTCCAGTTCCGAGTATTCCTGTGTAGAACTCCAGTCCGGGGTTCCGGTCCAGGGTTGTCTCATCTCCACCTGGAAGGTGATCTTGCCTGCCACTGCCGCTCCACGGTAGTGGCCTATGGACTCACAAACCCCGTGCTCCCGGGGAAGAAGCCTGAAAGGATGCCAAGGTCCTCGAGAGCGCGGCAAGCGCGAGAGACGCGACAGAAGGGAAGGGATTCTATTCCAGGTACTTCCTTGTGCAAAAGAAAACAGGGAGGGATGAGTCCCATCCTAGACCTAAGGGCCCTGAACAAATTCCTAGTCTGAGAAAAGTTCAAGATGGTTTCCCTGGGCACCCTTCTCTAAATGATTCAGAAAAATGATTGGCTATGCTCTCTGAACTTTTAAAGGATGCATATACTTGCATCCCGATACTTCCAGCCTACCGGCTGGGAACACATCACTTTTCAGTATTGCATGTTGCCTTTTGGCCTTGCGTCAGCTCCCAGGGTCTTTACCAAGTGTCTAGTGTTAGTTGCAGCATCACTACGCAGACTGGGAGTCCATGTGTTCCCATATCTCAACAGTTGGCTGGCGAAGAGCACCTCGGAGGACGGTGCTTGGGAGTCCATGCGAGTGACTATTCAGGTTCTAGCTACTATGTTCATTTTAAACTACCCCAAGTCCCATCTACATCCTGTCCAGTGATTGGAGTTCATAGGAGCCCTGCTCAACATACAGAGGGTTTCTCAGAAATGCGAGCGAACAATCTTGTCTTTCTTGCGTTCAAGGTTTTGTGCCTTTCAGCAGGTCACAGCTTGACAGATGTTGAGGTTGTTAGTCCACATGGCTTCCACAGTATACGTTACACCCATGACACATCTTCACATGACATCAGCTCAGTGGACCCTGGCTTCCCAGTGGTATCAAGCCACGGGGAATTTAAAAGTCATCCAAGTGTTCCCAGAGCTTGTATGCTTTCTTCAGTGATGGAGAATTCGATCCAGTTTGACTCTGGGATTTCCATTCCAAATTCCTCAGCCACAAAAAGTGCTGATGACAGATGTATCTCTCCTGGGATGGGGCGCTCATATAGATTGGCACATTCAAGGTGCTTGGTCTGCCCAGGAAACAAATCTTCAGATCACTCTCCTGGAGCTTCGGGCGATCTGGAACACTCAAAAGGCTTTCAGAGATCGATTGTCTGTTTGGATGAGAACAATTTGGTGAGATAATCTGGTTGTAGTGTATTACACCATCAAGCAGGGGGGCACCGGATCATGCCCTCTGTGTCAAGAGGACGTCCGGATGTGGCATTGGGCTCGCCAATATGGCATGTTCCTTTGAGCCTCTTATCTGGCAGGCACAAACTATACGCTGGCCAACAGACTGAGCAGGATAATGCAACCACACGAGTGGTCTCTCAGCATGGACATAGACCACAAGATCTTCCGAGAATGGGGCACCCCCTCGGTGGATCTTTTTCATCCCTCGGTTCTGTTCCAGGCTTCAGGCCCACGACAGACTATCGTCAGATGCCTTCCTTCTCAATTGGGGGACAGGTGTTCTATATGCGTATCCTCCAATACATCTAGTGGGGAAAACTTTGTTGAAACTCATGCAAAACCGCAGAACCATGATTCTGATCGCGCTGTTCTGGACGTGGCAGATTTAGTTCCCTCTTCTTCTGGAGGTATCCTCCGAACAGCTGTGGAGGTTGGAGTGTTTTCCAACTCTTATTATTCAGAACGAGGGGTTACTTCTACATACCAGCCTCCAGTCTCTGGCTCTCACAGCTTGGATGTTGAGCACGTAGAATTTGTTTCCTTGGGTCTCTTGGAGGGTACCTCCCGTTTCTTGCTGGCTTCCAGGAAAGATTCCGCTAAGGGGTGTTGCTGTTTTAAATGTAGGAGGTTTACCGTCTGGTGTGTGAAAGTAAGGCCTTAGATCCCCTTTCTTGCCCTACATAAACCATGCTTGAATACCTTCTACAGTTATCAGAGTCTGTTCTGAAGACCAACTCCATAAGGGCTCACCTTATTACAATTAGTTCTTATCAACGTGTAGAAGGTAAACTCATCCATGGACAGCCTTTACTTGTTCGCTTCATGAGAGGTTTGCTTTTGTCAAAGCTCCCTGTCAAACCTCCACCTGTGTAATGGGATCTCAACGTTGTTCTCACCCAGCTGATGAAAGCTCCTTTTGAGCCACTGTATTCCTGCCATCTGAAGTACTTGACCTGAAAGGTTGTTTTCTTGGTGGCTGTTACTTCATCTTGTAAGGTCCATGAACATCAGGCCTTAGTAGTATATGTATCTTATACTAAGTTTCATCACAACAGAGTAGTCCTCCGTATGCACCCTAAGTTCCTGCCGAATGTGGTGTCAGATTTCTGTCTGAATTAGTCAATTGTCTTGCCAACATTCTTTCCCCGACCTCATGCCCATCCTGGTGAAAGCAGCTTGCACACCTTGGATTGCAAGAGAGCACTGGTCTACGTGGAGCAGACAAGGTCCCTCAGATAGTCCACCCAGCTTTTTGTTTCTTTTGATCCCAACATGATGGGGTTGCCATTGGGAAACTCACCATTTCAGTTTGGCTAGCAGATTGCATTTCTTTCATTTATGCCCAGACTGGGCTGGTGTTGAAGGTTCATGTCACAGCTCATAATGTCAGAGCCATGGCTGCGTCGATATCCCACTTGAGGACAGCCTCTATTGAAGAAATTTGCAAAGCTGCGATGTGGTCTTCAGTCCACACATTCACATCGTACTACTGCCTTGAGCAGGATACCCGACATGACAGTCGGTTTGGGCAGTCAGTGTTGCAGAATGTGTTTGGGGTCTAGAATCCAACTCCACCCTCCTAGGCCAGTTTTATTCTGTTCCAGGCTTCACTCTCATTCAGATTGTATATAGTTTCTGGTTAATCTGCATTATGTCCTCTCCATTTCGAGGCCCAATTGTCCAATGTTTGTTGTTTTCGGTGAGCCTGGTTGCAAGGGATTCCCCACTTGTGAGAAGTTAGAAGCATGCTTATCCTAGGAGAAAGTGAAGATATTTACGTGTAGCAAGTATTTTCTGAGGACAGCAGGCTTCATATTCTCACAATCACTCCCACCTTCCCTTGGAGTTGTCTCCGACCAGCAGAAGAAAGGAGGTGTTGATGCCCCTGTACAAGTCATTGGTGAGGCCCCACCTGGAGTATTGTGTTCAGTTTTGGAAGCCGTATCTTGCGAAGGATGTAAAAAGAATTGAAGCGGTGCACAGGAAAGCTACGAGAATGGTATGGGGTTTGCGTTACAAGACGTATGAGGGGAGACTTGCGGACCTGAACATGTATACTCTGGAGGAAAGGAGAAACAGGGGTGATATGATACAGACGTTCAAATATTTGAAAGGTATTAATTCGCAAACGAATTTTTTCCAGAGATGCGAAGGCAGTAGAACGAGAGGACATGAAATGAGATTGAAGGGGGGCAGACTCAGGAAAAATGTCAGGAAGTACTTTTTCACGGAGAGAGTGGT
Organism: Microcaecilia unicolor; assembly: GCF_901765095.1. NCBI lineage: Eukaryota > Metazoa > Chordata > Amphibia > Gymnophiona > Siphonopidae > Microcaecilia > Microcaecilia unicolor. The sequence goes on along the minus strand of NC_044031.1, from coordinate 450,822,811 downwards.
GGATGCTTGGAATGCCCTCCCGCGGGAGGTGGTGGAGATGAAAACGGTAACAGAATTCAAACGTGTGGGATAAACATAAAGGAATCCTGTTCAGAAGGAATGTATATTTGGGAGCTTAGCCAAGTTTAGGTGGCAGAGCTGGTGGTGGGAGGCGGGGCTAGTGGTTGGGAGGCGGGGATAGTGCTAGGTAGACTTATACGGTCTGTGCCAGAGCTGGTAGTGGGAGGCGGGACTGGTAGTTGGGAGGTGGGGATAGTGCTGGGCAGACTTATACGGTCTGTGCCAGAGCCGGTGGTGGGAGGCGGGGCTGGTGGTTGGGAGGCGGAGATAGTGCTGGGCAGACTTATACGGTCTGGCCCTGAGCTGGTGGTGGGAGGTGGGACTGGTAGTTGGGAGGCGGGGATAGTGCTGGGCAGACTTATACGGTCTGTGCCAGAGCTGGTGGTGGGAGGCAGGGCTGGTGGTTGGGAGGCGGGGATAGTGCTGGGCAGACTTACACGGTCTGTGCCCTGAAGAGGACAGGTACAAATAAAAAGTAGCACATATGAATTTATCTTGTTGGGCAGACTGGATGGACCGTGCAGGTCTTTTTCTGCCGTCATCTACTATGTTACTATGTATGTTACTCTACTTTTTGCTTTAGTATTAAACTGAGGAGACTGCGTTCGTGCGACGGGTGAGAAGGCACTCATGCATGCATGCGCGCCACAAAGCTCTCTCTTTTACTATGGCAAATGCCGAACAGGGTGATGCGGATAGGTATCACCCACTTGTGAGAATATGAAGCCTGTTGCCCGCGGGGAATCCCTTCTACAGACATGTATCTTTGCTTTCTGTCATTGTTGCAGGCCTTGATGTGTGATCAGGGCCTGCCCAATATTTTACCTGCCTCAGTGTAAGTCTTGTCTCCTACTGTGGTTTTAGCCCTGAAAGTCTGACAGCATACTGACCACCTAGTTTATTGAACCTTCCTGTTATCTTAGTTGGGTGGCCTTGGGCCAGTGCAATTTTGCAAATTTGACTGAATTGTTTGAGGAATGGGTTTCCAAAAAATTTGAAAATTACAGTTCTATTTCTGTAGTATACCTCGCATGGCCAATGAATGTGTGTTTATGCTTTTTTTGTCTGTTTTGGGAAAAGGCAGAACTTTAACTACATCATCAGAGTGACCATTGTGTTTCCTCATTCAATCGGCCACTAAAGTGGACAGAATTATTGAAATATTTGTATTTTTCAATAGAAAAAAATGTATTTAGAGGCTCTGTGAAAGTCAGCCTTGCTAAAGGCTCACAGGGATGGCTTAACCATTAGACTGAGGGCTTCAGATGATAAACGGTGGCAAAATCTCCAGCCTCTGATGTCACCCACCAGTGCCTCACCTGGTCTAAAGGATAAACCTTCTCCCCTCCCCTCACTGCAAGTCCAGCATCTCTCCCTCCCTTTTCCATCACAGTCTTGTACATTTTACCTTTCCAGCCTTTGACAGTGGACTATTTTTCGATCACTTGGCTGTTTTGTGCTGCTTATGCTGGTTTTTTTGTAAAAAAAATTCCTTTTATCCTTGTCCTGATATGCAATGTGCGACCGTTCTTATTTAAGAAAGATACAGATTAGCCCCTGACGCAGCCCTATTGTTGGGCGAAACACGGCCTGTGTCGATCAACTGTCTTACATATGGTATCTTCAATAAAGTTTTTTGGATATTATACTGATCTGCTAGTTTGTTTTCCACGTTGGATTTTGCAGATCGTCTCCCTTGTTGTTTTCTGGGACCCCCATTTTACCTTGGTTGCCAGCAGCGACAGTGGCAGCATGACCAACAGGTGGCTTTTGGCACACCCCTGCTCCTTTCTTCTGCTACGTCCTGCCTCTTCTGATGCAATTTCCTGTGGGTGGGACACGGCAGAGTGAAGACATAGTTGGCTTGGGGTGCCGTTATTCCTTGAGCTGGCCCTGAAGCCTCACCTTTTGCTGATCATCTTTGGGAACCTACCACAAAATGAGGGTGCTTTTTGGAAATCAGATTTTTTTTTTTTAATTTAAGTTTACGATATTACATATTGCCAGTGTTTTCCCTGGTTTGGGGGGGGGGGGGGAGGTGTGTGCCTGACAGGCACGCCCCCCTCAGGACCAGCTTGATCGTCTCCCCCCCCCCCCCCATATATCTCTGGCACCCTGATGCCTCCACCCAAGGAGGAAGGTTATTAAAGGATAGATTCCCCTCCCTCTCCTTCATTAACTACTACAAAACATCAGTGAATTTGAATTTCTCACAGCTCTCCTTCATCACTAAACTCTGTCCACTCTGGCAGCCTCTCACAGCTCCTACAAAACATCTTACATCTCTATCACTTACAATCTCTTCACACTGACAGAGATCACAGAACTAACTCTCAAAACCCTTCACCTCTCTGTCATCTGTGATCTTCTCAGTCTGACAGATATCCCACTAGCAAACACCCACTGGTATTTCTTTCTCCAGAAAACTCCTCCCCCTTCTTCACATCCTTAGTTGCTATGCAGAAGAGAAATTGGTACATTACTGACATCCTGTGCTGTCTGACAACATGACAGCATCAAGTACTGATGGGAAAATCACACAGATTGAAATGCCAACTTCACTAACACAAACTACCTTCTGTCACACCCAATTTATATATGGGTTACATCAGTCAAGCAAAAAATATCTGTCTGGCAAAAAGTATAGTACATAAAGAAAAAAAATGGCAAACATTTTTATTTTATTTATTTATTTAACACATTTATACCCCACATATTCCCACTTAGTTGCAGGCTCAAGGTGGCTTACACAATACCATAGAGGCAGGCTTTGGTTCGGTAAAATACAAATACACAATAATAAGGAAATAACATTTCATTCATGCATCATACCCAGTGGGATCCATTCTACAGATACAAGGAAAGAAAATGATAACTGAATCAGCAATACAACCAGCTCTCACCATCTGATTCTTTATATAAATCAACTGTTTATGCAGTGTTTCAAATCCAGTAGCTTTATTTTTACAGTATTTATTTTAAGGAAGCCCACCGTGATTAGTGCTTTTCACTGGTATCCTGCCACAAGAGTCTCTAGATTTTGGAAATAGCATCTTGTAATATTTTTAAATGAAATTATTATTTTTTTAAATATACTAACTGCATGCCTGAATTTTATTACTGCACTGTATATTTGAATATCCACAGGTTATTTGCAGTTTAGAAAGTATTTAAGGAGGATGTGCCCTTTTTATGATTTTCTGATTTACAGCAATGGTTTGCTTTCGGGCAGGCTGATCATTTTTATATAATCAATTTGTCCACTATGTGTTCTGTTTGCCACACCAGATCTTTGTCCTTGCAGTTTGGTGGTCAATTGTGTGAGTTTTTAGAAGGGTTGGCATTGGGTCAGGTGTCCAAATCATGGTTCCACAAAGCCTTGGTCAAATGTCACCCGCCCAGGGACTATCAACTATTGCGGGAGGCCTGGGACAGGGGTTTGGGGAGATGCCTTTCTATCCTCTTTTTTTCAGCACTCCTTTAAAACCTTATCTGCACAGTGCTGAGCTTCAGGATTGCCACATCCACACAGTTTATAGAGTCTGTTTTTCACAGAAGCAAGCACACCTTGAGGGGTGTACAGGCACTCTTTGTTGCATGACATGTCAGTTGGAAGGCAGGACCTTTTCTCATGGTTTATGCCATTGTAGTGTCAGGGCTTTTTGGAAAGAGCTGTTTTTCTATTTACAATTCATAATGGGTTGCTCTCTCAGGTTTTCTTTTGAAAGGGCTGTTTTTAATTTGCCTAAGTTATTGGGTGCTAGGAACCTGGGAGAGTGGATATTTTTGGGTAAATCTTATATTTTGGGGAAAATGTATTTTAACCATTGGCTGTCACCTCACCCTCCGTTCTTTTGGTATTGGCGGAACAAACTCCATGAATGAATGCTGTGGGAGTCCTATGGGGCTTGACTTTCTCCTAAAAGGCAAAAAGATTCTTATCAATATGGGATGCCTACCTCCAAAAGAGATCTCCCAAAGCCTGTAGTCATATTTTGAATTATTTTCACCATCAGTTTCTTGCTCCTTTTTGTACTCCATGGGCTCTCAGGCTGGGATTTGGGTAGGGTTGGGCGTGTGGGGGGGGGGGGGTCTGTAGGGAAGTTAGTTCTTTTTGGTAAGTGTTTGATTTGGAGTCATAAGAACACAGGCCCTGGACCACTGTTTTACTTGTTACCTATACTGTTTATTATTCAGAAGTTGTGAGGGAATGGTGGGGTTTGGTTAAAGTTTGATGATGTTATTTTACATGTACTAGTAAAGAGATTTTATAAATAGAAAGTATTTAAAAAACTTGGTTATTCCAAACATTTGTCTTAAAATGAGAACATTTGGATTGTTTATAGTGATTGCATCTTCCAAAGGTATGCCTACGTTTTGTTTCTGGTTGTTACCTGCATTGAACTGATTATGGTATATGCGAGTTATAAGCATTGTATTGGTATTTGTATTTTTCTGTCCCTGAAGGAGCGCATAATCCAAGTTTGTACCTATTTTGAGTTCTAGTGTTAAATATTAATTTATGACATTTATATCCCACATTATCTCAAATAGGATTCAAGTTCAATGTGACTCACAATATAACAAAAGCAGAACTGACAAGGCATTCTGATTTGATTACATAGAATGAAGTGTGTGTGTAAATATATATATATATATATATATATACACACACACACACACAAAAATTACTAATAACAGCAAAACATGATATGGTCATGAAAATTTCAGCTGACAATCCTACAGTTTGATCTGGTAAGTTACTACAAGGTTCATTTACAAAAACATTCTTAACAAAGAAAATGCATTGAAATCCCCCATAAGGAGGGGGTGGGGAGGACTATTTTTCCCGAAGTAGCTGCCTTGTGGCTAAGTTAGCATGTACTTTTTATCTGTTGATTTTGCACTACATTTCAAAGGTAAAGAACACATGGTCTTTACCTTTAGAAAATTGCCATGGGTAAGAAATACCTGTGGTCTTGAGCACGTACTTTTAGTTCAGGTGGGTGTTTTAATGGAAAATAATACATGTATATTGGAAAATCGGAAATTCCAAATTATTGCGCAAAACATGTCTCCCCCAAATGTAACTGTACATACATGCATTTTGCAGGCAACCACATAAATGACTCAAAATCATCCTTATGTCTTGTATCATATTGACTGTGCTGTTAAATGTGAGTGTGTCTGTATATGCAGTTATTATAAGCAGTGGTCAAACTACTGTAATTATGCTCTCATCTGATATCTGAGTGATATGGACCGTGATGTTAAGCTTGGACTTGAGTTAAATAGGCAATAGGCTAAGGAACATAAGTAGTGAAATCAGGTTTTCCATGCTGTGTGCACTCTCAGAAGGCTGTCAGCTAAATGTGGCCCTAAGAAAGTGAAAACAGGATACAGGACAAGCCAGGGGAAGTGGGAGCACCCCTACGTCTGGTTCTGTTTCATACATGGCAGAGGGGAAGTAGAAGGACATAGTATAACCTGATCCAAGAAGGAATTTCATTCCTTTGTGTTACATGAGTACAGGGGGCTAACCAGTACTGCTTGACTAATTATGTAAAAAGTCCAGAAGGGGAGCATTCTGTTCCAGGGAGCCAGGGCGACTTGATCGGTCATTGCGGACCATAGTATAAGTCCGGCTAATTGAGGGAGAGTCTTTCCTACATTGAGTAACCAGACAGGTGTAGACATTACTGCCTCACTAGTTGTGATGCAATATTGGATTTATAACCTGGGTTTTTGCAACTACATTCAAAGTGGTTTTAACCTGGGTTTATAGTTATCCCAGGCATTCTGTCTTCGTTTACTTCTATTCCACCATGTGTGCTCCCCTTCTACCAACATCAGATAGCAGAGGATGGTTTTCTAAGCGGCATAAAGGAACATGTTAGAGAACTAAAGATTACAGGTAGGTAGCACGGTGTACTGAGCCTAGAATAGGTCGGGTAAGTCTTTGACTCGCTTACAAAAAACTGTTTTTTTGGTAAGAAAGAGAACTTCAGAAACCAAAGCTGAACAATGAAGTAGTTGTAGGCATTGAGAAAAGTACTATATTAAAGGGGGTAATTTCCAGCTAAGGGGCATGACCAAGACAGATTAATTACTGTGATGATTGTGTCACTTTTGTCTGATTTGGAAAAGTAGTTTTTGAACAGTATATTAAATGGTACAGAATAAAGAATACTTAAATGAAATGCAGATCACTTGCTACTGCTAGCCACAGTTAAAAGCATAATGAGACAACAGTTAGTTCTGCTAAAAGGTAGAATAAACAGTTGAACTTAGCCTAGCTTATCTATCACCTAGCAAGCTCTATTTCCACCCAACCTCTTTTTATACTATCAATGTAAGAGAAACTATCAATTACGTACAGACACTGTGAGGGCTTGCTTGTGGGTCACAGCAGAACTCTGACATAGGATAATTGTAGTTGTACTTTTGTGAATTAGATGTGAAACCAAAAGTGGAGGACTTGGATAAAGAGTTGGTCCATCGTTGTACTCAGAATGGAAGCCTGGACTTTTCTACAAGCCATACAGTCCCTGAGATGGATGATGAAGATGAGGAGGAAGATATGTCAGATTCAAGTAGCCCGCCACTCCCCTACGCCCAGAAGCCAGCCCCAGAGGGGTCTTGCACAACAGATGGTTAGTTTTCCTATTTATCTTTTCCCAATGAATTTTCTGTACCACAGGAATTGTGTGTAAAGTGAAAGTTTGTAGTATACAGTAGTATGGGGTAATTTGTATATTCTAGTATTGAATGACTTGTGTGTTTTGCACATGGACCCTATTATCTGCCCTGATTTTGAGCCCCTACTGAGTTATGGTCTCACATCCCCTGCATCACTCACTGGGCTGCTTCTGTGTATGTTGCTTGTTTTATTGTGGAATATTAGTAAATTGTTCTAAGCTGTTGAGTGAGGAGAGAAGCTGCATCATGCTGCTACATGATACATATACCCACACAATATACATAAAGCAGTCACTATCACACAATTCACATATACTACCAGAGACAACACACAGACCCCATATGGTACTCTGAGACTTCCCCACAGTTTGCAAATGGAGGAAGGGGAAATGTGACATTGAGGCATATTTTCAAAGCACTTAGCCTTCCAAAGTTCCATAGGTTTCTATGGAACTTTGGAAGTAAGTGCTTTGAAAATGAGCCCCTTTGTGTCATGCTGTAAGTTGTACTTTTCCACTTTTCTTTTTATAACTGTTTTCACCAGTGTTTTCTAGATTTGTCTTGAATTGTACATTTTCTTTGCTTATCTTTATTTTGTCATGTGGGAAGTAATTTTATAATAGGGCACCTATTGGAAATGCCCAAAAATGATACATGATTTGTAAATGTAACATTGTTGCATATGTGCCTTTATAAAACAGGTTTCTAGTAGACTCCTAGTAGCGCACACATTCTCTCACAAATATACACCTGCTTTGAAGAGGGTGTAAGTCTGCGTGTACATGTTTTTTATAAAATGCCCATGAACAGCTCTACTCATACTACAACCTGAGAACATCTGTGCAGAAGGCACAGTCTTGTGAGGCATCCACTTCTTAACATGGGATACCTATGCACATTTTTATAACAGCCATTTCCACATCTAAACCATGCTTTTCCTGCGGAAAATGTTTTATAAAATTACCCCCATTTTATTTTGTTTATTTAACTTTGTACACATTCTGCCTTTATTCTCCTTCTTTCATTTGTCTACACGTCTTCCTTCTTTTTCATGGTGTGCTAGAGATAAACCTGTCTGGAGCCATTGCCCCCGAAAGAAGCCTTTCTTCTCATTCTGCTCCCTACTGGACATGGGGGAGGGGGGTATGGCTTTCAGCTGCCCATGGAGCATGAGATGGAAGGGGGCACACGGCTGAAGGTTTGCCTAGGGCATTAGATATTCTTGGACCAGCCCTGGAAGCTTCTAGGGCTGGTCCAAGGGTATCTAATGCCCTAGGCAAACCTTACGCCGTGTGCCCCCTTCCATCTCATGCTCCATGGGCAGCTGAAAGCCATACCCCCCCCCCCCCATGTCCAGTATATCCCCTTTCCTTCTCTGCCCTCTCCAGATCGCCAGCATCCTTCTTCCTCCCCCCACCTGGTCTATCATTTCATAACCTGTCGTTTTCCCTGGTTCTAGGTCCATCATCTTCTCTCCCTTCATCTTCCCATGATGCCTCTCTCACCCTTCCTCTTCCAGGGCAGCTCCAAAAGTTTTCTGTACCACTATGGGGCCTTCTAGTAGAGGTCTGCACTCAAGCTCTACTGCACCCTGCTTTCCTCTCGACAGGAAATGTGTTAGGGTAGTGCATGCCATGCTAGTGTTTGCACATGGGCCTCTACTGGAAGGCCTCCATGCTGACACAGAGTACTTTTGGAATGGCCCCTGAAGTGGTAAGGTGACTGAGGTTGCATTGGTAAGGGAAGCAGTGGTGTTCCTTGGTCGGCTGGCACCCGGGGCGGATTGTCACTGCACCCCCCCCCCCCCCAATGCAGCGTTGTCTCCCTTCCCGGTGCATCATCTCAAGACACCTGCTCCCCCGGGTGCAATTGCCTCTTACCTCCTGGGCTGCTGAGCTGCTGTGTGACTGTTGGCTCTGCCGATTCCCTGCTCCTTCTTCCCCGGAACAGGCAGTAACATCAGAGGGAGCAGGGTACCGGCGGAGCTGACAGACACGCGGCTGCTCCCTGCACCCCCCTTGCAGCGTGCACCCAGGGCGGACCACCCTCAGTATGCCACTGAAGGAAAGGGGAAGAAGATTTTGGACCCAGTACTGGGAGAAGGAACAGGAGAGAGAATGTTCTACCACGCAACTGCCACCTGAATACTACTGTTCTAGTTGGTTGACTAGTTCGTTTAATTGCATCCAATTCCTTTCCTGAGGGTCACAACAGCTCTCTTGCTTCCTGGACCAGGAGAAGGTATAGCTGGAGCTCAAGGATTAGGGCTTTTCCTGGACCATGGTCCACTACAGTGTCCTCCTTTGTCTGGGTCTGCTGCAGTGGAAATGGCTTTGGACCTAAGTCACACTGCAACAGCAGAGTGAGCTGTTCCATCTTTTGGCCTGCTCAGGCCACCATTCCCTGGTCTCACGCTCATCCTTCAGCTCACTACTGCTTGTGCCACTCCATAGAATCATCCCTGCCCCCTCACCCCACACTAGAGAATGACACGGGAGCGGACCACGCGGTGAACTGCGGTTAAACCATGGGAATGGAAGAAAGTTTCTAAGTTTTACTGCAGGTGCAAAAAGAGGTTATTTCCCCACCCCGTAGGAGCAGTAATAACCCCTGCAACTGCAGTAAAACGGACACCTACCTTTTTTCTGTCCGTTCTGCAGTGTTCATTCATTGGTGCTTGTCGGCTGCTTGCTCCGCCTCCTCCAGGCTGCTTTAGCTGCAGGGCAGGCAAGACACACACCTACTAGTGTGACATCATCGCTAAGAGGATTCCTGATTGGCCTTTCTTGAGTCACTTCAAATTTGTTTACAATTCCCATTGGTGCAGCTCAGAGATGCCATCAAAGTAAAGGACTGCCTCTCCTTTGTGGCCTCGCTGCATATGCACAGCAGGCAGGAGGTTCAGTGTGCTCACCTCAATCTGTGCAGCATTCCTGATCGCAGCCCATGGTCCACTCCAACCCGACAATCTCAGCTTAGCTGCCTAGCTGCTGTCCTTATACTGCTGATTTCAGCCGCCTGCAACCCTTCCCGTGATCTGAGAGGTTGAGAGGAGAGCCCTGGGCTGGCACAGCCAGAGACCTTGCTGAAGAAGACATGCACTACGTCTTACCGGTAAGACAATAAGAAGCAGTTTGTCAGATAATGAAAGACTTTGGGGCTGGGCATGAGGGGGAGGATGAGTGAATGGTTTGGAGCAGAGGGCAAAGAGGGGCATTGCCTCCCCAAACACTGCTGCACGGAGTGCCTGATTCTCTCACCCCTGCGTGTTCCAGTATCATTCTGATCTCTCTGTCTCTCTCCTCCTTCTTCCCTGTTCAACTTTGTCATTTCTTGTCCTTCCTGCATCTGCTCTCTCCCTCAAACCTCTCCCCCTCCCCCCTCCCACAGTCTTCCAGACCAAAGGCAGTGATTAGGACAGGATGCAGGTGTCAGGGCAAGGAGGTTTAATAGACAGGAATGGAAGTGAGCCTATCTAGTCCACACACACACTGTAAGCAACAAGGAAGCCAGTTAGGTTAATCTCTGTTTCTACTCCGCGCAGCTGTCATCCAGTATACTCAAAACAAAACAAGGCAAGCAAACCTATGACCTTCTGTGAGGAGGTTTAATAGACAGGAGTGGAAGTGAGCCTATGTAGTCCACTGTAAGCAAGGAAGACAATTTGCTCAATCTCTGTTTCCACTCCCCCGTGCAGCCGTCATTCAGTACACTCAAAACAAACCAAGCAAATCATAGTAGATGATAGTAACATAGTAGATAATGGCAGAAAAAGACCTGCATGGTCCATCCAGTCTGCCCAACAAGATAAACTCATATGTGCTACTTTTTGTGTATACTTTACCGTGATTTGTATCTGTCATTTTCAGGGCACAGACCGTAGAAGTCTACCCAGCACTAGCCCCGCCTCCCAACCACCGGCTCCGCCACCCAATCTCGGCTAAGCTTCTGAGGATCCATTCCATCTGAACAGGATTCCTTTATGTTTATCCCACGCATGTTTGAATTCCATTACCGTTTTCATCTCCACCACCTCCCGCGGGAGGGCATTCCAAGTATCCACTACTCTCTCTGTGAAAAAAATCTATAATAAGTCTAAAGCTGTTTTAGTTGGATAGGCAGTGCCTTAAAAGGTGGAGGACAAAAGATTTTTTGTATTTATTTTTTTTTACTTATTGGACAGCTTTTTAATTTTATTTGAAAGCTTCCCATATGCAGATACAGTGGTGGAAATAAGTATTTGATCCCTTGCTGATTTTGTAAGTTTGCCCACTGACAAAGACATGAGCAGCCCATAATTGAAGGGTAGGTTATTGGTAACAGTGAGAGATAGCACATCACAAATTAAATCCGGAAAATCACATTGTGGAAAGTATATGAATTTATTTGCATTCTGCAGAGGGAAATAAGTATTTAATCCCTCTGGCAAACAAGACCTAATACTTGGTGGCAAAACCCTTGTTGGCAAGCACAGCGGTCAGACGTCTTCTGTAGTTGATGATGAGGTTTGCACACATGTCAGGAGGAATTTTGGTCCACTCCTCTTTGCAGATCATCTCTAAATCATTAAGAGTTCTGGGCTGTCGCTTGGCAACTCGCAGCTTCAGCTCCCTCCATAAGTTTTCAATGGGATTAAGGTCTGGTGACTGGCTAGGCCACTCCATGACCCTAATGTGCTTCTTCCTGAGCCACTCCTTTGTTGCCTTGGCTGTATGTTTTGGGTCATTGTCGTGCTGGAAGACCCAGCCACGACCCATTTTTAAGGCCCTGGCGGAGGGAAGGAGGTTGTCACTCAGAATTGTACGGTACATGGCCCCATCCATTCTCCCATTGATGCGGTGAAGTAGTCCTGTGCCCTTAGCAGAGAAACACCCCCAAAACATAACATTTCCACCTCCATGCTTGACAGTGGGGACGGTGTTCTTTGGGTCATAGGCAGCATTTCTCTTCCTCCAAACACGGCGAGTTGAGTTCATGCCAAAGAGCTCAATTTTTGTCTCATCTGACCACAGCACCTTCTCCCAATCACTCTCGGCATCATCCAGGTGTTCACTGGCAAACTTCAGACGGGCCGTCACATGTGCCTTCCGGAGCAGGGGGACCTTGCGGGCACTGCAGGATTGCAATCCGTTATGTCGTAATGTGTTACCAATGGTTTTCGTGGTGACAGTGGTCCCAGCTGCCTTGAGATCATTGACAAGTTCCCCCCTTGTAGTTGTAGGCTGATTTCTAACCTTCCTCATGATCAAGGATACCCCACGAGGTGAGATTTTGCGTGGAGCCCCAGATCTTTGTCGATTGACAGTCATTTTGTACTTCTTCCATTTTCTTACTATGGCACCAACAGTTGTCTCCTTCTCGCCCAGCGTCTTACTGATGGTTTTGTAGCCCATTCCAGCCTTGTGCAGGTGTATGATCTTGTCCCTGACATCCTTAGACAGCTCCTTGCTCTTGGCCATTTTGTAGAGGTTAGAGTCTGACTGATTCACTGAGTCTGTGGACAGGTGTCTTTCATACAGGTGACCATTGCCGACAGCTGTCTGTCATGCAGGTAACAAGTTGATTTGGAGCATCTACCTGGTCTGTAGGGGCCAGATCTCTTACTGGTTGGTGGGGGATCAAATACTTATTTCCCTCTGCAGAATGCAAATAAATTCATATACTTTCCACAATGTGATTTTCCGGATTTAATTTGTGATGTGCTATCTCTCACTGTTACCAATAACCTACCCTTCAATTATGGGCTGCTCATGTCTTTGTCAGTGGGCAAACTTACAAACTTACAAATACTTATTTCCACCACTGTATAAGTATCATTCTAAACCTGAGGGATCAAACCCAGAAAAACTAAAGCAAAAAAGCTGGGTTTGAAGAATTATTTTTTACATAATGTACAGTTTTTTGTTTTTTGCCAAGTCCCGCCACCCAAATAAATAGATTTCTGCCACTCCCCGCTGCTTGTTTCCTGCTCAGAGCCGCATGCCGGGACTTCTCGTGCATTCTATGAGAATGCACAGTAAGTCCTGGCATGCTGCACAGAGCCAGAAACAAGCAGTGGGGATACAGTTCATTTATTAGGTTGCAGGGCATCTCCCTTCCATCCTCCTCCCTCCCTCCCTTCCGACTTGTCTGACATGTGCTGCTCTCTGTAGTTTGTTTGCCTTACCATCTCCTCTCCTCCCCCTGGGCTCTGCTGCACTTATTTCCTAAGTTCTTCTGACTCTGTCTGAGCAGAAAGGCAGAAAAATAAATGATTGGGAAAAAACAAAACAACCAGACAACCAGGGTAGAAAGAATTTTATTCTTAAGTCAGTGAATGGAAAATGTCAATTTTACAGTAAATTTATATGACTGTTTTCATTTTGCAGAATGTAGGGTGCTGTTTCTACTGCAGTATTTAATGTTTCCTAGGTACGGTGACGAGTCCTTGTTGTATTACTTCTGTTTTGTTTTGTTTTTAAATCTGGTGGTCATTCACTCACTGGTCAACAACAGTGTGCTTTTACTTTTATTTTTTAGATTAACTGTAGTCATGGATAAAACAATGGTACAAGCTCTAATTTGTAAAAAAAAAGTGAGAGATTTCTTTTATTGAGAATGATGGTGCTAGTGCAGTGTGGAAGTCCTTCATTGTTATCCATGTGGATGGTCAAAACAGTGGTTTCGCCATGTGCAAGACTTGCAAGACAGCGTTGAAATGGAAATCACGTGACGGGACCAGTGTGGTGTGAAAGCGCATGCAGCAAGTTGTGCGCAAAAGCATAGTATGCGCACAAAAAAACATCGGGGACTTCTTACAAAAAGTGAGTCAAGATGAAGCCAGAATGACCGTGCCAGCAACAGTGAAATCAGAAGTTACTGACGCAGTTGCCTCAATGTGTGCCATGGACATCAGGCCTTTCTCTATGGTCGAAGGTATTGGCTTCATTCATCTCGCTAAGAAGCTGGGTTCAATTGGTGCAAAATATGGTCAGCTTTCTACAGATCAGATACTCCCCTCTGCCAGAACAGTGTCTAGGCATATTTTTGCTATTGCTGGCAATGAAAAAGCAGCATTGTCTGATCTGTTGCAAAAGCATATTAAATTTGGTGTAACAACTGATCTGTGGACTGAAGATGGTACTGGGATGCCATACATAACAGTTACTATACAGTATATAGATTCAAATTATCATCTTAACTCAAGAATGCTTGCCACCAGAACTCTGCTAGAAAAACACACTGCGACAAATATCAGATCTACAGTAAAGGACATTTTAGAAGAGTTTGGGGCTTACCAGCATGACAATATATATGTGACTGACAATGAAGCTAACGTGAAGGCTGCATTCAAGGATCAGCAGTGGATATCATGTGCTGGCCAAAATTTGAACCTTGTATTAGTTCATGGACTGAAGGATGATGGCTCTGCCTCTGATTCTGCAGCAGAAGTAAGTGGTCTGATAGAGGTTTCAAAAGACATTGTCACACATGTCAAGCATTCAAGAATGCATCAGAAGCTTGAGACTAGCCTTAAACAGGCTGTTCCAACTAGGCGGAACAGCATCTATACAATGTTAGACTCATAATGTCTTCTGCTGTACCACTATCTATATTCCTAATGTTTGTTAATGTGTTCTGCAATACCACTATCTTATATTTCATGATCATGTAACCCAAAATCCTTCTGTAAAACCAAATGTACATCCTCTTCTCATTTCCAGTATCCATGATATATTGTAAGCCACATTGAGCCTGCAAAGAGGTGGGAAAACGTGGGATACAAATGCAATAAATAAATGCTAGACTCAATTAATAAAAACTTAACGCAACTTAAACAACTGGCTGCTGAATTCAATGATAAAATACTGCAGAAGCTGCTTTTGGATTTGAATGAAGCCATGTTAAATGACATCATTTGCCTCTTGTCTGCCTTTGATACAGCAACAAAAGTACTGTCTGCTGATCAAACCCCTACAATCTGCAATATCCTTCCAACCCGTGCCCAGTTGTTGAAGCATCTGAATTTTACTGCAACTGAGTCATTCATTATTGCCAGCGTGAAGGAGCACTTCCAAAACCTGATTGAGACTTATTTTCGGATTCATCCACTACACAACGTTGCTTGCCTTCTGCACCCATGTCTGAAAGACAATCCAATTATCTTCACCGAGGATGTTAAAATACAGGCAACAGAATCTTTGAGAAGGTTATACCAGCAGCTTGAAGTTGAAATGGAAGACTCAAGTCCATCAACATCTCAGGATCTTCCACAATCCACACTTTCAGAAAGTGTTGCATCTGTGGAAGAGTCTGGGCTGGGCCCCTCCAAACGAAGGAAGATGGATGTCAGCATTAGTTTTCTAAGCGACTTTTATAGAACAACGTCTTCTCAGAAGGCTGTTGTTTACGAATTTGACAGTTATGTTCGACTGATGATGATGCTGCTGATGTTTTATCATTTTGGAAAAATAAGGAAAAGTGCTGGCCAAAACTAGCAAAATTTGCATGGGGGATCCTGTGCATTCCTGCTACCAGCACATCTTCGGAGAGGGCATTTTCTATTGCAGGAAGAACAGTGGAAGAAAGGAGAGCTTGACTGAATCCCGATATTGTGGATGACTTACTATTCATCCACGGATTTAAAAAACAACAGAGAACACTAGCTTAAGAGTATAGGAAGTGCTTCATATTTGCTGAATGGAAGTAGGGTGTTTCTTGTAGTGGGTCAGGGAGGGAATGTAGGGGAGGGGATCAATTGATGAAAGCAGGGGAGGAGGGAGGGACGATGGGATGTATCTTCTATTTTTGCTTTATTATTGTTCATTTTTATACTGTAATAAAAAGATTTAAATATAAAATCAACTGTTGAGGCTTTTATGGATGGGGACAGAGTTCGCGGGGATGGGGGTGGGTATGGGGACAGTGTTTGCAGGGATAGGGACAGACTTTGTGGGGATGGGGACAAACTTTGTCCCTATGTCATTCTCTACTCTCTACACCTCCTCCTCTTGTTCACTGTACGCCAGTTCACTTGCACACTCAAGCACATTGGAGCACATTGTGAAGTCAAAGGACATGTTGAGACTGCCTTGCCATGGGTTGATGTCAGGCAGTTTGAAACTACACTGTCATTGGTTGAAGCCGTCTGCAAAATTTTGAACCAGAGAAAAAGAATAAGCATAGTGAAATGCTCATACATGACCTTTGATTACTCTTCTAGTTTTCACTCACCTTAATGCTGTGTTTGCATGAATGGTGGATATTAATACAAGAGTGGGAATACATTGTGTACAGGACAGGACCCTATAGGATAGGGGTGGGAAGCTTCAGTCCTTGAGGGCTGCAACCCAGTTGGGTTTTCAGAATTTCCCCAATGAATATGCATAAACGAATGGAGGCAGTGCATGCAAATTGATCTCATGCATATTCATTGAGGAAATTCTGAAAACCTGACTGGGTTGCAGCCCTCAAGGACCGAAGGTGCCCACCCCTGGTAGATACCCAGTTAAATTTGGATAGCATGTGTGCAGATTTGTCAAGGAGTATATCTATTCCTAGTCCTTATTTGAAAAGTAATCTTGTTTTACTGGTTGTAAGTAAGCCTCGGCAATGAGTGGAAGTCTGTAGAATGAATGACTAGCAATCAAAGAAAAAAACATGGAACTGCATGAAAGCTTATGTCATGGAAACTTCTAAATGTTTGTATCTTCATGTGGTTTGTTTGATTTGGGTAGGTTTTTGCCAGGCAGGAAAGGATCTGCGTCTAGCATCCCTGTGCATGGAGCAGATTGAAATCCCTGCAGGCTTTTTGCTGGTAGGAGCCAAGACCCCGAACCTCCCCGAGCACATTCTGGTCT
Source organism: Microcaecilia unicolor (assembly GCF_901765095.1). NCBI lineage: Eukaryota > Metazoa > Chordata > Amphibia > Gymnophiona > Siphonopidae > Microcaecilia > Microcaecilia unicolor. The sequence goes on along the minus strand of NC_044031.1, from coordinate 450,806,213 downwards.
GTGCTGTAGACAAACGATTCCTTCCTGATGACAATGGGAAAAACGCACTTTTAGGTGAGTCTGGCAAACAGCATTCCCCACCACCACTTCTGTGGTTTTTGGGATTTCTTCACAAGGAAAAACATGTTTAGGCGGTCTTTTACTAAAGCTTAGCTTGAGTTATCTGCAGCAGGGCCCATTTTATTCTTATGGGCCCTGCTGCAGATAACTTGAGCTAAGCTTTAGTAAAAGACACCTTTAATTTGTGATGTTTGCATGGGTGTATGTAGAGCCATCTTTTTCAGGGTGCTTCATGAGGAGGAGCTAAGCTGTTTTGTAGTGTTCTGAATGTTTGATAAAAATTAGGAACACAGAGAGGCCTGCATTTGGTTGCCTGTTCAGGCTCTTTTAGATCTGTCAGGCCAAGACTCACTGTCTTAAAATATCGAGGGAGAGCCAATTGCTCTTAAGCAGTTTCTAGTAGCCAGTCATAAAACAAACCTATCTCATGGACTTTTGTAACCAGTCAGGTTTTCAGTATATCCACAATGAATATGCATGAGATACATTTGCATTCATTGGAGACCTAATGTGCAGATGAATCTTTGTATATTCATTGTGGGTATCTTGGATACACTATTGGCTGTGGGGTCCCTGGTACTGATTTGGGAAGCCCTGCTCTTAAGCATGTTGCATGCAGTTCTGCATGCATGAGACAAAAGGAAAATAGACTTTTCATAATGGAGATCTGGAGCTGCTGATGGAGGTGAAAAGTGGGAGTTTTTGTGATGTAGAATCTTTAAAAGCAACTGTTGCACAAAAGTAGTGCAGTAGAAAAAGTAACAAATATAATGTAGCATTTGTTTTAGTTTTCTCTTAAGTACAGTCTTGATTATCTGACTTTCCCTGATCTGACCAGCTGGCATATGTAACAGTCCCCTAGTGATGTCACGAGGCTTCTCTTTCCATTTTCCAAACCTGGAGCCCTACTTTTACCACTGTTATGTGCCTAATCCCTGCCTTTACTGACTTTGTTTCTGCATTGTTTGAGGGGGTTTCCATTGTATTCTGTATTATCTTACTTCTCATTTATCCGACAGTGGGATGCTCCCGTTTAGGTCGGATAATCGAGACTTCACTGTTCTGCATTTTTGTGTCTTTGTGTAAGGATGGCCCATATTTAATCGCTGTTCCTGCCTTATGTTATTAGAAAGAAGGCATGTGAGCTGAGGGGGCTGTCAAGCAAAGTGGATTTAGAATATCTCCTCTGGAGCATGAGTATATTGTCTTAACAGCCACTGGATGATTTGCTAGACAAGTTAAATCCAATCAATATTCATATGAGAAGACTCACTTTCTTGATTTCAAACAATTTTATTACAATTGAATAAACAGGGAATTTACTGTAGAAGGCTGAAGCTGAGTGCTGCTCAGATTCTAGGTCAGTACAGGTATGATGAGTCTTTCTGCAGATAATTTTAGTTGAATGTAGGTGCTGCTTACAGCAGTACAGGGAGATAAAAGTGGGTTATATATTTAAAATGGGGATATCTTACCCAGGAGAAAGGGGACAATAGCAAACCCACACTGACTAGACATTTCTAGAAATAGCCAAAATGGTAAAGCTTACATTCTGAGCTGGGGAATGTGAGCAAAAAGATCCCAAAGGGCCTAGAGCAGGGGTTCTTAACAAAGTCCTAGGGACACACCCAGCCAGTCAGGTTTTCAGGATATCCACAATGAATATGCATGAGATAAATTTACATATTACTCCCATTGTATGCAAATCTATCTGATGCATATTCATTGTGGGCCTGCTGAAAAATTGACTGGCTAGATGTGTCCTGCAGACTGGGTTTAAAAAAAAACCCTGGCCTAGAGGGAATGGGTCATGTCCATCATTAGTCCCATGAGATTAGAGGTTATATGACCTTTACAGATACTTCAGTTACCCTGAGCAGCACAAGTCGCAGGGTGTCAGCATAACCCAAAACATGCAAACAGAAGCAGAATGGACAGAAGAATGGAAGAGCTGTCATGAAACAATGTTGGGTTACAGGAATTGTTATTTAGTAACATAATTAGCAGGAGTATACTATTTAACAAATAATTTGAAATGTTTGTCTACTGTTGCTGCTTTAAACCTCACATCCCATTTAATGTGCACAGGTTTGTAGTCCTGTTCCACCCCCACCCCACCCCCACTGCCAAACGACATTGCAACTATAAGAACCCCATGCACTGGGTCAACACCAAGGTAAAATAAGCCCCTCACTGATGACCTGCAGCCATCTGGTAACTCTGCTTAAAAATATTTGCTGCCTGACATTTTTCCTTATAAAAAATGTGAGAATTGCTGAGTGCTAATGAACAGCCCTTACATCAAGTAATTAAACTAACCTAGAACAGAGACGTTGCACACTTCTGTTTTCCTGTCTGGCTAGATCATGTCAATGTTTTCCAGGATTCTCTGGAAATTGCATTGGCTGTGGGGAGAGAGGATTTCGATATTTCACCGAGTTTTCCAACCATATTAATCTGAAGCTAACAACTCAGCCAAAGAAGCAGAAGCACTTAAAATATTATCTGATGCGTAACTCCCAAGGAGCTCTGTCAAAAGGACCGCTCATCTGCTGGAAAGGTGAGTAGCACGCTGTGGAAAGGTGTGTCGAAGAGAAGTCTTCTGACTCCGAATAAAAAAAGGCAGAGGCCGCCAGCATCTTATAGACTAGCACTCGAGCACGTTCCAATAAAATCATTCACTTTCATTGGAACTGCAATACTGCATGGTCAGGTTTTATTCTCAGATGTGTGTATGGTGTAGAAGACTGACTGGAGAAGCTCCTGTTGACTCTGGGCAAGTCACCTAACCCTGCATTGCCCTAGGTACAAAATAAGTACCTGTATATAATATGTACACAGCTTTGATTGTAACCACAAAAAGGCAGTATGTCAAATCTTATCCCCTTTTCCTTTAGTTTTGTTGTATTTTGCATACATTTCTGTTGTAGAAACAGTATATGTTCAGCTGTGGTCTGTACAGTGATTATTATTATTATTTTTTTTTTTTGTTACATTTGTACCCCGCGCTTTCCCACTCATGGCAGGGTTCAATGCGGCTTACATGGGGCAATGGAGGGTTAAGTGACTTGCCCAGAGTCACAAGGAGCTGCCTGTGCCTGAAGTGGGAATTGAACTCAGTTCCTCAGTTCCCCAGGACCAAAGTCCACCACCCTAACCACTAGGCCACTCCTCCACTCATACCTAAAGTAAAACAAAAAAAAATATTTAAGCACAACCAATATCATATCAAACATTCCAAGACAAGAAACATAATGGGAAACACAAAACCAACTACTCAAGATACCTGGGCTAGAAGTAATTGCTTGTGAAATTTCAGATACATCTCTACAGGGTAAGTTAGGAAGCGTATTGATTTTATCATGGCCCTGGGAGCTGGTTGGCCACCAAAGACTCATTATATGAGTTTGTGCTATCTTGTTTGGTAAAGTTTGGCTCCTGTATTAAACTGGGGGATATTAACTTATTGCTAGAGCTATAGAAATGATTAGTAGTAGTAGTAGTCTGTTGAATAATAGGGTTCAAGATTTTAGGGAATTTTTAGAGATGGTGGGTTTGACATTTCATAACGCTTTAGTCACACATTAGGATATCAGATTGATTTTCTTGCTTTTACGTGTGGCCATTTGGAGAAGATAAATGTAGCCAATTCAGTTTGGCCTCGGATAATTTGGTCCATACCTTCTGACAGTTGCTTGCTGTCAAAAATATCAGCTTATTTCCATATTCTTTTTTTTTTTTTTTGCATCAGTGTGGCGTAGCTCTCAGCTCATGAATTTGTTGGCCCATAAATTTGACAGAGTGATCTTTTAGAAAGGCCATTCGAATTGGAATTGAGATATCCAGATCGGGATGTCTTAAGTTCTGCTAGCATTTTAGAATAAGATCTCCTGACATATAGTCTCTTTTAAAATATATGGAGAAGGAGACTGTTATGCGCTGGTTATGTGTGCCATGGACATCCATTTTAGAAAAATAAATGTTTAAAATATCAGTGGGTCAAAATAGGCACACAAATGTTTTTATTCTGGAATAGTAACAAAAATGCTTATTTGCCTGAATCTAAATATTTATCTTAGCCATGTTGGAAACATAAAAGTTTATTTTGTCTGAAACTGCCATAGAACCCATTATCTCTTGACCTTGGCTTTCAATGAGGACATCAAGCACCGAAGAATTACCTTAGGGCAGTGTTTCCCAAGTCTGGTCTTGGAGTACTCTTTGCCAATCAGGGGTTTTCAGGATATCCACAATGAATATGCATGAAAGAGATTTGTATATAATGGAGGCAGTGTATGCAGACAAGTTCATGCATATTCATTGTGGATATCCAGAAAACCTGACTGGCAAGGGGTACTCCAGACCGGACTTGGGAAAACACTGCCCTAGATAGCAGATGTAAATCCCAGCATTGATCTGTAAGGACAAAAACATTCCCCTTCTGAAATGGGTAATAAACATTCATTATTTAGGCCGGCTCAAAACACGCGTGGAGCCCACCTCCTTTCCAATTGAATGTTCTTCAGGTTTAGACATTTATAGCCCGGCTTTATAAAATCAGAACTTAGATATTTATTTAAGATAAACATTTAAGTGCCAGTTTGAATATCTTGGAATAAGCCGTCAGCAGCCAAAGAAAAAAATGCTGACCATCGCCGGCTGAATATTGGCCGGATTAAGTTTTTCCTACAGACGGGAAAGGTGATGCCCCAAAAAGCCCATTTATGTAGTGGTTTAGAAAATAACACACTATGCACAGAAGATTCTTCCTACTGTACAATTTGTTTTTGCAACCCAGTATTTGGAGAGTTAGTGCTGCTAGAAATGTCCAGTTAGCACGGAACTCTAGCTGGCTTTTTTGGGAGTGGAGTCAGTACTTGGCTGGTTAAGTGCCGGTATTCAGAACTTAACCAGCCAAGGTAATCGCATAAATAGGACTGACTTTTATGCGGTCCTATCTGTATGCAGTGTCCTATATTGCACTTAACCAGCTGTACTTTATCCTGCTCTGCAAACCTGGAAATTCAGTGCCCAAGATCAGACATGTCCTGGCATTGAATTTCTGGGCATAACAATGGTGGCAGTCAGCAAAAATGCAAACTGCCACTGGTTGAATATGAGGCCCTTAAAGTAATTGTATAGGTTGTGCAAAAGATGCCTCTTATATAAGAAATCGTTACGTATGGATTGGTTAGGAAAATGCATTCAGCGTGGCAGTTTTCTCTGAATGCATAAAATGACTTTACAGTGTACACAAAAGATGTCTCTTGCAGTGCCTCTTCACTTGTGAATACGTTACTGAGTATAACTGACCTTTTAAATCGGGCCCATCATGGTAAAATGTAGCTTGTTGACTTTTAGAATGTAGAAGTCGACAATCACCTGCTGGAAGTCAATCTGCTAAACCAAATCCTTCAGTTTCACCGGCTGCGGCTCCAGAAAATGGAACAGCTAATGGTTACAAATCAGGGTTCACACAGACAGGTACGGTACAGATTCTTGTGTGGTTTGCAGTTTGTCTTATATGTGTAACCCCCTCCTGTTTACATATGTCTAACAAGATTTTTTTTAGGACTTGCCCATAACAGCAGCTGAAAGCATAGTTCAAAGCCTTGGGCTCACACTCCCAACCATACTGTACAAATCTGCCCAGTGTTAAAAATGTAGAAACTGTATGTGAGTTGTACTAGAGCAGTGATGGGCAACCTTTTGAGCTTGGTGTGTCAAAATTTGCGAAAAAAACCGAGCATAACTCGGGTGGTGTGTCACTTCGAGAAAAATCTACTAGGACCGCCCCCGGGCCCCCCCCCTACCCGAGATCGCTGCCCACCCGAGGTCGCTGGGCCCCCCCCTCCACCTGCTACCGGGCCCAGAACTAACCTTAAAGCCTCCTTTCACGTCGCAGCAAGCAGCAGCAGGGCAGACCTCTCCTCCTTCCTTCTGTGCTCTGCCCTCGCGGACGTTACGTCAGGCGAGGGCGGGACACGGAAGGAAGGAGTGGCCTGCCCTGCTGCTGCTTGCTGCGACGTGAAAGGAGGCTTTAAGGTTAGTTTCCGGGAGCGAGGAGGGAGGGCGGACCACACTGCGGTGGCACCGCGTGTCATCAAAAATGGCTACGCGTGTCAGTGCTGACACGCGTGTCATAGGTTCGCCATCAGGGTACTAGAGACTACTATCCATACATTTCTAGCTCTTGTTATTAGCCCATAGCAAATTGGGCATATGCTGCAAAGGAAGCTTCAGGGAACCTTGCCTTGGAGGTTTTCCCAAAGTCTGTGCCTCATCAGCTGCAAAGTCTTAAACTTGTCAAGAAAATTGTAAATTAAACTTTGTGAAGATTATGCAGCTTCTCAGTACAGAAATGTTTGTGCTGAAGTTACTGGAAGCCAGCACTCACAGGCTTGCCTGGGTTAGGCCAGATACGTGTTTTCTAGTAGGGGCTCCACAGGTTCAGAAAAGAAAAATCTAGATTGAGCATTGTTTTGAGCAATGTATTTGGATTTTGTTACTGGTAGGACATCTTGGTTTACATTCTTTTTGGATAGGCAGGTGACAGGGTATGAATAAGTTCCTTAGAGGCTGACCAAATTTCGGTTTCAGTTACTGTGCTGAAACTGACCCAAAATAATTTTTCTGCCTGGTTTCGGTCAATAGGCAACGGCCATGGTTTCGGTTTTGGCCAAAACTGACAGTTTGTTTTCAGTGGAAGCTGAAAATTTTGCTTTTTCCTGTCTATCTCCTTCCCTCCCTCCCTCCCGAATAGGAATTGCTTTCCCCCCCTGCCAAACTATAGGAGCCCCCCCTTGGGCCTATTTTACAATCTCTGGCATTCTAGGGGTGTAGGCAGGAGTGAGTCCCTGTTGCTCCTGTTGTTCCGTCCCATGCTGGCTCTGCTCTCAAAATGGTTGCAACGACCTCTTGTGGCAATCTTGCGAGATTGTCGCAAGAGGTCCTGGCAGCCACTGAACATTGAAAGAAAATAGTGGAAGATCATTCCCAAGCACTTACAAAATTACAGAGTAGAAGTTAAAGGAGCAGATAACAGGGGAGGAGGGATAGGGACCAGTTTAGAGTCCAAGAAGGTCATTAAATGAGCTGGTTCAAAGAAAATATATTTGACTAGCGGTTAGAGTGGTGGACTTTGGTCCTGGGGAACTGGGTTCGATTCCCACTGCAGGCACAGGCAGCTCCTTGTGACTCTGGGCAAGTCACTTAACCCTCTATTGCCCCAGGTACAAATAAGTAGCTAAGCCGCATTGAGCCTGCCATGAGTGGGAAAGCACGGGGTACAAATTAAAAAAAAACCCTTCTTCAGATCAGAAATAAGCAAATGTTGACAAATATCAGTATATATAAGAGAAACACAAAAGCATTTCAATGACAGTCTCACAGGAAGAGGGTTGGGTGTGTTAGGTGAGAATCAGGAGGAGCTGGGTGGATGAGAGACAGGGAGAGATGGATGGTAGGTAAGAGGGTGACAAAGCAGAAGAATTTTATGGTTTACAATGAGCTAGAAAACCAGATCTTTAAGTCCTGTCTGGTGGGTGTCAAAATATTTAATATTTTTGACTTCAAAGGTCTTACGTTCATGGATTGTCTTAAGGCAGGGGTTCCCAAACTTTTTCAGTTCACGGCACCCCCCCCCATGGGTCTCTCTTTCCCTGCATCCCCCTCCTCTCACACCAGCATACCTCTACCTCCCTGCAGCCCCTTCCTCTCACACTAGCAGACTTCTGCCTCCCTGCAGCCCCCTCCTCACACACCAGCACGCCTCTGCCTTCCCTAAATCCAGCATCACTCGCTACCTTCCTTCCTGCAGGTCCAGGATCACTGCCACTTCCTTCTCCGTCCCCTGCCGACGCTACAGTGCTTTCAGCTTACATTTTCTGGCCATCCACGATTCACACAGGCATTCCGGGCAGGGTTGCCAGGTGGAAAATTTTTTTCCCACCCAATCCAGCCTAAAAACAGCCCAAAACCCGCCCAAACTCAAACCCCGCCCCTGACACCCCCACCCCCGCCGTCATCAACCCCGCCCCCGCCGTCATCGGCCCCGCCTCCCCCGTCGTCGGCCCCGCCTCCCCCGCCTCCCCCGTCGTCGGCCCCGCCTCCCCCGTCATCGGCCCCGCCCAAAACGTCACTAACCCCGCCCCCCGCGGCCGAAAAAACCGCCTGAAAACCGCAGAAAAGAAAAAAAAGAAGCCCAAAAAAACGCGACCCGCCGCAGGCAAAAATTTCCCGCGGCGGGTCGCGGAAAACCGCCCAATTGGGCGGTAAAACCGGCCACCTGGCAACACTGATTCCGGGGCCTTCCCAGTCTGCCGCTTCCTGCCCTCTATGATACAACTTCCTGTTGCAAGGCTGAACGTGGCAGAGGGAAGTCCCTGCATTGCCTGTGTGAATTACAGACGGCTCGAAAATGTAATCTGCAAGCACTGCAGCAGCTGCAGGGGAAGAAGCAGGAAGTGGCAGATGCTGGACCTGCGGGAGCGGAAAGTAGGGAGCGATGCGCCGTGTCATCCCTGAGAGTTCGCTGTGGCGTCCCGGGGTGCTGCGGCGCACAGTTTGGGAACCGCTGTCTTAAGGTTTCCTTTTCGTATTCTCACCATGAAATCATTGATACAGTGTTCTGGTTTTGTAAAATGTTGACCCCATAGCGGTGACGTCCTGGTTGGCATTGACATTTTTCATGTGATGTCTTTGTACATTAAATCTCGTCTTTAGCATCTGGCTTGTTTCTCCAATATAGCACCCTTCTTCACACTTTTTACATTGTTGAATGTTTTTCCTTTGTGAATGACTGTGGCATCCTGTAAAATGTGTTGGCATAGTTTGCAGTTAGATATATTGCAAGGATATGTGCCACTCACTTCTTTTTCAGTTTCTATCGGGAGCTTGCTTTTCACTGGGTTTAAGATGGATGGCTGTTGGAAGGCCTGCACTGGTGGGAATGGGAATATCTCTGCAGTTCATCCTCCTGGAATAGTGGATGTATATCTTTAATGATTCTTTTCAATTTTTCTAGCTCTTGGTTTTATGTCACTATAAGGGGGATTCGCTCTGTGGTTTTGGTACTGAAACCGGACCAAATTCCGCGTTCGGGTTTTGGCCAAAAATGCCAATACATGGACAGAGGAAGTATTGGCAACCATTGTGATGGAGCAGCGGCACAATGCAGGATCTAGTGGGGTTTGTTCCTGCCTCTGAAGAGGCCACTGGATCACCACGGCTTCCTAAGGTGGGATGGTGGCGTGGAGAATGAGGGGAGCCGCCACCAGAGGGATGGGCTCAATGGGGGGGGGGGGGCTTTCTTTGTCGAATGTTGGGGAGGAAGTGGGGTGAGACAGTTTCATTTTCAGTTACTGCCAAAACCAAGCAACCAGTGTCAGTTGCAGATTTGGTTTCTGCAGAAACTGAAGATCCTGAATCAGGCTGTTAAAGTAAAAGTTTTTTTTGTCTTTCCAATTGGAGTTTTAAACATGCAGTGCCAAGAACTCTGTTTTTATTTTTCAATAATGCATTTCGGTCAGGCTGGTAGCTCCATAGCTGCAGTTCAGCCCATTTCTCTGACTGGAGACACATGATAACTTCCAGATACCTGTACTAGTCAGAAGTTCAGAACCAAATTCAGGGAAGAAAGGTGGATCACGGTCTTCCTGAGATCTACCCTACTGAAAATGAACTAAATCTAATAATGCCCATTTCAGCAGGGCCAAGATTGAAAGGTGCTCCAAATCTATCTTAAGTTGTTTACTCTCCTTAATAAAAAGCTCTTAAGTCACCTACGTCTGTGTGTTACTGTGCCTGTGGTGTGTGTGCAGAATGTCATTTGGCTGCAACTTTTCTGTTGCCAATTGGTTCTGGTGGTGTAGAAGGCTTGTCTGCTTAGGGTTACCATATTTGCAGAGACAAAAGAAGAGGACACACAAAAATAAAATGGTTGCTACCTTTGTTGGTGTGTGTCACCGGGGGGGGGGGGGGGGGGGGGGGGAGGAGGAGGTATCATGTGACAGTGAACCAGACCCAGTCCAGTGACAGTTGCAGCAGGACGACTCCCGATGACTGACCCTCCCAAATCCCGACAAGTTGGAGTCCAATGCAGTGATGACCTTCACTCTGTGTCCTTGACTGCAGCTGCTGGATGCGTGCAGAGGAGGATCTTTGCTGTACAAGGTGGCTCAGCCACACACACATGCCAATAGATCAGATGACCGTGACCTCTACTGGTGCATACATATATGTCTGCGACTGCATGTTGCTTTGCCTTGCCAGAAACCCGGAAGAAAAAAAATTAAGAAAACTGCCCAGACGCCAGACAATGTCCTCGAAAGGAGGACATGTCCGGGGAAACCCAGTCATATGGTAACCCTGCATGCTTGGATTCCTGTGGTCACACTGATATTAAATCAGCTGATTAAATGCATCTTTGAGAGCCTCTGATAGCATAGCATTGTGCCTGTCACTGTGTTCAGATGGCCTTTGCCTTTGAGAGTAGGATTCATCTGTGACCTACATTGTATTCATGGTAACATAGTAAGTGTTGACAGATAAAGACCTGCACAGTCCATCCAGTCTGCTCATTCCTTATCAGGGTGAGAGAGAGAGGAACAAAGAGTTTATCTGGATCCTAGTTAATTTTATACTCTCTCTTAGTTGAGATGTTGAACACACAGGTATCTAGTTTTGTTTAAAGCTGCAAATAACCTTGTATTTAAACACCTTTGTTTGAATTCACACCTGAGAGCTCATACCTTCCTTGCTGATTTGCCCTTATCAACTCCCCTCCCTTTATTTTCTGTTCACAGGGGTTGAATAGTTAAATCTCAATCAACAACCCCTTTTAATCTGTTATCTTCCTGTAGTAATGACACCATATTACCTGTATCTGTACACAGCAGTTCATACCCCCCTGCTTGATTAAAGTCTTCAGTGTCTTCAGGTGTCACAGGGGGTCAAAAGATGGGATAGTTCAATTTTTTTCCTACATATGAAGTTCCTTTCTGTTGGATATATTTGCAGACAGCAAAAGTCGGTATCTGGCTCCCAATTTGACCAGATGTTTTACAAGGGTAATGCACATACTTGATTTGGTTGTGATAGAAACTGAACTTCTATTAGAATTGCTCTTGGTTTCATTTTAATTTCATTTTATTAAACTTGCTATACCACTAATTTTCATCCAAAACTCATTGGTTTACAATATCAGAATTATAAAAATAGAGAAAATACAAAGAATTGTATTTTTAAAAACAGGTAGACCGACAGGTAGAATAGCAATGCAGGTTTATGTGAGGTGTTCTTTCTTTGGAAGTATTGTTGTGTGTGTAGGTGAATGATGCAGCTGTGGTAGTTTGCATTATGCGACTTAAGTTATTTTCCTTATTTGTGTGTATGTGGGGAGGGGGGATGATGGGGCAGTTGTGTTGGGGGGGATACATTTATATGGCAGACATAAGAACGTGTGGGATCTATGTACAAGGCGTTTGGGAGTGTGGGAATTAGAACTGTATTGAATATTTATATTTGATTTGGCCCCAATACATTATTCATATTTGTCCAAATAGTGATTTAAATTTGAATGCGAATAATCCAGGGCTCTATGTGCTAAATCCTACTGAAATAAACACTTGATCTTTGATTTCACGTAACTTCTTTTATTATTTGTAATGTTAAAGCTCAATATCCATTATTCGTATTTGGTCAAATAGTAAAATATGCAATTCGATACAGCTCTAGTGGGAATGGATAGATGGTGTGTTTTTGGGTTGGTAAGTATTTGAGGTATAGTTTTCTGGTATGTTATGTATTTGTAGGTACCGGATGTGTTTGAGCGTGAGTGGCACTGTGGGGTATAGTGTGTATAAGAAATAGCATAGAGTAATTTGGTGGTTTTGTGGCTTTGTATATTTTGTGGGATGTAGGGATATATCTTAACGGGCTGGATGTGTGTGGATGGGATTTGGAGGGGATTAATGTGTAGCAGGGTTGCATCTGTATAGGGAGTTAGGTGTGAGTACTTAGGGGAGGATGACTATGTATAAATGGTGGTGGTGGGGTGCTTGTGTATATGGGACTGTTTAGGGATTTGAGTTGAAAAGCTGAGAGTTATTTTCCCTGTCTCTATGCTAAGGGGGGAGGTTTGTGTATGGAAAGAGTACATAACAGTGCTTTGTAAGTCTTCTCAACCATGTAAAATTTTCACATTCTGTTCTCTAAAAATGCAATTCAGAATGAATTCAAGCGGGAGTTTATGTAGATCAATTAAATATACTCTATCTAGATGAAATAACCACAGAAATATTCAAAAAGTAATTCAGAGTAAGAAACAACAGCAAAAAAGTCTTCATTGCTGAATCTTTAACATATTAATTCAATACTTGGTAAAACAAAAAGCAACAACAAAAATACCCCTTCTGCAACAGTAACAGCCATGGATTGGTAAAGGGTAGGTGTCTACTAACTTTTCCCCCCTGTTTACTGAAGCTTAGCTTGAGTTATCTGCAGCAGGGCCCATTTTATTCCTATGGGGCCCTTCTGTAGATAACTCGAGCTAAGCTTTAGTAAACAACTCCCTTTGCTTCTTAGGGTGTTGCCACCTTTTATACAACTAAACTGACGGGAGCGCTCCCCTCGCCACACACGCTGGACATCTCGTTTTTTTGGTGGGGGGGGGGGGATCAGGAAGGAAGATGTAGTAAATTGGGAAGAATATTGATGAGTGTTAGTTTATTTACTGTTCCATCATAGGTAGTTAGAAAGTGTTTATATCTGATGATGTACCTTCTTTCTTTCTGGACTCCAATTTAAACATTCATTCATTCAATAAAAATCCTTGAAATATATACAGCTAATCTGGAGAACATGAATCAAAATCAAAATCTGACATGGCCACATTTTGACATTCATGCCTCCATCAGGGATATATATAATGCACATAAACTCCTATACAAATGTTTTGACAATAGAATACTGCACAAATCCAAGGTCAGATTACCACAAAAAAGGAGGGGGAAAAGGGGGATGGTAATGTTACAAACAACTTGATAAACTCAAAAGAATAGGTATAAGGGTACATTTCGCTACATTATGATGCAGCACCCATATGAAAAAAAAAACTCTAAGCTCAAGGAGGGTAGTTCTATAAAGTGGGTGCTAACATTTATGAGCTGATTATGCATGTAAAATGGGTTTGTGTATATGTGTGCATGTCTGCACATACACATGTAAATGTTGAAAAGCCGCCTAAGCACTATTCTGTAAATATGCACAGAGTTTAATTAGAGGTCCATTTACTAAGCTGCTTTAAGTGCTAATGTGTGCTTAACACTGTAAAAATGGCCTAACACGAGATGCGCTAAAGCATTCTGCATTAGTTTTGGCATGCATGTGCTAAGCACATGCTAATTATTTTTTCATTATTTTGTTTTGAGGAGGCGTGTCAGGGGTGGAGATTGTGTGTGCCTCTGCTAATCAGTTAGTGCATCTACATTACCACACACTAACTGGTTAGCACACAGTCAACGTGGTAAGTGTTCCCATGGTAAATTTTTTAAATGGCCACATGTCAATGCTAATGTTAGTGCATAACCATATATTAAAAAAAAAGATAGAAAATATCACTTTTTCACGGCTACGGTAAAAATGGCCTTAGCACACAGGAAAGACTTGCATAAGGGTGCACTAAGGCAGTTTTTTACAGCAGCTTGGTAAAAGGAGCCCATAGTATGTAGGCATATTAGTGGAATCTGGGAGGAACATGACCCTGGACTCCAATTTAAACATGTTAGGGGGTCAATAGTCAAAGTGATTTAACCAGCCAGAAATGAACTTTGGTTAGTTAAATTGATTTTGGGGGCCAACTACTAATTTTCAGTGGCACTTAACCAGTTACTCAATTATAATAAATTCTGAAGGCGATCTCCTTCTAACTCTGCTGTCTATATAACAAACTCAGTTGTGAAGGAGATGTACATAAGCACAACTGGCATTCGTTCTGACCAAAGATTAAATCTTTAGATTGAAGAGGTGTTGCCTCAAGAAGCCCCCCCCCGGCTCTATGTCTTCAAAGCTCACGGGGGCTGGGCTGCTTCATCATTGGCAAACACCTCCAGGCTATTAAACAATTCAATACCCTATACATTCTAATTTTTTTAATTTTAGCTTTTTTGTCTATTCTTTTTATATCTTCTAATTACTTCTCATTCAATGTATGAGTATATGCAGTATTAAACTTAAAGGCTACTTATCTTTGTAGGGGTCCAGTCTTTTCTTTATTTGACGCTGAGTGCGACCACGACCAACGGTGGCCAACGTTTCATCACCTGCTTCAGGGTCGTATGGTCTGCGTCAATCTCAGCTAGAAAAACAAACAGCTCCAGCAGACCAGGTATTGAATTGTTTAATAGCCTGGAGGTGTTTGCCAATGATGAAGCAGCCCAGCCCCCGTGAGCTTTGAAGATATATAGCCGGGGGGGCTTCTTGAGGCAACACCTCTTCAATCTAAAGATTTAATCTTTGGCCAGAACGAATGCCAGTTGTGCTTATGTACATCTCCTTCACAACTGAGTTTGTTACTTAACCAGTTAGTGCCACTGAAAATAACCAGTTAGTGCTAAACTGAAAAAACAGCTATTTTGGGGCTATTCCGGGGGTAGAGTCGGCACTTGGCCAGTTAATTGGCCAGTTTAACTGCAAAAATAAGACTGCATAAAAGTCAGCAGATTTCAGCTTGACAAATGTTGAGACTGATGGGCCACATGGCCTACACCATTTCACTCCCATGGAACAGCTCCACTTGAGAGTGGCCCAGTGGACCTCAGCTTCCCAGTGATCTCAGGCAACAGGGAACCTAACAGATGTCATTCGCATACCACGGTGTTGCCCATATCTTGCTGTCTTCCAGGAAGCATTCCACTAAGAGGTGTTACCCTTTTAAGTGAAAGAGGTTTGCCGTCTGGTGTGAGGGCATGGCCTTAAGATTCCTTTTCTTGCCCTATACAAAAACTGCTTGAGTGCCCCCCACTGTCAGGTTTGAAAACCATCTCTGAAAAGGTTCATCTTGGTGCAGTTGGCGCTTATCATCAATGTGTAGAAGGCAAGTCCATCTCTGTACAGCCTTTAGTTGTTCGCTTCATGAGAGGTTTGTTGATGACAGTGTCCCCCCCGCCCCCCAACCAACCTCCCACTATGTCATGGGATCTCAACATAGTCCTCACCCAGCTGATGAAAGCGCCTTTTGAGCCTCTGTATTCCTGTCATCTGAAGTTTTTGACCTGGAAAGTTGTGTTTCTGGTGGCGGTCACGTCAACTCAGTCAGTGAGCTCCAGACCCTGGTAGCTCATCCACTGTGTACTAAATTTAATCACAACAGAGGAGTCCTCCGCATACATCCTAAGTTACTACATGGAAACTTAGAATATTATAATGCCTCTGTATCGCCCCATGGTGTGACTTCACCTTGAGTGTTGCATTCAGTTCTGGTTATTGTATCTCAAAAAAGATACAGCAGAATTAGAAAAGGTTGTGTTGGAGTTCCATCTTAACCAGTCAATTGTTTCATCATTTTTTCCAAAACCTCATGTCCATTCTGGCAAAAGTGTACTACATACTTTAGACTGCAAGTGAGACTTTGCCTTCTATATGGAGTGGATTCAAGCCCATAGAGAGTCCACCCAGCTTTTCATTTCTTTTGACCCCAACAGGTTAGGGGTGGCCATCGGCAAATGCACACGTTCAAATTGGATAGTAGATTGCTTTTCCTTATCTCAATAGCACATTATGGACTTTTCTTCCAGAAACTTGTCCAAACCTCTTTTAAACCCAGATAAGTTAACCACTATTAAATCATCCAGCAACAAGTTCCAGATCTTAACTATTCTTTGAATGAAAAAATATTTCCTCCTGTTTGTTTTAAAAGTATTTTCATGAAACTTTATTGAGTGTCCCCTAGTCTTTGTACTTTTTGAAACAGTAAATCGATTCACTTCTACTCGTTCTACACCACTTAGGATTTTGTAGACCTTAGTCCTATCTCCCCTCAGCTGTTTCTTTTCCATGCTGAAGAGCCCTAACCTCTTTAGCCTTTCCTCATACAAGAGGAGTTCCATCTCCTATATCACTTTGGTCATTCTTCTTCGAACCTTTTCTAATTCTGCTATATCTTTTTTGAGATACAATAACCACAACTGAATGCAGTACTCAAGGTGAAGTCACACCATAGAGTGATACAGAGGCATTATAATATTCTTGGTCCTATTCGCCATCCCTAGCATCCTTTTTGCTTTTTTGGCCACTGCTGCACACTGGGCAGAAGATTTCAGTGTGTCTACAACACCTAGATCTTTTTCTTGGGTGCTGACCCCCAAGGTGGACCCTGTCAGGTAATTATGATTTGTGTTATTCTTCCCAATGTGTATTATCCACATTAATTCTCATCTGCCTCTTCTTAGGGCATATATGGTATTTTTAGACAAGAGAATGTGAAAAATGTACTGTAGTGTGAAGACTTTTTTGCAAGGCACTATGAAGGTAATTCTGTAAGATGCTGCTTAGCATTCTATTCATTTATACATATAACTAACGCTTTACCAGCAAGCATACATTGCAAAGTCTTCATGGGGTCTACTTTGCTGATGGGCATGTGCATGAGTGGAGTTGGGCAAACATTGGTGGAGCACACAGGTTCATATGTAAATTTTAGAATACTATAATTTATGTGTGTTCTCATAACCCCTAGGTGCAGGAATTTACACCTGAGATAGTGCTGGTGTAAGTGGGTGCTAAATGTACATGTGATTTTAGCCACTTAACCTAGTATTACTTTTCTTTACAGAATAGGCTTCAATTTGGTGTTTTCCTAGTGCCTAATTAAAGATGTTCCCATATAGAATTACTCTATGGGTCTTATTTTGAAACCACACGAACATCTCAAAATGGCAACACAAAAAAGGTCCTTTTGCCAAAAACGTGCAAATTGCAATTTTGGAATAGCAGAATTTGGATGTCCTACACCAAATTTCAAGTGGGCGTGTTGTGGGTGTGTTTTGGGTGGGACTAGGGAGGGCCCAAAATTAGGGTGCCCAACAGTGATAATTGAATGGGAAGAGACGTTCAAGTCTAAAAAGGATGTTTTTTTTCAGACCTGTTTTATGAACGTCCAGGGTACAAAAAGGTATTCTGATTGAGCAGCTAACCACTGGAGAGATTAAGGCATGACCCCTCCTTATTCCCCAGTGGTTGCTGTCCCCCCTCATTTTCCCTTGAAAGAGAAACCAGAAAGGAATACCAGGCTCCATGATAGCATCAGGTATTATGATCATTCTGAATAAAGCAGGTCTGAGGAGTAGCTTATTGATCAGTGGGTCCCAGGTTAAATTCCAATTTCAGCTCTCCTTTTTTTCCCTTTAAATTGTGAGCCCTCCAGAAACATAGATATAGCTACTAAATATTTATGACACAAATATAGCTACTGTTCACTTCTGTCTTGCCTCTGGAACAGAAGTAACCTTCTGAAAGAGTAAATCTTTACTCTCCAGGCAAGAAATACTCTGGCTACTAAATAAGTATTAGACATAATAAAAGTTTATTTAAATTGTCAAAGAAGCTAATTAGTAATTATTGAAATAGTAACAAATAAACTCCCAATACAGTATAATATGTAGCCGACCCTATTCAACCTGATGATGATACCCTTAGCCAAACTATTAATAAATCAAAACCTTAACCCATACATTTACGCAGACGACGTAATGATCTACATCCCATTTAAACATGATTTAAAGGAAATTTCCAATGAGATCAACCAAAGCCTCCAAACCATGCATTTTTGGGTGGATGCATTTCGGCTGAAACTTAATGCAGAAAAAACCCAATGCCTAGTACTCACCTCTCAACATAAGAAGAATGAATTCATCGCCATCAACACACCAAATCTGAACCTTCCAATCTCAGAAACCCTGAAAATTCTTGGAGTCACCATCGACCGACACCATCGACCGACAGCCACGCGAAAAACACAACCAAGAAGATGTTCCCCTCAATGTAGAAACTAAAAAGAGTAAGACCTTTTTCCCCAAGGAATGTTTTCTGTAACCTGGTACATTCAATGGTGCTCAGTCACCTAGATTACTGTAACGCACTCTACGCTGGCTGCAAAGAACAAATAATCAAGAAACTTCAGACAGCCCAGAACACTGCAGCGAGACTCATATTCGGTAAAACAAAATATGAAAGTGCTGGACCCTTTCGAGAAAAACTACACTGGCTCCCAATTAAAGAACGCATCACGTTCAAAATATGCTCCTTAGTCCACAAAATCATTCACAGAGATGCACCAGCCTACATGTCGGACCTGATAGACTTACCACCCAGGAATGCCAAAAGATCATCCCGGACATTCCTCAATCTACACTACCCAAACTGCAAAGGTCTAAAATACAAACTAGTGTACGCGTAAAACTTTACCTACTTAAGCACACAGCTATGGAATACATTGCCGCGCAACCTAAAAACGATTCACGAACTAATGAACTTCTGCAAACTGCTGAAGACCCATCTCTTTAACAAGGCATACCACAAAGATCAACCAATGTAACACACACAATTCCTCCACATATACTCAAAACTGTCTTATAATATCTGCTTGTCATGCTAGTATCTTGCTTATCATAATCGTATTGCTTGTTATACTATTATCTTGCTTTTCATTATCATATTGCCCAAGATTCCTCTGTAACATTAAATGTTTATTTCCTAATGTCTTCCATTTTTCAAGATGTATTGTAAGCCACATTGAGCCTGCAAAAAGGTGGGAAAACGTGGGATACAAATGCAATAAATAATAAATAAATAAATACAGACTTTTCCCTGGGAGCTGTCAATATGTCCACCTGCTAGTGTAGACACATTGAGGCTCACCATTCTGTTTCCTGTTAAATATTTTTTTTCTTCCTTTCTTCATTATAATTACCCTTCCTACCTAATGAATATGCATCTTTCCAGAATATTCTGTTTCCTGTTATGAATCAAATTCTATCATTTATGCTCTTATTATATTGGCAATTAGGGCCTGTCATGCATATAAGCATAAGTTTTCATTTGATATGGGTTGACCTATGTCTTTGGTATACACTGTCATCATACCAGTCCCCTCCACCCTTACAGTTTTACCCACACCCGCTCACTTTTCCTGATTGTTTATCTGGATACAGCAGGTGTCCTTAGTCATAGGAGTCTTTGGCTTAGTTGCTGACCAGCAACTTATCACAAGTTAGCACAGTCCAAAATGTCAAACCACAAATTTCTACAGCCTTAGAAAAAAGGTATTTACCAGAAAAATGCTGTCTTGCAATTCCAGATCTGTGCCCAGCTCAAAGAACAGCAACATAGCTTATAATAAAGACTAGATATATGTATGGTTTGCACCTTTTCACGGCCTTTATGATATACACTACCTAAATATGTTTGACACGAGCCTGAAGGCTATTGAGGTGGTAAACAGTCAAGTACAGTAGGGATTGTTTTTGGAGGGCTCCTCATTTTAAATAAGAATAGGGTGATATGAACCTGGGTGTCCTGGTTTACAGTCCACTGCATTGACCACTGGGCTGACCCTCTGTACTGCTATCCCTGTACTTATGACTGTTCATTTTGGATGTCTCATATATTTTCGAACAGGAAACCCCAAAGTATTTCTTGTTTGAAAATGGCTGTGAGATGGAATTTTTTTTTCTGAACATTTTGAGCAGGAAGTCCCAATTGTTACTTGGACTTCCCTTCAAAAATGTCCTCCACATGTAATATTCTAAATCACTAATCAATAGGGTAAAGTATTTCCTAATATAATTGCCATTTTATATGTTTATAGGTGTTGCTACTAAGTTTAGTAGGTGCTTTATGAAGAATGGCAGTAGGAAACAATTCAAGTTTCCTTCTATTGCTCACAGTAATACCGTACTAAAATTAGAGTGGGGTGAGGGGGTGGAGTGGAGGGGTGCATGCTGGTCAGATGAGAAAAATGAGTTGGTGAGTAGTACCTGATGCTTTATAATTCTAATTTTGTATCTCTGGGAAGGTGTTTCTGTCTTAGCTGCAGAAATACTAAGGTTTTGTTCAGCATTTATTTTCCTAAATTTTTAACTCATCGCTTAACCACTTGGGTGAGAAATTAGTAGCATTCCCCATTTCACTATTAAGTAGTTTAGATCAGTAGTTCTCAACCCCATCCTCAGAACACACACAGATAGTGAGGTTTTCAGGATATCCACAATGAATATGCTTAAGATAGATTTGCATACCAAGGAAGGAGCACATGCAAACTCAAATGCATAATTCATTATGGATAGCTTAACAACCTGTGTAAGGCTGCTGTGACCATCGGAAAGGGTTGAGAATCACCTGATCACAGATTGATCTTTAAATACACAAGATAAAATAGAAAGGAATGGAATGTATATGAAAGACTCACTCCTTCTGATGTTGCAGTTATCACCATGACCCACTGGCCTAGCTTCTCTATGCAAGGCCGCCGAGAGACAGAGCCGAGGCAGAGCCGCTGTTGCTGCTATCATCCCCCCCCCCACCACCACCGCAACTCCAAATACATTGGCTGGCAGAGATCCCGAGGCCCTATCAGCAGAAGGTCTTCCTCCGGTGCTGCTATTCAGTCCACCACATTGCCTGCCCTGCCTATGCGGCTGTTTTTTTCTCTCACATCGCGCATGCTCGGTTTCAAAACCTAGCATGTGCGGCCAGAGGGGAAAAGCAGCCGCTTGGCAGGCAATGCGGCAGAGTGAAGATTAGCGCTGGAGGAAGACCTCTTCTGCAGGTGGGGCCTGGAGGGACCCCCACCAGCCAAACCAGAGGCCCTAGCTCAAAGCCCTGCTGTGTGTGCGCCTCCATAGCCTCCAAGTGCGACCTGGCGCCGTAGTTTTCTCTCTACTGCTCCTGTCGGGACGTGGGTTATCGGGTCCCGTCAGGAGCAGGAGAGAGAGACACGGGGAATTCGCCCCCCCCCCTCCCCACCCGGCAGCCCTGTCTCTATGCACCTATGCTACCAGTACAGGGCAGGAGTTGTCGGCTCTGGTCCTGAAGAGCTACTAGGAGGTCTGTTTTTCAGGAGGTCCATGATGACTATGTATGATATATGTGTGTAAGAACCTGATGAAGTTGCATATTTGAGTTTTTCAGAACCATGCATATTTGTAGCTTGGAAGGACATGAGGAAGTATTTGCTAAGCACCCAGTGTTGTCATACCAACATGACAATCTTTGTAACTTTTTTGCTTTCCAGATCCACCCACCCTTAGTCCTGCCAAAGTATCTGCTGCTGTCAACATAAGTGGATCTCAAGATCTCTCCCGCAATAAGGGAATTGTGAAGCCACTGGCTTTGTCTGGTCAGCATGTAGGAAAGACTTTTGCCACAGGTTTGATTTTTAATTATATTTCATGTATCACAATTTACTGGTTCCTTTGGTATTTATAAAGGCTCCATAGGCTGGAGCAAAGGAGTTAAGTTTCCAGAGTCTCTTGTTCATGTGTAGCATGTATTTTCTGAGGACAAACAGGCTTATAATCATAGGCGTAGACTGGGGGGGGCGAGGGGGGGCAATGCCCCCCCAAACGACGAAGACGTGGACTGGCGCTAGAATGAAAAAAAAAAAAAAACAAGCAGGCACGCGCTCGTCTCCGTCCGCTTCGCTGCTTCCCTGCCCTCTCTGTCTGCGTCCGCCCGAAAGGAAATGACATCAGAGGAAGGCGGGACGCAGACAGAGAGGGCAGGGAAGCAGCGAAGCAGACGGAGACGAGCGTGTCTATAATCTACCCCCTCTCTTCCTACCCTCCGGCGCAGGCAGCACCAATCTTCTCTAAGCCTTTCTTGTTCCTGGCAGCGGTAGCGACGTACACGCTGCCTTCAGCTCTGCCCCGAAGCCTTCTCTTCAAGTTCCTGTTCCCGCATAGGTGGGAACAGGAACTTGAAGAGAAGGCTTCCGGGGCAGACCGAAGGCAGCGTGTATACGTCGCTACCGCTGCCAGGAGCACAGAAAGGTTGAAGAAGACTGCTGCCTGCACTGGAGGGAGGGAGGAAGAGAGGGGGTAAACGGAGTCACGATCCTGGACCTCGCGGGGGGGGGGGGGCAGCAGAGGGAAGATGAATGGGACTGGGAGGGTGGAGAGCAGAGGGAAGGAGTAAGAGATGGATGGGACTGGGAGGGTGGGAAGCAGAGGGAAGGAGCAAGAGATGGATGGGACTGGGAGGGTGGGAAGCAGAGTGAAGGAGCAGGAATTGGATGGGACTGGGAGGGTGGGAGGATTGGACTGGGAAAGGAGGTGAGCAGAGGGAAGGAGCAGGAGATGGATGGGACTGGGAGGGGTGGGTGGGGAGCAGAGGGAAGGAGCAGGAGATGGATGGGACTGGGAGGGGTGGGGAGCAGAGGGAAGGAGCAAGAGATGGATGGGACTGGGAGGGGTGGGTGGGGAGCAGAGGGAAGGACCAGGAATTGGATGGGACTGGGAGGGTGGGAAGCAGTGGGAAGGAGCAGGAAATGGATGGGACTGGGAGGGGTGGGAAGCAGAGGGAAGGAGCAAGAGATGGATGGGACTGGGAGGGGTGGGTGGGGAGCAGAGGGAAGGACCAGGAATTGGATTGGACTGGGAAAGGAGGTGAGCAGAGGGAAGGAGCAGGAGATGGATGGGACTGGGAGGGGTGGGAAGCAGAGGGAAGGAGCAAGAGATGGATGGGACTGGGAGGGGTGGGTGGGGAGCAGAGGGAAGGACCAGGAATTGGATTGGACTGGGAAAGGAGGTGAGCAGAGGGAAGGAACAGAAGATGGATGGGACTGGGAGAGGGGTGGGGAGCAGAGGGAAGGAGCAAGAGATGGATGGGACTGGGAGGGTGGGGAGCAGAGGGAAGCCTACTGGAAAGAAGACACTGCATAAAACAGAAGACACTGGGATCAAAGCGAATAGAAAAACTACATGATCAGACAACAAAGGTAAATAAAAGTTTATTTTATTCATAATTTATTAATTGAAATGTGTCAGCTTTTTGAAATGTGCATCTGTGATATTTTGCCTGTAAATTTCATTTCCTTCCTCCATATTAGCATATTCATTTGCATATGTATATATGCAAGTGATATGCTAATATGCTCCGCCCATTTTTTGCCCCCCCCAAATGAAACAGTCAAACTACGCCTATGTCTCACATGTGGGTGACGCTGTCCCGCATCGCCCAGTCCAGAATTTATCAAAGATGAATGAGAGCTTTGTGGAGCACAAGAAGCAATCCATTGCACAGGTGTGAGTGCCTTCCTGCCTGCAGCAAGAATGCGGTCTCCTAAGTTCTTTTTTTACCGTGGTGAGGAGAGGGCATGTTTTTTACTGTCTCCTCACATTGCTTGGCCCTGGAGTTCTTTTTTGTGCCTTTCAGCTATTTTTTGGTTATTTTTTCGTCCTTTATTGTGTTTCTGTTGTGGAACTCTTGTCTTTTTATTTTTCCTATAAGTTTTTTAGTGATTTTGCCCAGTTTTAAGTTTCATTTCATTTTCTGTCGTCATCAAGCCGCTTTTAGGCCTTGACTTCAGCCAGGACCTTTTCCTTTTGTTTTTGCTGTGCCTTGCCCTTTTTTCAGGCACCATCACTTCGTTTTATTCATTAATTTATTTGTTACATTTATATCCCACATTTTCCCACCTGTTTGTAGGCTCAATGTGGCTTACATTATACCGGAGAGGTGTTACAGACTCCGGTGTAAACAAATACGAAGTGATGTTGTGGTAAGATAAGTTCATGTGGCCCAGCCACACCAGGGAATCGTACAACAGAAGAGTTGTGTTATGTCCCATTACGTTCTTTAGTTTTGTTGTGTTGCAGAGATCAGGCATTTATGTTGGATTGGTAGGGTATGCCTTTTTAGCCAAGGAAGTTTTTCTTTCTATGTCCACTAAGGTTCCCAGTGGCTTTAAGCGCTGTACCCAGTGCAGTCAGACAGTCTCTGGGAAAGACACCCATTCTTGGTGTCTACAGTGTCTTGGGCCTGACCTGTCCCCACTAACTGTGTTCTCTGTCTTCGAATGAAGAAGAAGACCTAGGTTTCCAGAAAGGCTCAACAAGCGAGGATTTTTGGAGCTAAGTCCGGTTCATCGGCTTTAAGGTCGGCGTCATCGATATCGAGCATCACATTGGGAGCTTCAGTAAGCATAGCTGCTGTTAGACCCTTAGACACTAGGAGCAGTGAAGCATTGAGTGGATCTCCACTTGCCTCGAGGCCTCCAGCTGTGCAGGGCCCCCGTCCATCGTCAGACCCAACCCTGAGGCGATGTATGGATTTGATGTCATCCTCGTCAGCACCGAGGAACCTTGGTGACACGCTTCTCGTGAAGGTCAAGAATCTTCATCATTGGTCACCCTCGACACATGATGCCGGGTGCCCCGGGGGCGTCAAAGGATTTGGCACCCGAGAACAGTTGGCGCCAGGAGGTACCGCTGTGCCAGTCTCACAGCAGCCCAGACCCTGCCCCTGTATTGATTCTTGCAGTAATGCAACCTGTGCCTGAGCCGGCACCCCAGCAATTCCCAGTGTCAGCCCTCAATGAGCAAATCCAGGCCTTGCTGGCTGAGTTGCTGGATGTCTTCGTGCAATGGTGTGCATCGGCATCAGGGGTGCTTGCACCTACCCTGCCTCCCATCGTGGCCCAGCTTGGTCCTCAGCCTGCGGGGCGGCCTCTGATGCCGCATGCAGCCCTGGTGTAGCCACCCAAGCCGGCACTCTATCAGTGGAGGAAGCTTCACTGGAGTCGAGGCAGGAGCCGACTTCTCGATGCCACTCTCAAGGACATGACTCCTCCATGTCGAGGCAGGTTCGCTCTGGACACTCCCATAGGGATGTATTGTCTGACATCGAAGAGAAGCGCTCCTGGGATTCAGAAGAGGATCCAAGGTACTTGTCCTCTAAAAAGTCATATGGAATTCCCTCTGAACCCTCCCCTCTACCTGAGAGGAGAATGTCTTCGGAGAGCCTTTCTATCTTTTGTTAAGGAAATGGCTGATGCCATTCCATTTTCTTTAAAAATGGAGGATGAGCCCAGGGCCAAGATGATTGAGGTCCTAGACTACACATCTCTTCCTAAAGAAGTTGTGACTGCCCCTCTCCATGAGGTACTCAGGGAAGTCCTCTTCAGGAACTGGGAGTCCCCTATGTCGGTCCATGACATGCTCAAGAAGATTGACACCCAGTATCGGATCCACAGTGTACGCTGGGAGAGAGGGGATATGATAGAGATGTTTAAATACCTCAGCGGCGTTAATGTACAGGAAGTGAGCCTTTTTCAAATGAAGGAAACCTCTGGAACGAGAGGGCATAAGATGAAGTTAAGAGGAAATAGGCTCAGGAAGAATCTAAGAAAATACTATTTTGTGGAAAGGGTGGTGGATGCGTGGAATCGCCTCCCAGTGGAGGTCGTGGAGTCAAGGACTGTGAGTTTAAGAAAGCATGGGACAGGCACGTGGGATCCCTTAGGAAAAGGAGGAGTTAGTGGTTACTAAGGAAGGGCAGACTGGGTGAGCCATTTGGCCCTTATCTGCCATCATGATTCTATGTTTCTAGAATGAGGGATCCCATCTTCTTCCCAACCTCCAGTCTCTGGCTCTCACAGTTTGAATGTTGAGCCTAGAATTTGCTTCATTGGGTCTTTCAGAGGGTGTCTCCTGGGTCTTGCTAGCTTCCAGGAAAGATTCCACTAAGAGGTTCTATTCTTTCAAATAGATGAGGTTTGCCATCTGGTGTGAGAGCAAGGCCCTGTAGCCCCTTACTTGCCCTACACAGACCCTAGATCCCTTTACTTGCCCTACACAGACCCTGCTTCAATACCTTCTACACCTATGAGAGTCTGGTCTCAAGACCAACTCCGTAATGTTTCATCTTAGCACAATTAGTGCTTATGAATGTGTGGAAGGTAAGCCCTTCTCTGGACAGCCTCTAGTTGTTCACTTCATGAGAGGTTTGCTTTTGTCAAAGCCGCTTGTCAATCCTCCACCAGTGTCATGGGATCTCAATGTTGTTCTCACCTCGTTGATGAAAGCTCCTTTTGAGCCACTGAATTCCTGCCATCTGACCTGGAAGGTAATTTTCGTGGTGGCTGTTACTTCAGCTTATATGATCAGTGAGCTTTAAGCCTTAGTAGTGGATGCACCTTATACTAAGTTTCATCACATCAGCGTGGTCCTCCACATGCACCCTAAGTTCCTGCTGAAGGTGGTGTCTGAGTTCCATCTTAACCAGTCTATTGTCTTGCCAACATTATTTCTCCAACCTCATGCCCATCCTGGCGAAAGCAGCTTGCACACCTTGGATTGCAGGAGACCATTGGCCCCACAGACAGTCTGCCCAGCTTTTTGTTTCTTTTGATCCCAACAGGATGAGGGTCGCCATTGGTTAATACACCATTTCTAATTGGCTGGCAGATTGCATTTCCTTCACTTATGCCCAGGCTGGGCTGGCCCTAGAGGGTCATATCATGGCTCATAGTTTCAGAGCCATGTCTGCATCAGTAGCCCACTTGCGGTCAGCCTCCATTGAATAAATTTGTAAGGCTGCGATGTGGTCTTCAGTCCACGCATTCACATCACACTCCTTGAGCAGGATACCCGATGCGACAGTCGTTTCAGGCAGACAATGTTGCAGAATCAGTTTGGGTTCTAGAATCCAACTCCACCCTCCTAGGCCCATTTTATTCTGTTCCAGGCTACACTCTCATTCAGACTGTATATTATTCTCAGAGTAATCTGTGTTATGTCCTTGCTGTTGTGAGGCCCAATTGACCAATGTTTGTTGTTTTCAGTGAGCCTGGATGCTAGGGATTCCCCACTTGTGATAATTATAAACCTGCTTGTCCTCGGAGAAAACGCAGGTACTTACCAGAAGCAGGTATTCTCCAGGGACAGCAGACTTTATATTCTTACAGTCCCTCCCACCTCCCCTTGGAGTTGTCTGTCTTGTATTTTTTGCTGTAGTATTAAATTGAGGAGACCGCTTTCTTGCGGTGGAGCGTTTCTCACGCTCTACAAAGCTTTCCTCAATCTTTAGTAAATTCTGGACCAGGCAATGCGGGTCGGTGTCACCCACTTGAGACAATATAAAGCCTGCTGTCCTCGGAGTGTGCCTGCTTACAGGTAGGTACCTGCACTCTCTCTACCATATGTATTCTCACTGTGAGCTGTAAAGCAACAGAGCTCTGCATATTCCTAGAATGCAAAATTTCCTGTGGGTTAACTTTACACTTTGTTGGAGGTTCTTCCACCCAGGCCTTCCTTATTCTTTGTTTCAGTATTGTTAAGTGTCTTTCTCTGAGGTTGCATCTTAGTTCTTTCTGCTATTTCTATTCTTTACCAAGTATTGGTGTTTGAGGCTTCTGATAAAACTTAGAACAATGTTCTTTGGATAAAAGCAGCAGAGTAGGGCAAGTTTTTAAAAATCTAAATAAAACTAAAGAGCTTAAGATCATCAGAAGATGGCAGTATATGAAGGGAAACAATAAAATCAAAACATAGGAAGCATTTTCACAGGTCTTGAGGAGGGAATAATGTGAGTATTGGAGCTGGCAGGCGTAACTGGAGAGCTCTTCTCTCTTTACTTTGATCTAGTTGTTCACAATAGTTTTTTTTTTTTACTTTGTTTTGAGACTATACAAGGGTTCGTTGATCTTATTTACTAGGAATGTGGCCAGTTAAAAAAAAAAAATTCTGTTTTCAAATTTTTCTACATTTTTTCCTGATTTTAGGGTGGGGGGTTTTTTTTTTGGCTCATTTCACACATTCATTTTAATGGTGGTTTTTGATGTGTGTTACAACTTATTAATAAGTGCAGATTGATTGTACGGACCATTATTTGTAGGATTACTGAAGGTCCATTAAGCCCAGCATCCTGTTTCCAACAGTAGCCAATCCAGGTCACAAGTAGCTGGCAAGATCCCAGAACAGTACAATACATTTTATGCTACTTACTCTAGAAATAAGAAGTGGATTTTCCCCAAGTCCATTTTAACAATGGTCTATGGACTTTTCATTTAGGAAGCCATCCAAACCTTTTTAAAACCCCGCTAAACTAACTGCTTTCACTACATTCTCTGGCAACAAATTCCAGAGTTTAATTACACGTTGAGTGAAGAAATATTTTCTCCAATTAGTTTTAAATTTACCACTTTGTAACTTCTGTCACAACTGTCAGGAATAGTGAGCCTTTGGACTAAAGCCGGAGCTTTGGCAGACAAGTCACCTGGGCTGGCATAGGCAGGAGTCAGAACAGACTGGACTAGAATAAACTAGCAGACTCAACAAGGCAGGACAGAGGTAACTAAACACAATGGATAAAACCAGGAGCGGATCCAGATGAGGCAAGGAAAACAAGGCAAAGGGGCTAGAACTGGAACCCAGACAGGACAAGGCAAGTCACCAAATTAAGCATAATATGTTTGAATCTACCCACATCTTCCATTATATATGCAGTAGCATTTTGTGCCATTTGTAATGAGTGAAGCACACTCCAGTAAATCCCAAAGACAGACTATTGCAATAGTTGAGATGCGATAATATCAGTGACTGCTTTCTGAAAATCAGAAGCCTTGCTTAAAATTTTTGTTTCCTAAGCATACATAACATAAAACAACTCTAACCACTTTCAGCACTTGTGAGTCCAAAGTCAAGGAAGAGTCCAAGACGATCCTAAATAATAAATCTCAGACTTCAACACTATTTTACAATTAGCAAAATGTAGCAAAGAAGGCAAACTACAATTAGGACTGTTAACATTGCCTCAATCTTTCCCATTTTCAAGGATAATCCATTGTTAAACTAATCTTGTATTTGATCCAAAAATAGCACTACACTGGTAGAATCAAGAGGTTGTGAGACAGGGTGAGGAACACACAGTGAAATATTTCCTGCATGAATTCTACAGTTGACATCCAAAGAGTGTAACAACCAACACAATGGAATCAGGTAAATGTTACACAAAATTTCAGATAGCGATGACCCCGGTGGCACTTCCCTTGTCAGGATGCTCCAATCAAAACAATCATTTGCCGTCTACAATCAATCAATCAAACACCACCACCTATCCCATTTTTTCACATTTTGCGGTCTAAAAAATTAAAATGAAGGTTTAAAATGCACTAAAAGTAGGAGTGTATTTCACGGATATGTACATTATAATTTCATGGTAAAATTTCAGAAATATTCAAAGAGTAAGAAACAAAACAGTCTTCATAGCAAATACGTTATGTCCTTTGTTCTAGCAAACCCAAATAAACTGCATTTCTAGAATTTGCTTTAAACTGAGCCCACATGTCCCATCAAAGTTGCTGAGATGATTCAGATACTCCAGAATGATGAGTTGGACTGTTTCTATTGTTTGGAATGAACTTGAAGCAGAAGTCTAAACATGCACAACACAGAGCTAGCAAAAACTCCATGGGATTATTCAAAGGCACAGATTGGGAAAAGGCAATGAAATTAAATGTTTTAATATTAATTTGACCAATAAAGCAGAGAAGAAAAGACAAATAAGAAAAGACCTCCACAGAAATCCACAAGGATTACACAAAGCAGAGATGGCAAAAAAGCAGTTGAAAATAACCAGATCTTTATTAACTGACCCAGCACGGCTGTGTTTTGACACAGTGCCTTCGTCAGGGGTCCTATAAAGTGTTAAACTTAATAAACATAATTTATAATACAGTATGACATAAATACTGCATAAAACATACACATGAAAAATTTAAAACTTCATATAAACATATAAAAATACTAAAACATATTGAAACATTAAAACACAAGGTGAAGATACAGAGGGCTTGATAAACAACCATTTACCAAAATAATGGGAAAGTGGAATAAACTGCATAAACAGCTGATGATATTAACACAGAAGGTATAAAGTGGAGCCATGTAATATACCAAACATCTAAAAAGAGGAGGTGTCAGATATGAAAAGGGAAAAAAAACAACGTATGCCCATTTAGAACATAGATTAATAGATGTAAAATATGGAACTCATAGGTTAGATGTCTCGGAACAAATTGCAGTACTCACACACCGGAAAAGCCTTATCGATAAGTTTTCTGAATCAAATGCCAATACAGTTCCCATGTTGAATATTGCTTGGACTACTAAGTCCATCATTGTAAAGTGGGAAAAGTTTGACAACTCCAAGGCACTGCTTTGATTAAGCCATCCTTTCAAAGTCAGTAGATGTAGGGTAAGGAAACAGCTGAGGAAGGTCACTGTGAGGCCTAAGATTACTTCAAAAGAACTACAGAAGTTTCTGACTGGGAGAATGTTGACTATTCCATAATTCCAAGATTATTCTGCAAACATAGCCTGTATGGAAGGATGGCAAGAAGTAAGATGCTGCTGAAGAAAAGCTTGTAAGCTGTGCCACATCCAATTTGGAAGGGAACCCTTAAGAAACATTGTACGCATACTAGATAGGGTTTTATAGTCTGATGAGATCAAGGTGGAACATCTTTGTCTCAGTGCTAAATGATGTAAAGTGAAATATAACACATCACCCTGCTTAACACTATCAGTACAGTAAAGCATGATGATAGCAGCATTAGCTGTGGAGGACTGTGAAGCTCAAAGTAAAGATGGATGATGAAAAATAAAAGCCAATTTTAGAGGAAAACGTGTTCCAGTCTGCTGTAAATCTAGGACTAGGTAGAATATTCACCTTTAAGCAGGACAGTGATCCTCAGCACTAAGTGAAAATTGAGTAGTTCAGCAAGAAGAAAGTGAATGTCCTTGAATGGCCCAGTCAAAGCCAGCCTGAATTCAACAGACTGCAGTCATGCTACGATCCCTAGTCATCTTGAAAGAGCTTGATCCATTCTGCCAAGAAGAATGCACTATCCCCATCATGCAAAGTTTGTAAACCCTTAGGAGGTAAATATTCAGCTGGCTGCGGTGAGCATTTTGCTGACTGCCACCAGTGTTATATTCTATACCAGGCCATGTCTGGGCTTCAACATTGAACATCCGGTTTATGGGTTGCCATATAAAGATAAGTCTTGGTTTTATGCAGTCCCATTTATATGATTACCATGGCCGGTTAAGTGCGGAATATCGACACTTAACCAGTCAAGTGCCGACTCTGTCCCTGGAACTCCCCCAAAATAACCAGTTTTCATTAAGGTGCTAATCGCTAATTTTCAGCAATGATAACAGGTTAAGTGTTGCTGGAAATTAGTGGATAGCCCTGAGCAAGCAATTTAACTGGTCAGTGGCTGTTTCTGGCTGGTTAAATTGTTTTGAATATCAGCCAGTTAACTTTAAATGATTCCTTGTTGCTGTGTCTGGAAAAGGGGCTTCAGCCATTTATTGAATCATAACTGTAACGACACAGTGGGTTTCTAAGGCTATGAACTGTATTAGTTTACTGATGACATGTATTTATCCTAATTGGCCAGCAGATGGTGATTGTCTTTTTTTTGTTAAAGCTGTACCAGACTTGATAGTTTTCTTCTTCCCGCCTAAAGCTGTTAGCTTAAGCTATGCGGTATTTCTCTAGTTTCAGATAAGGGAGTGGAAAGAGAAGGTTCTCTTTTCCCTGAGACCCTGTGAACAGTTAGACTTCATAACCTGTGAGCAGCTATATCTTGTTCCTGACCTTCTCAGGCACTATCCAGGTAGTGATAAAATGTTTAGATAGTTTTAATTGATCCTTATTCAGTTACCTGTTGTTTGCCTGTTGTTTTCCATCTGCTTTTATAGTTCACTGTTCAGTATTTTTATGAAAATTGTTTATTGGCTCTGCGTTTTTCTGGACTGACTAAGAATCCTGGTGGTTTGTGTGTTGGGTCTTTGAGTGCTTTCTAAGAACTGTGGGACCACTGTGAGTATGGCCCCAGTAACTTAGAAATCACCAGGGATAACCTGAGAGTGGGAGGCTTTCCCTGAGGCAAGTGAGACCAAGTCGGTATGGTGGAGGCTGCTAGTGTAGAGCACAAGCAGCAGGTGCAGTCAGACAGACACTCCAGGTGGCTGCAGGGTTAGCCCCAGGTGGGTGGCTAGGCATTTCATCACTAACTTTTTGTTTTCTTATTCTTAATTGCTTTTTGAATTTTTCTATAAATGTTCTTTTAGCTTGAAAGTGTAGAGTATGTTGTATAAATCAGTAAAATTAAAACCTATTTTAATACATTTTGAATTGTATCTTTTAGATAGCACATTGTAGAAAATGTTTAAGAATATGGAGGCTTTAGAAGGCACTATATATATGGGTATCAGGGTGTTCGTTGAAAACTTTATTCATGCTCTGAATGGATTAAGAATGCAAACCAAGGAGCACATATCATTAGCTATTGGAGCATCCAACTCTCTGATCTCTAGTAGTGATTACTAATGCATTGAAAAATGTTCTGTGGAAGAGGCATGAAACTTGGCATTTAAAATTCAAATGATTAATTATTAAATATTAACCCATCTTTAATGTTTAACCTTGTCAGCTGTAATCTCAGGGACAGAACACATTGTGATGTCATCAAATCTTATCGATGGCTACTGTCTTGTGGTTGCTGTACTGTAAAATGGCTACAGATGGTCACATGATGTTTTCTGACAAATCGTACTTGATTTTCATAAAGGATGAAATGCCTGCTATAGTTAACATGAAGGCTATGTACAGTTGTGATATAGTACTGTATCTGTTAAAAAGAATACGTCATAGTTGTTTGACTTTGTGTGTTCAGCTCCTCTTTCAGCACGTACCTCTGATGTTTCTAGTGGAAATAGTAATGGAGGAAGAAATGTTGTTTTGACTTCTGCCCTCTCCCGACTTGGGCCTCATTCCACATCACCCAGTCCTGGCTGTGTTTCTGGTGATCAAGGTGAGAAAGAATGTTTTCTCCTTTGCATGCTCTCTCTCTCTCTCTCTCTCTCTCTCTCTCTCGGCAGCATAGAGAGAGCCATAACCATCAGAAGAAAGGAGGATTAATGTCCTTATACTAGTCATCGGTGAGGCCCTACTTGGACTTAATTCTGTTCAGTTTTGGAGACTACGGTGCTCATTTTCAAAGCACATAGACTTACAAAGTAACTTTGTAAGTCCATCTGCTTTGAAAATGAGCCTGTATATCTTACAAAAGACATAAAAAGATTGAAGCAGTTCAGAGAAAAATGACAAAAAAAAAGTATGGGGTTTGCGTCAAAAGTTGTATGACAAAAAGATCTGAGTATGTATACCCAGAGAAAGGAAGGAATAAAGGAGATATGACAGAAACATTTATATATTTGAAAGATTCTGAAGAGAGATTCAGTTTGTGGCACCTGACCTGTGCTGCTGTTGAAATGACAAGGCTAATGGGGGGGGGGGGGGGGGGGGAGAAGGGTGAAAGAGGAGTTAAAAAAGAAGGGGAAAACTCTGAATAATTGCTTATTGCATCATAACCCAATAGAAGTTGGGCCTCATTCTGCCGAAAGCCTAAGGAAACGGGACAAAATAGCCAGGGAGAAAAGAATTACCTCTTAATCTTTGTTTCATTACTTTTAAAAAAAATGCTTATATGAAGATATGGAGCTGGTTTAATTAGGCAGACTAGGCAGTCAACTAGAGCAACAGTTGGGGAAGGGGAAGCAGCAGCAACAAAGAAAAGCTGCAGATTAATCAAAACAGTAGGTTCTGACAGCTGCATTAACTCGAGGAACCATTAGCATATTTTTACCCATAGGGAGAGTGGGTAGTATATACATCCAAACAAAGTTTAAATTTCAGAACTATGAGTTTGAACTATATGTGTTTAAAAGTTTGCTCTGTGAGGGAGTGGGGTTGGAGTGATAATGATTGATTAAGTTATTGATCAAAATATCAAAGGAGAGGTTTAAAATTCTGAAATGTAATTGAGAAGGGTGCAAAACTACCTTCTACAGGCTCTTTACTACATAATGTTCTTCACCTGCATCCACCTCAGTTCAGTACTTGTAGTCAGTATGTAAACTCAGTCTTTAGGTTTCTAGCCTGTCAAAGAAAAGGATGATTGTTTTAAACTTAATAGAAGTTAAAGCTTCACCCAAGTCTTTTTTGCTAAATGAATAAAGTAAAACTAAGTAAAGGGATTATACTTAATTTCATTTCAGTTTTAACATAAAAAGTAATAAATAGAAATAAAACATAGACAAGAAAATAAGATGATACCTTTTTTATTAGTTTGTGAAGGTAACCCTTCTTCAAATCAGAAACAAGCAAATGTTGACAAATATCAGAATATATAAGTGAAACACAAAAGCATTCCAATGACATTCACTTAGGAAGAGGGTGGGGTGGGTTAGGTGAGAAACATGGAGAGCTGGGGTGGGTGACAGAGAGATGGATGGCTGATAAGAGGGTGACAAAGCAGTAGAATTTTGTGGATAGAAAACCTAGGGGTAGATGCGCTAAAGCCCTTCCCTTACTGATTCCTTAGCGAATCGGTAAGCAACGGGAATGCATCAAGGAAATCGCATGCAAATGAGCTGGTCGCTGCTAGCTCATTTGCATGGGATTTCCTTCCAAGCCAGCTGGCCAGCTGAGCATGCGCAGAGCAGCCAAGCGTTATGCTGGCTGCTCTGCGCATGCCAAGGATGACCTTTATGGACGTCCTTCACTGAAAGTCATCCCCATAATCGGGAGGGAGATGGAAGGGCTACGAGGAGGCTCCCGATGCTGCTGGCACCTATTGGTGGCTTCTGCTCCGGCCGCCTTGCTCCTTTTGGTCTGCCCCGGGGTGTTAGCAGCATGTCCAATGCCCCTTCTCCAGGTCTCTCTCAGCTAATCACAGCGCGTTTAGCTGTCACTTGTGTCAGCTAAACGCGCTGTGATTGGCTGAGAGAGACCTGGAGGAGGGGCATAATCAAAAGAGACGTCCAAATAGTTTTTTGATTTGGACGTCCTCTGCACTAGAAGGACACCCATCACAAAAAAATCTAGGGGAAAAGCATCCAAGTACTCGTCAGGGACGTCCTTTTTTTTTTTTTTTTTTTTTTTGGTTTTCTGAAGGACGTCCATGTTAGGCACTTTAAAAGGACGGCCCTGACGAGCACTTGGACGTGGCTAGGCAGTGAAGGACGTCCATAAAGGACATCCCTGATGAGCACTTGGACGTTTTTATTCCTGATTTTTTTTTTTGTTAAATTTATAGAAGTTTGTAGAGGCGAATAAATCCCGTGCAGCCCCAATGAGAGGTACAGACGTTAGATTTTCCACGGTTGGGCAATCGGAAAACGGTAGTGCATCTCATTACAATACGATTTATACACATTATTTTTTTTAATTATTTTATTTATCACATTTTACATTATTATTCAAGTTCAAATCTTGAAATCATAAAAGATGTCATTGGTCATATATATTAATAAGAAATATTGTTACAATCCCAAATAAATCACAATATGATCCTTACTCATCTTTAGTCCACTATATTTGGAGGCATTACTAACTATAATCTAGGAAAATTGCTCCAATTTCAATGAAGAAAAAGGAAGGTAGAGCAAGAAGTCCAAGTGTTGATTTATACACATTATAATACTAATTTGTTCATCTGCATTCCGTTTTCGTTAGCTGCTACCATGATAGGAAAATGCCTTTTTGTGCATGTCCTGGTTTACTACTTGCACGTTAAACTGGCTAGAACCAGTTTAAAACCCACGTTAATGGCATGTTAAGTTTAGTGCATCTGGCCCCTAGATCTATAAGTCCTGTCTGGTGGGTGTCAAAATATTTTATCATTTCGACTTCAAAGGTCTTTCGTTCCTGGATTGTTTTAACATTTTCTTTTAGTATTACCATAAAATCATTCATGCAGTGTTCTGGTTTTGTAAAGTGCTGTCCCACAGAGGTGACATCCTGGTTGGCATTGTCTTGCTTAATATGATGTCTGTGTAGATTGAACCTTGGCTTTAGCATCTGGCTTGTTTCTCCAATATAGCACCCATATTCACACTTTTTGCATTGAATTATATATACCACATTTGAAGATGAGCACTTGTAGGATCCCCTTTATGCTGAATGTTTTTCCCATGCGAGTGACTGGGGGATCCTGTGAAATATGTTGGCACAGTTTGCAGCTTGGTATATTGCAGGTACCTGTGCCACGCTCTTCTTTTTGAGCTTGTATTGGGAGCTTGCTTTTTTACTAATTTGTGTTTAAAAATTAGGTGGCTGTTGGAAGGCCAACACTGGTGGGGCTGGGAATATCTCTTTCAGTAGTTCATTCTCCTGGAGTAGTGGCTGTAGATCTTTTATGATTTTTCTCAGTTTTTCTAACTCTGATAGAATCACCCTTGTAGTGAGATACAATCTGTGACTTTCTCTTTCTTGTACTGCAGTAGGTTTTCTCTGGGTATTTTAAGGCAAGAGGCAGTATTCTTGGAGATTATTTTGGGGTTGCAGCCTTTGTTTTTGAAGGATTCAGTCAAGATTTTGAGGTGTTTGTATCTTTAACTTTAAAACCATAGAAAGGTAAAGTAGATATAGAAAACCACAGTGACTTCCAAATTCTGCCTGCTCTGGGTTCTTTGGGATATGACCTAGTCTAAAGATAAATGAGGTGTTGGATTATCTTCTCTTCCTCCTCCCCTTTCACCCCAAACATTTTGTTAGCATCTGTGTCCAGTTCTGGTCCACCAAAGAAACGGCACCGGGGTTGGTCTCCTGGATCACCAGTCCCTGCTCCTGTCTCAGCTGTGCCTGTTCCTGCTATCCGACCTCTCACAAGGAATGGTAAGACTTGCTGTAATGTTTTATTATCTCTGTTAAAGTGACCCTCTGAAAGTTAGTCAATTTGAAAAACCTGAGAGACATTATATTTAAAGCAATTTAAGTGGGCAGGAGGGGTTCCTGCCCACTTAAATCACTTAGAGCCACCATACCACAGATACTCAGCAACATTAAACTGGGTAGTACCACTGGGGAGGTTGTGGCAGTCATTTTTGGGATGCTGCTTCTAGGGCCATTAGCTAGTGGGCTTTGCTCCTGCCCCCAACGCCTCCACTGGACCACCAGAGATCTAAGGTAAGCCCAGGGGAGCCAATCTAGAATGGGGTAGGGATGGTTGGGGTGGGGGTTGGGGGGGTTGGGGGATGATCTGGAGGAGGTAGGAGGGGCTTCCTAATGCCACATACTGGGAGGAGGGGTACAGAAGGAGAGGGGAAATTTGGGGTAGCTCAGAGGGAGAAAAAAAGACAGTTAATGTGGGTCACGTCCGATATTCAGCTGGCACCTGTATAACTGTCTTATGCGGGCCCCAGCTGCATAACCTCAGGCAGCCAGGGCCCTTTCAGTTAATCCCGGATATTCAGTCCTCATGCATATATGACACAGCACTGAATATCTAACCAGTGATGGTCAGCGTTTAAAAACAAAATGCTGGTTGCCACTGGCTGAATATTAGCTGGAAGGTTTTTAGGCTGTCTCCATATACCTTCTGTCAGAGTTTCTGGTCTTATCTATTAAAATGAAATTTAAAAAAAAATCAAGGTGGCTTACAATCGGTGTAAAAATAGAAATAAAATTGAAAACAGGAAAACTGAACTAAGTGCGCCTGTGCAAGTGCCAGCAGGGTGCCTAAGCACAAATACCTGTGTAACTTACAGAGCATGTATTTGCAAGGGGGACATAATGAACAGATCTAGGGCAGGGCTCCTATTCAAGTGTGTAGCTTACAGAATACCATACGTTTATATGCATCCCTGCTGCATTCAGGCATGTGCAATTGTAAATGTGGGCGTGTAAATGTTAGGCACACTGATACTGTGTTACGCTAGTATTCTATAATGGAGCCTAGGCACCCAGGTGCCGTTACAGAACAGACTCTACCTCAGTATCCTCAGGTTGCTTAACGTTTATAGCTGCTGTAAAGTTTAGTGCCTAAAAGTGAAATTTGCACACGTAATAGTATTCTGTAAGTTAAGAGTGTAAATATCATCCCTGCCATGCCCCCCCCCCCCCCCCCGTGAATGCCAAGCTTACAATTATGCACTAAGCCACTTTAGTGAGTAATTATAGAATAGCAGTGGAGTGCACTACTACCTTTTTTGCTTGTAAGTGTACACACGTGATAAATGCTAGTATTCTATAAATTTAAACGTACAACAGGGGCTTAAATTTAGGCTACCTGTTATAGAATAAGGGAGATTCAGCTTAAAGTAATGCAAGATGATGTGGGGGAACCAGAAGAGTTGAAAAGTTGTGAGACTGAAAAGCATTCCAGAAGGAAGTGAGAAGGCTAATGCTCTGGATTATGTACATCTCTCTTTGCAACAATTTTGGCCTGAAGGGAGGATGTGAAGGTGGCGATTGATCAGGCATATCATATACTGAGGACCAGGGCTTTTTTTGAGGGGGTACTTGGGGGTACTGAGTACCAACACCTTTTCCATTGCCTGCTAAAATTGACCCATGGACCCCAAGTTTTAATGAAAGAGCTGAGGCTCTACACACCAATTCTGCCTTGTCATACATTCTGTGACAGGTTGCAGGGGGCTTGGCTATTGTGGGATGGGTCCTTCAGTGATTACCCCACCCCTGAAGAGTGGCCTAGCATTTGAGTACCGGCACCTTTTTTACTAGAAAATATGCACTGCTGATGACTATTTAGGTCTGGGAGGGAGGCCCAAGATGACCTAGAATTTATTATTCTTATAGTAAAGAGGATATTCAACTGGTCTTTATCTGCCATCATTTACTGTGTTGCTTTGTTATACACAGGATAAGACATTGGAATACCACTCATTTTGAGGGGTGGGGAAAATGGAGAAAAGATCTCATCCATATGGCTTAGAGAAAGGAGGAGGATGGATGATGCAGAATTGGGGAGAGGTGGAGGTAATGAAGAGGGAAGAGAGGTGGAGGCTACCACATCAAGCAGCAATTTAGCTAGCCAAAGTCTGGGGTACTACTACTACTTATCATTTCTATAGCACTACTAGACGTACGCAGGTACTAGAGTCTACAAAAGTGACAAGCTGAATATCATCAGCAAAAAATAACTACTGATATCTAGAGTGTGGATCACTGTTGCAAGAAAGGTTTCAATAGAATTGGGACCTTCACAGAACCCTGGGGAACCCTGCTGGAAAGTTGAAAATTGGTTCCTAGTTTAACTGAAAAGGTGAAGTATAGAAGGTAGGATAAAAACTAGTCATAATGCCCAAATCAGACGCGAGTTAAAAGGAGCGTGTGGTTGACCAGGTCAAAAACTGCACTGAGATCCAATGAAACAATCAGGATTAAGCTGTGGAGTTCCAGATGCCATTGGCTTTGTACATCAAGCCAACAAGAAGAGATTCAGTGTTGTGCCTCTTTTGAAAATCGTTAGCCTCTAAAAAGGAGCCAAGTTGCAA
The DNA here is from genome assembly GCF_901765095.1 of Microcaecilia unicolor. Taxonomy (NCBI): domain Eukaryota; kingdom Metazoa; phylum Chordata; class Amphibia; order Gymnophiona; family Siphonopidae; genus Microcaecilia; species Microcaecilia unicolor. The sequence goes on along the minus strand of NC_044031.1, from coordinate 450,766,785 downwards.
AAAGATTATTTTTTGAAGGATTTTGGAATTAAAGGAGCTATTCAAGGTGGATCAATCATTACTAACTTCCCTGGGATCCAGAGAGGCTTGTTTAAGAAGAGTCCAAACAGCTGTGTGTTTCTAAGCAGTTGGAGAGTCCAGAAGATAAGTTGCTATTATCCAAAGCCAAAAAGGGGACGTGCAAACCATTAAGTTTATTTATTAAAGTATTAGGGGAAAAATCTGTCATCAAAGGGCTCCATTTTATTATAGAAAGTATTTTTCCAAAAGAAAAAGCATAAATTTGGTTTAAGGAAGACCACATACGAATAAGAATGAATTTATTTGAATAAGAGCTTCTGGGCTGGGAATTGCAAAATTGAATCAGTTTATTACAAGAAGTAGAACATCTTTTTGCTTAGGAGAGCCAGACAAACCAAACTTTATTTGCCCCCCCCCCCCCCAATGTCCCCTGTTACTGATAATGGGTGGGCCAAAACTTTGTAAGGTCATGGCCCCTGCCACCAACTGGATAATTCAGCTGCCTGCAGTTTAAAATAAATATTTTTGGAGTTAGATTGGGCTCTGATGGTAAAATCAAACTACGTGCTGTCTTAGTAGAAACACAGCCTCTATCTGGCAGGCTAGGCTAGGCAAAGGATCTAGAAAGCTGTATATAAGTGCAGTGGCCGTACTGGTATGCTGGTTATTTAGATTATTGCAGAGTCTGGAGTAGAGAATGACACGGTGACAAAGTTTGTCCCCGCCCTGCGGGTTCTGTCTCCGTCCCTGCCCTGCCCTGTGGGTTCTGTCTCTGTCCCATCCCCGCAGGTTCTGTCTCCGTCCCCACCCCGTCCCTGCAGGTTCTGTCCCCCGTTCCCATGGGCTCTGTCCTCTAATGCAGAAGCCTCAAACAATTATTATTTTATATTTAAATCTTTTTATTAAAGTATAAAAAGGAACAATATGCTGTGCAACTATTGTGTATAAATTACAAATAGAAAGAAATAATAACAGTGAGGGAGAAATATACCCTACGAAGCACTGTTGTGATTTTTTAATCTGTGGATGAATAAGAAGACATCAACAATCTCAGGATTCAGTCTAGCTCTCCTGTCTTCCACAGTCCTTCCTGCAATAGAAGATGTCTTAGAAGATGTGCTGGTAGCAGGATGTACAGGATCCCCCAAGCAAATTTTGCTAGCTGTGGCCAGCATGTTTACTTGTTTTTCCAAAAAATCAAAATATCATTGTCTGCCTCACTCAAATAACAGTCCAGTTCATTAACAGACTTCAAAGTAGAAAATGATATGGGACAAAGTTTGTCCCAGTCCCTATGGACTCTGTCCCCGTCATATCCCTGTGGGATCTGTCCCCACCCCGTCCCCGCAAGCTCTATCCTCATCCCCATCCACACGGTTACTGTGGGTCCCCGTCCCCATGTCATTCTCTAGTCTGGATGCATAAGAAAAATAAGTGCTGGTGTAAACTAAGGGGTCCTTTTACTAAGCATTAGTAAAAAGTTGCGTGCGGTAGTGTGGGGGCGCGTGTTTGGGCACACGCTGGGCCATTTATTTTTACAGCGGCTTGGAAAAAGGGCTTTTTTTTTTTGATGGGCTGGTAAATGGGCATGCATTGAAATTAAAACTAGCACACGCCTATTTTATGGCCTGAGCCCTTACCACCTCCCATTGACCTTGCGGTAAGGGCTCGTGCACTACTTTTCACAGTAACCATGCAGTGTACGCCAACTGCTAATTACTGCCAGGAATGACCCCACAGTAGAAAATAGAAAATTATTTTCTACCATGGGATTCGACATGCGCCAAACTTAGAATTACCGCTGGGCGCACATGGTAGCTTGAAGGTAGTGCCAATTTGGCGCGTGCTAACTGCATGTTAGCCCTCCCGTGCCTTAGTAAAAGGGCCCCTAAATGGAGTTTTTGCACACTGTTCTACTCAAGATGGTAGAGTATGAAGGAGGAAGCCACCCAAAAAACTCTTCTGAATAAATTTTGTACTTGGCATTCTGTGACCAGCAAATGAGATGTCCCCTTTACGTGTGGATTTTGGGCAGAGTAGATGGGCCGGATGGTTTCTTTCTGCTTTATGTTTTATAGTCTGTTGCTATGACATGAAAAAGATAATTGGAAGAGGGCAGCTCAGTCTTTTTAATTAGTACTCAGATTAAAGGAAACTTGTTCAAGGTAGTGTATGGATGGTGTTTGACCCTTAATTGGCTATGAAAAATGTATAATAACTGTTGGTTGGAAAGATGCGGGGGAGTAAGGACAATGGCTTGAATTTGATGGCAGTATCCAAATATTGTAACATATTGGTCAGTGGTTTGTAAGTTAACTGATGGAACCGTGGAGAAGGCATTACTATTAAGTTGATTTATATGTTGGGCATTGTATGTGATAGCTATAATAAGAAAAACAAGGGAGGAATTTACTTATATACCCCATATTATCCCAAACGGCATTGACTTAACAATAAAAGGTTAAGTTCACAGTAAGCATAGATTATTAAATCATGCTAAAAGATATATAAATTATTGCTATCATTAATTAATCCTTATGGTTGGGTTTTCTTTATTTTTCTGGGGGGTTTTATACAGTGGTGGAAATAAGTATTTGATCCCTTGCTGATTTTGTAAGTTTGCCCACTGACAAAGACATGAGCAGCCCATAATTGAAGGGTAGGTTATTGGTAACAGTGAGAGATAGCACATCACAAATTAAATCCGGAAAATCACATTGTGGAAAGTATATGAATTTATTTGCATTCTGCAGAGGGAAATAAGTATTTAATCCCTCTGGCAAACAAGACCTAATACTTGGTGGCAAAACCCTTGTTGGCAAGCACAGCGGTCAGACGTCTTCTGTAGTTGATGATGAGGTTTGCACACATGTCAGGAGGAATTTTGGTCCACTCCTCTTTGCAGATCATCTCTAAATCATTAAGAGTTCTGGGCTGTCGCTTGGCAACTCGCAGCTTCAGCTCCCTCCATAAGTTTTCAATGGGATTAAGGTCTGGTGACTGGCTAGGCCATTCCATGACCCTAATGTGCTTCTTCCTGAGCCACTCCTTTGTTGCCTTGGCTGTATGTTTTGGGTCATTGTCGTGCTGGAAGACCCAGCCACGACCCATTTTTAAGGCCCTGGCGGAGGGAAGGAGGTTGTCACTCAGAATTGTACGGTACATGGCCCCATCCATTCTCCCATTGATGCGGTGAAGTAGTCCTGTGCCCTTAGCAGAGAAACACTCCCAAAACATAACATTTCCACCTCCATGCTTGACAGTGGGGACGGTGTTCTTTGGGTCATAGGCAGCATTTCTCTTCCTCCAAACACGGCGAGTTGAGTTCATGCCAAAGAGCTCAATTTTTGTCTCATCTGACCACAGCACCTTCTCCCAATCACTCTCGGCATCATCCAGGTGTTCACTGGCAAACTTCAGACGGGCCGTCACATGTGCCTTCCGGAGCAGGGGGACCTTGCGGGCACTGCAGGATTGCAATCCGTTATGTCGTAATGTGTTACCAATGGTTTTCGTGGTGACAGTGGTCCCAGCTGCCTTGAGATCATTGACAAGTTCCCCCCTTGTAGTTGTAGGCTGATTTCTAACCTTCCTCATGATCAAGGATACCCCACGAGGTGAGATTTTGCGTGGAGCCCCAGATCTTTGTCGATTGACAGTCATTTTGTACTTCTTCCATTTTCTTACTATGGCACCAACAGTTGTCTCCTTCTCGCCCAGCGTCTTACTGATGGTTTTGTAGCCCATTCCAGCCTTGTGCAGGTGTATGATCTTGTCCCTGACATCCTTAGACAGCTCCTTGCTCTTGGCCATTTTGTAGAGGTTAGAGTCTGACTGATTCACTGAGTCTGTGGACAGGTGTCTTTCATACAGGTGACCATTGCCGACAGCTGTCTGTCATGCAGGTAACGAGTTGATTTGGAGCATCTACCTGGTCTGTAGGGGCCAGATCTCTTACTGGTTGGTGGGGGATCAAATACTTATTTCCCTCTGCAGAATGCAAATAAATTCATATACTTTCCACAATGTGATTTTCCGGATTTAATTTGTGATGTGCTATCTCTCACTGTTACCAATAACCTACCCTTCAATTATGGGCTGCTCATGTCTTTGTCAGTGGGCGAACTTACAAAATCAGCAAGGGATCAAATACTTATTTCCCCCACTGTATATAAAATAGAAATAATTAAAAAGACACAGGTTGCCACATTTCTTGCAGTGTATTTCTATTCTAATTTGAGAGGAAGAATTGTGATTGTTGTGTTAGTCATTTTGGATCTGGAAATAAGGATCAACAATCAGGTTGTAGGTGATACTTTTTATTGGACTAACTTTCGAGTATGATCCTTGCTTCATCAGGTCAGTGTTTGATAGGTGGCAGTTGGACAAGCAGCACTAAGCAATTTTCCCGTAAAAAACAAGGGGCTGATATTCAGTGGGACTTGTCCTGGTAGGAGCCGCTCATCCGTTCATTTCTGGATTTTCAGCCGTATTTAACTCAGACAGTGCCACTGAAAATCTAGTCAGACTGTCTTGGCACTATCTGGGTAGGTACCAGGGCAGTCCTGGGCCGAGGGGATGAAACTGCACTCATATGAGCAAAGGCTAAAGGGGTTAGGGCCCTTGCACTTGGAAAACAGTCAGCTGAGGGAGGATATGACAGACGCCTACAAAATCCTGAGTGGCTGTGGAATGGGTAAAAGTGAAATTTAAAAACAAATTCTTAAAAAAACAACAACAAAGACTAGGGGACACGTGATGACGTTACATGGTACTACTTTTAAAACGAATAGAAAGAAATAATTTTTCACTCAACAAATAGTTAAGCTCTGGAACTCGCCAGAGGAGGTAGTATCAGCGGTTAGCATATCTGAGTTTAAAAAAAGTTTATACAAGTTCCTGGAGGAAAGTCCATAGTCTGCTATTGAGAGAGACAGGGGGAAGCCATTGCTGTCCCTGGGATTGGTAGTATGGAACCTTGCTACTATTTGGGTTTCTGCCAGGTACTTGTGACCTGGATTGACCACTGCTGGAATTAGGATACTGGGTTAGGTGGACAATTGGTCTTGACCCAGTAGAACTATTCTGCTCTTATATAGAGTCTGGTTAGAGCCAGGAATTTACCCAACTAGTGGCCGTATTCAAGCCTGCTAACTGGGTCACTATCTGGATAAAGCCTGTCCTAACCTTTTCTGGATAGTTATCTGGGTACCGATTTGGATATTGCTGGCACCCAGTTAAGTGTTGCTGGTTGCATTATACACAGCCTGGCACTGAATATTTAGGTATAAAAAGTCCAAGCAGCTGGCAAAATACTGACCACCATGAGCCAAATATTGACACAAAGATTGTTAGAACTCCTTCTTCCATTAGTTCCTTTGAGCTAAAATAAAGCTTAAAGTACTACTACTACTACTTAACATTTCTAGAGTGCTACTAGGGTTACGCAGCGCTGTACAATTTAGCAAAGAAGGACAGACCCTGCTCAAAGGAGCTTACAATCTAAAGGACTAAATGTCAAGTTGGGGCAGTCTAGATTTCCTGAATAGAGGTAGGTGGTTAGGTGCTGATGTTTGTTTTCTGTATTGTTGACAGAAGAGTACAGTCTGTATTGATGACAAGAGAGTTCAGTGGCCACGACTTTCCGAGGTCACATTCACATGCAGACTAGTTTGGGTTAAACATCTGAATTCAACTCTACATACCCTTCAAAGAATAATTTAGCCTGTGAATTTTTTTTTTTTTTTTTTTTTATGATGGCTGGAGAAGGAGGAAGGGGTGTTGAATTAAAGCAGGCTTATCCAACCTTTTTTTTTTTTTATCAGGGTCCACATTTAATATTTTGTAAGATTTGGAGGGCCCAAGACTCACATGAGTGCACGCATACACATACATGTGCCCCCTCCCAGGTGGGGTTCACGATGCACCCCTCTTATGTACCCCCCAGCCTTCATTCAGTCTCTTTCTGTCTCATGTACACCCCCCCCCCCCCCAGACTTAACCCAGTCTCTCATGCACCCCCTCCTCCCTCCAGCTTTTACCCAACCTCTCTCTCATATGTACTCCCCTCCCCTGGCTTTACTCACTCTTTCCCCTCTCCTGTCTTCAGCGGCAGATTCTTACTGTGGCATCCCTGCTTCCCTGCCGTAACTCCTCTAGCCACAAGCTTCAGCCATTCAGCACTGGAAGTTTGGGGTGGTCTCGCAAGTCTCCCGAACTTCCAGCGCTGTACTGCTCAAGCTTACAGATGGACAAGTAGCAGCAGGGAAGCAGAGATCCTGCATCAAGAATCTGTTTCTTTCCCCCAAAACTGCTGAGCCTCTGTGGGCCAAGATGTCACTTGGCAGGCCGGGTTCTGTCTCTTGGGCTGTAGATTGGACAAACCTGACTTAAACTGCAGTTATATTGCAGGTAGTTTTTGAGGCATTTTAACTGTACTCTCATGAAATATGTGTAGAATGAGTGTGGACTTTTTTTTTTTTTTAGTAAAATTTGTTTTAAAGAATGGGCATAATGTGTTTTAACGTGGGACTTTACTGCACACTAAACCCATATTTAACACATTAGTAAAATTAAGCTTTTTGTTTTTTAATTTGCATGTCATGTACTAATGTCATGTCAACTGCAATTAATGTGGGTACACTTACCGCCTCCTGTTTAGGAGTCACTGTGTTTCTGCGTTAAGTCTATATTATTCTGGTAGCATGCAATAATTATAACTCGCTACCCGAATAATGCTTCCAAGCCCATTCTCTACCCATGGCACACCCCCTCCAAGAAAAAAAAATTAAAAATATGACATGTGCTTTAATGCATTTTGCAGTGAGAATTTTCCTGTGTGTTCATGTTAGGGTTTAACACCCTCTAGTAAAAGGTCCCCTGTGTTTGTTATTTAATAATATTTTCTTTATTGTGTTTTTTTTTTTAATTTCCTGAAACCACTTTGTTAGTCTCTGTTCCTCAGTCCATGCTGAGTGGAATTTTACAACCACAACCCATCCCTGCTGGAGAGACTGTGGTTGTTCCTGAAAGCCTGCTGAATAACTCCGGAGTCAGGCCAGTGATTCTGATAGGTAAGCCTCCAGGTGTGACCAGTTTGAAGAACTCAGCCTGGGCTACTGCCTACTTCCAAATGGCCAAATTAAGTTAATGGATCATTTTTCTTACATTTCATGTCTATGCCAGACATATAAATAACATGTGTTTCTTAGTTCGGTTCATGGGTCATTTTAAACCTATAGTAATTAGTTGCCTAAACCACTTTGCTGTTGACAACAGTATTTGTATGGAGCTGATATTAAAAGAGTAGTTTATCATAATTTAAGTTTACGGCCATTGTAACATTACAAAATAGGCTGTTGTATTTTTATGAGATACTATGAAATTCTTACTTGCGTTATTTATTTTCGGCCATGTTTAAAAAGAATTTGAAAGGTGGGAGGGGGGACCTACTGGTTATGTTATATGTTAATGGGGAAATGGGACTTGATATATACCGCCTTTCTGTGGTATTTTGCAACTACATGACCTGGTGAGCAAAAAAACTTGAGTTCAACACCTGCCACTGACACACTGTGACCATGAATAAAATTCTCATCTCCCTCTAGCTCAATCCAATCCTAGTTAATGGGTAAGCTCTTCTCAGTAATGGTTCATTGTAGCTGTATGTACTTTGTTAGACTAGTGAGGAGACTTGTCTAATGATTTTGTGATGTATGTTGGTGGACATAAACTCCAGATAAAGTTATTTAAAAGGAGGACACCGGCAGCACCTCAAGGATAAGTCTGCATCATTCAGCAACAATACTCGCAGCAGTGTCAATGACCTGAGAGGCTCTGCAGGACGGTAGGAGGGCAGTTTTCCTGGTATCCCAGTGATGCATGTTAACTTGAGCTTGCTTAGATCAGGTCTGGGAAGAAACTGTGCCCACAGTAGAGACGCCAGACGACATCAGCTACATCTAGCTGGGTTGTTCAAAAGGACGCTGTTACTGTAGGGTGGCTCACACTTGGCATCTTTCACAAGGGATGCAAACATAAGAGGTGATCCCATTATTCTTGGTTGTATGATTTTATTGTCATTAGGTTATAAATCTGTTTGGGAATAATGGTTTTGCTAATATTTACATAATAGTGCTTGGGGAGATGAGGTGAGGGTAGGCATATCCCACTTCTGTGGGGATGTGGATGTAATGTTGTGGATGGGTTATTGAAAAAAAAAAAAAAAAAGGGAGGTGTGAGCATGGGCTGGTAACAGTGCCAAGTCTATCTTTAGTTACAAAAAGGATCATTTTTATAGGAGCGACCTTGTTAAACTTGTGTTTAGTGAATAAGAAGGAACATTTGACATTATTATGTGGATTTAGGGGCCCTTATACTAAACTGTGTTAAAGCACTAACGTACACTTAACAAGGGGAAAAAAGGTTTATAGTAAAATGCATTAAAGCATTTTGCAATAATTAGCCTGTCAGCGTGAGCTAATCATGCATTTTTTTCAAACTTTTTTTTTGAAGGGGGGGGCGTGCCCTGGGTGGTGGCTGGGCTTGGAAGCCTTTATCCATCTATCTCATTCTGACTAGCACATGCTAACTGGATAACATGGACTTAATGCAGGAGTACTTAATGCCTCTTAAATAGGAGGCAGTTAGTGTTCTTATGTTATTTTTTTGCAGGTTCCATAAACTAATGGAAAAACTAGCACAGGACCTGCAAAAAAATTGAAAACTCCTTAATATACTACCATGTAAAATATATTTTTAGTGCATGGGAAAGTCCCATGTTCAAACGTGCTAAGCCCATATTTTAGTGTATGTTAGTAAAAGGGCCTCTTAGTATCAAAGAAAAAAGTAGACGTATTTTGTATAGCAAACAAAGGATGTGGAATGGGAAATGGGTTGGGACAAATACGCTGTAACCTTTGCCCTGCCTTCCATCTACCCCAGGATAGAGATCCTGGGAAGGGGAGGAGAGAGATTGCTCTGTTAATATGAACCGCATACACCAGTTTCTGCTTTTGAGGAGTTATCAATTCCAGTTTGAGTTACCTGAGCTTTATTTATGGGTTTTTATTTTAGCAGATTATTATGTGGGCCTGCTTTGATCTTTCTGGAATGGCCTGGAATGTTATGGATATAATGGTCAAACTAGGTTTTGAACAAATAGAGAACTGTTCCACAGAGCTGGTAATATTTTAGATCTCATTTTTGCACTTCAGGGGGATGTTGGGGCTTAAGAATCTCTAAGACACTGGGGAATACCTTAGGAATTGACATTCCTTGCACAGATCACTTTTCACTTAAAGGGCAATTCTGTAAATAAGGTGTTAACATTGATACTTCAAATACATACATAAACAGCTAGAATACAGGCATTTATGCACATGTGTGAACTTACACACATAAATGCCAAAAATCTGCCCGAGTACTGTTCTGTGAATGGGCATGTATCTTAAATACTGCCTATTGATTGGGTATATGTACACATGGGCAGAGCCTGGGCAAGAATTGTGCATTTAGGGCCAGATTCTATATAAGGCGCCTGAAAAATCTGTGCAGTAAACATTTCTAACTAAGCGTATTCTATAAGCGGCGCCGAGATTTAGGCACAGTATATAGAATACGCTTAGTCGATATCCCAGCGCCTAAAACTATGTGCTTCCATTTACACCAACAAAAATGTTGTGTAGATTTACTCGCACTGGGCCATATTCTATAACTGTGTGTGTAAATTTTGGAATGCTGACAAAATGCGCATTTCCCCACTCATAGCCACACCCATTTTGAACTTGTACACATTAGAATTTAGGCACAGTTCATTACAGAATACGCTAGGCGAGCTGTGCATATAAATTCTAATTATTGCCAATTAGTGCTCATTATTGCTTGTTAAGTGCTGTTATCAACGCTGCTTAGCTCGTTAAGCCGGTTAAGTTACACATGTTATAGAATATGCCTGGATTTCGGTGCAGATCTCAAGGCATGCTATATAGAGTCCGGCAGTTAACTTATAGAATACTATAAGCTACACATGTATCTTCAGCATTTAGAAATTAGCATTTACACTAGCTCCATGGCTGGGGTCAGTGCTCAACCTGGGGTGTGTTTTACCTGTCACATTAATATTCTGTAAAGGAAAGTAGGTGCCACACAGGCAGCCCTCTAGGTCCCTGAATACAACTAGGTCACTGTTATAAAATTGCATCCCTAGTGGTCATATTTAGTGGAGAAGAGGTCCATACTGTTCAGAATGTTGAACCTATGGACTTGAAGTTGTTCTGGGAAGGGTTGTCCCAGCTTTATGATGTCGTGCATGGAAAGGAAAAGGTGGCAGACCTTTGGGTTTGAAATGACTTATTTATTTATTAGGATTTATTTACCGCCTTTTTGAAGGAATTCACTCAAGGTGGTGTACAGCAAGAATAAATCAAACATAAGCACTAGACAATTACAGCAGTAAAATTATTCAAACAGCAGCACAAAGTATGGCATAGTATTCTATGCACAATTCTACTGTATCTGATATCCTGATATGACAATGTTAACATAATCATGTAAGCCACATTGAGCCTGCAAATAGGTGGGAAAATGTGGGATACAAATGCAATAAAATAAAAAATAAATAATGCCAGCACAATACACAATAAATCATTTTAATAGACAGTATAGGGTGTAAGCAATTCCCAAATGGCAAATGAGAAGAAAACCATAGGAATTGAATGGGATTTCTCTCATTTCATACCGTAGAACCTAAGAAGACGGGAAAGGCTTCTTTATGGTGTATGGAATGAAAATTAGAAGCTGACCGAATTTTGGTTTTGGCTATGGTTCTGAAATCAGCCCCAAATCCTTTTTCTGCCTGGTTTTGGCCAAAAGGTTATTTTAATTTTTGGCCATGTTTTCAGTTTCAGCTGAAAATTTTTGCTTCGTCCCATTTGTCTACCTCACTCCCCCCAAACATGAGTTGCCCCTCCTCTTGGACTCTTCCCCCCCCCCCCCCCATCATAGGTCCCCATGGGCCTATTTTACAATCCCTGATAGTCTAAGAGTATAATTGGAACAGGAACCAATCCCCAGTTACTCCTGCCCATTCTGGCTCAGCTCTCAAAATGGCTGCTGTGACTGGGGCATCGTTACTGCCCTGACTACACCACTGCAGGTAATGCAGTTATGACCTTGCACAATAGTTTATGTGGTAAAAAGAGTGCTCCAAATAAATGATACAAAATTTTAGCAGGAATTTAACTCTAAATTCGGGATGATAAGCTCCTTAGGAATTAGCCTTTTCTATAGAGTTATGACGTCAGCTGTCACTCCAAGTGTGACACAGCTACTGTGAAATCACCTTGGCTTTTAGTTTCAGTTCATCTGTGTTGTGTGGAGGCTATTTTGCATGGAGGTAAAAATACAGTGTTTTCGTTATTTAAATTATTACATACTAACATATAGTAACATAGTAAATGATGGCAGATAAAGACCTGTACGGTCCATTCAGTCTTCCCAACAAGATAAACTCATTTTACATGGTATGCGATACTTATACCAGAGTTTGATTTGTCCTTGCCATTCTCAGGGCACAGACCGTAAAAGTCTGCCCATTCTGTCTTGGATATTTTGATTTTAGCAGAGGAATTCAGACTTTAAGCTCTGATAATCTCCTGTAGCCTTTATTGTTTCATAGTCACACAACCAAATTTAAGTTTTTGATTTGTTTCGGCTACAGCCGAAACCAAGTGATGAGTTTCGGCAGCAGTTTGGTTTTGTCTGAGAGCTTTAAAAAAAGCAGTTTGTCAGCCTCTAATGAAAATGATGTTATGGTGGCATAAATGAGTGAAGAGGAAATGTAGAAGTTAGGCTAATAAACAGATTTGTTTGGGATAATGCAACAATGTAGATCAGAAATTTTTAAAGCCGAAAAGAGTTTTTATGGGGAGTAATTATCTAGCAGAAATGTTTAGGATTGTGCAGAATTTGATGATGTCTTTTCAAAACAAGAAATCTGTATGATTTTATGGTGTGAGGTTATGGCAAAATAGTTTTGAAAAAATGTTAGTTTATTGAAGCTTTTATATACCGCCCTTAAGGCACAATCAAGGCAGTTTAAAATACAATTGCAATAGAAAGGATCTACAAAACAGTGCATGGAAGGTACAGAGAAGCAAGAAATAAAACGAAGCAAACTAGGAAAAAAAGAAGGATAGTTGGAGCTGGCAGGAAATGACCTGCTACTCAGGTATCCACAGCGAATGCTTGAGAAAATAAATTGGCCTCGAAAAGGCAACTGCACGGATGTCAGTGGGAAGGGAATTCCAGAGAAGAAGGTGCAATAGAAGAGAAATCTGAGTGATGTGTGGACTCAAGTCTAGTTAAGTACAAAGGGGGGAATAGTGAGGTGGTGCCCAGAAGAGGACTGGCATCAGCTCCCCCTTGATCTGAACACCCCTTGGAACACAATCCCACAATCCAAGCCCCTCCCAACAATGCTAAAACCTTTCCCCATCTCTACGGGTACTCCTGGACCCCTCACCCACCCCATGGGTCTACCTGGAGGAGATCTTGGTGGTGTGGTGATTGAGGTTGAGAATAGTTTCCCTCTGCTACTGCCCTGTCCAACCCCAGAACAAAAATGGTACCCGTTACCCCTAGTGGTATTATTTTGTAAGGTTATATCCTAGGGGTAGTAGTGTGAGACCACTGTTAAGTATCATGGGCACCATTTTTTGCTCATGGGGTACGACTTGGTGAGAGTGGACAGGTTTTCACTATGAGACCACCAGGATCTGCTCTGGATAGACTCCAAGAATGGGCGTGAGTATGAAGGATGCTCGGGGGAGGGTTTGTAGGAGGGTTTGGCATAGTTGGAAGGGGCTTGTCATCAAGGGGGAAGGTTCAGCACAGCTGTAGGGGCTTGCCATGGGAAGGGGTAAGAATTCAAGAATGGAATGCGGATTTGTGTTCAGAGAGTAGGGGATAGTCTGAAGGGGTCTGTTCAGAGTTTCAGAATATAATCTACAGTAATCACCCTGCCCCCCCAGTCAGAATTGTTCCAATCAATTTCCCCTCCTCATTTTCCCACCAAAATTTAAATTTGTGACCAATGGACTTTGCCACCTCAGTTTCCTGCCAAACTTGCCTGCCTTCCTGCATGTGTTCCTTTCCAATTCAAATTCCATCCAAATCAGGTTTGAGAACCCATTATGCAGAGACAAACTGAAGAAATCCACAGAATGATGGCTGAAATGTTGGTTCAGCCATTAGATTGTAAGCTCTTTGAGCAGGGACTGTCTTTCTTCTATGTTTGTGCAGCGCTGCGTATGCCTTGTAGCGCTATAGAAATGCTAAATAGTAGTAGTAGTAGTAGTGGTTCCACTTTCTTGGATGGCAAGACAACTGCAACAATCCTAGATCATTTTAGTTTGTCATTGTGACTAAAGATGCATAGTTTCCCTCTCAATCTATAACTTGGCACATTTATGTACTTAAATATATAGAATACTAATTTTTACACAGGTACATGTACACTTAACACGTGTAAGTGATAGCTTAGCGCTCAACGCTGTTCAATAAATGACGCACGCAACTCGCTTAACATGTGAATGCAAGGAGGGCATGCACTTTTAGATCTGCCGCTGTCAGTGCATTTTAAAGATGTTGGTCACAGCCTGGTAATGTGAGGCAGCAGGAGATAAAGTGACTTGTAATGCAGATCAGTGTCAGAAGCAAGAATTTGAACCTGGCCTACTCTACGCCCATTATCATAGCCACTTGGCTATTTGCTCAGGAGGATATTGGCCTGGTTGTTTGTATATGTGAAGGAAGGAATTAATTTGTTATATGTAACCACTCTGAGAAGGAACAAGAGAAAATAGTTCAGTATATGGCACCCAAAGTGAAGCATGATATTCCGCACAAAGTTTGCATTTCTGTGTGTAACTTATGTTTCAACATTTTTATTAAAGCTTCATCAGGTTAAACATCCAACATACTCCATGAACTGTTCACTATAATTCTAAAGCCTGAACATTGGAAGTATTCCAGAGATTCAACATCCAAATGTTTTCTTTTAACATTTTCCTCCCCCCTCTCGCCCTCCCTCCCCCTTTTTTGATGTTTCAATGTTTTGATTACCACATTGCAACTGGAACATATGCAGAATTCATAATCACTACTCAATCATAGTACAATGCCCATTTTTAACCATAACATAAACATCTTAACTTGGCTATCTTAAATTCAATTCCCACCCCCTCTCCCCCATAATGCTTTTTACACTTAAGAGTTTTACTTTGTGTGGCCTAAGGATAAAGAAAGAAAAAAGACAGCCTCCAAATTGCAATTACAATCCACCACAACAACCTATATTGCAATCCAACAATCCCACGAACCTTCCGTATACACTAGGCCTCAGTCCCTTGAATTATACTCGCCCCCATCTTCTCCAAATAACCCTGTGGCTTGGGCGGAAAGAGTCTGTCTCTTATACCCTCTCCGACCATCCCCACTGTTATTCAACCCCTAGCCACTAATAGTTTGTTGCCCCCCCCCCCTTCCTCACTTACTCTCAACCAATATCCTTCCCCCCCCCCTTCCCCTTATCTCCCCTCTCCTCCCTCCCTAGTACCCACCTCCCCCACCTCTGGTTCCTACTTGCAGTTCAGGTCCACTATTCCAATCTATTTAAAACTTGGCTCCTTGCTTTTGGCGAGAGATTATTGATATAAGCTTCCCAGGTCTGCAAAAAACGCTGTTTTCTCTTAGGAGTGTATCATGCCTCCCATAACATGAGTTCATGTAGTTTATTCCTCCAATACCAAATTGAAGGGGGTGAATCCGAGACCCAATGATTTAGGATACATTTCTTCCCCACAATGCACGCTTTACTGAGAAACATCTTCTCCCCCCAGGTACCCCTATCCCACCTAGCCAAGAGGATCGCTCCCCCTCTATACAGAAGGTGCCGATGCATCAGTCTTCTGGCTCCCGAGCCTCAACAGATTCTACCACTGGCTCCTTTTCTGACCCCACAGCCTTGACGGCGGCTCTCGTCGAGAGCATCAGGGCCCTGCTTCCAGAGCTTCTGGAAGGATTGCTGCGCCAGTCTGCTTCGGTGTCAGGGGTGCTTGCACCTTCCATACTATCTGCTGCAGCGGCATCTGGCCCTTCGCCTGTGGCTGCCACCCAGGTCGACTCCCCTTCAATGTCGGTGGAGGAAGCTTCACCACAGTCCAGGTGGGCGTCGACTTCTCGGCACCGCCATTGAGGACGTTGTTCCTCGGCATCGAGGCAGGCTCAGTTTCGGACTGCCCTGAGGGATGTCTTGTCCGATACTGAAGATGAGCATTCGTGGGAGGAAGAGGAAGATCCCGGGTACTTTTCTTCTGACGAGTCCTATGGGATTCCCTCTGAACCTTCCCCTCCACCAGAAAGGAGACTTTCTCCACCGGAGAGTCTATCTTTTACCTCCTTTGTCAGGGAAATGGCTGCGGCTATTCCCTTCCCTTTGAAGGTTGAGGATGAGCCCAGGGCTGAGATGCTTGAGGTCCTGGATTATCCTTCTCCACCTAGAGAGACTGCAACAGCTCTTTGCATAACGCACTGAAGGAAGTCCTTATGCAGAACTGGTCGTTCCCTCTGTCTAATCCCATGATCCTGAAAAAAGCTGAATCCCAATATCAGATCCACGGTGAACCTGGATTGATGAAGTCTCAGCTACCTCATAATTCCATGGTGGTGGACTCCGCCCTCAAAAGAGCCAAGAGTACTAGGGACTATGCCTCGGTGCCCCTAGGCAGAGAATCTAGGACCTTGGACTCTTTTGGAAGGGAGACGTATCAGGCCGCTATGCTCGCTGCCATGATCCAGACATACCAGCTCTTCACGAACGTCCACTTGCAGAACTCGGTGAAGCAACTGTCCAGCTTGGTTGATGCACTCCCTCCGGAGCAGGCCGAGCCTTTTCGCCAGGTGGTGAGGCAGCAGAAGGCATGTCGAAAATTCCTGGCCAGGAGTACATAGGACACTTTTGATGTAGCATCCAGGATCACTGCTAAAGGTATAGTGATGTGCAGAGTCTCATGGCTGCGTGCCTCTGACCTGGATCATTCAGTCCAGCAGCAGATGGTGGATGTTCCTTGCCGGGGGGATAACATTTTTGGTGAGAAAGTAGAGGATGTAGTTGATCAGATCAAGAAACATAATGATGCTATGGATTCTGTTTCCCGCCGGGCGTCTTCTTTTACTACCTCCTCATCTAGGAGGTTTTTTGGGGGGAAGAGGAGTGCTTCCTATTACTATCCTAGGCGTAGGTACACTCCTGCTTCTCGACAGCCTGCCCAGGCTCAACCCCAGCGCGCTCGTTCTCGTCAACATTGAGCGCCTAAGGCCACTGCTGCTCCCCAGCAAAAGCAAGGGACGGGCTTTTGACTGGCTCCAGTTCAGCATAGCCTCAGTAAAAGTGTCCGTACCGGATGACTTGCCGGTTGGGGGAAGGTTGATGTTTTTTCACCACAGGTGGCCTCTCATAACCTCCGACCGGTGGGTTCTTCAAATAGTCCGGTTAGGATACACCCTCAATCTGGAATCCAAACCTCCAAATTGCCCACCGGGAGCTCATTCTTACAGCTCCCAGCACAAGCAGGTACTTGCAGAAGAACTCTCCGCCCTTCTAAAGGCCAATGTGGTCGAACCCGTTCCACCAGTGGAAGAAGGGCTGAGATTCTATTCCAGGTACTTCCTTGTGCAAAAGAAAATGGGGGGGGGGGGGGGTGCATCCTATCCTAGACCTAAGGGCCCTGAACAAATTTCTAGTCTGAGAAAAGTTCAGGATGGTTTCTCTGGGCACCCTTCTTCCCATGATTCAGGAAAATGATTGGCTATGTTCTCTGGACTTAAAGGATGCTTATACACTTATCTCGATACTTCCAGCTCACAGGAGGTATTTTTGATTTCGGCTGGGAACACAGCACTTTCAGTACCGTGTATTACCTTTTGGTCTGGCGTCTGCGCCCAGAGTGTTCACAAAGTGCCCAGCAGTAGTCGCAGCGTTGCTATGCAGACTGGGAGTGCATGTGTTCCCTTATCTCGACGATTGGCTGGTGAAGAGCACCTTGGAGGCAGGTGCTCTACAGTCCATGCAAATGACTATTCAGGTGCTAGAGCTGCTGGGGTTCGTGATCAAATATTCCAAGTCCCATCTCACCCCAGTTCAAAAATTGGAATTCATTGGAGCTCTATTGAACACAAAGACAGCTCGTGCTTATCTTCCCGAGGCAAGGGCAGACAACCTCCTGTCCCTGGTGTCCATAGTGCGAGCGTCTCAACAGATCATGGCTTGGCACATGTTGAGACTTCTGGGGCACATGGCCTCCACAGTTCAAGTAACTCCCAAGGCACATCTGCACATGAGATCAGCTCAATGGACCCTAGCTTCCCAGTGGTATCAAGCTGCGGGGGATCTAGAGGATGTGATCCAATTGTCCACCGTTTTTCGGAATTCCCTTCAGTGGTGGACGATTCAATCCAATTTGACCTTGGGATGCCCATTCCAAATTCCTCAACCACAAAAAGTGCTGATGATGGATGCATCCCTCCTGGGTTGGGGGACTTATGTAGATGGGCTTCAAGGAGCTTGGTCCTTTCAGGAAAAAGATCTTCAGATCAACCTCCTGGAATTGCGAGCAATCTGGTACGCTCTAAAGGCTTTCATTTTGATTCAGGCAGACAATCAGGTTGCCATGTATTACACCAACAAGCAGGGGGGCACCGGATCTCGTCCTCTGTGTCAGGAAGCCGTCCAGATGTGGCTTTGGGCATGCCGTCACGGCATGTTTCTTCAAGCCACTTATCTGGCAGGCTTAAACAACAGTCTGGCCAACAGGCTGAGC
This sequence comes from Microcaecilia unicolor, assembly GCF_901765095.1. Lineage (NCBI taxonomy): Eukaryota > Metazoa > Chordata > Amphibia > Gymnophiona > Siphonopidae > Microcaecilia > Microcaecilia unicolor. Next base: position 450,748,885 of record NC_044031.1, on the reverse strand, counting down.
AGGGTAATGCAACCTCACAAATGGTCACTGAACATAGGCGTAGCCCGCAAGATCTTCCGAGCGTGGGGCACCCCCTTGGTGGATCATTTTGCCACTCACATCAATCTCAAGGTCCCTCAGTTCTGCTCCAGACTTCAGGCCCACAACAGACTAGCGTCAGATGCCTTTCTCCTGCATTGGGGGACAGGACTATGCGTATCCTCCCATACCTCTTGTAGGGAAGACTTTGCTGAAACTCAAACAAGACTGCGGAACCATGATTCTGATTGCTCCTTTCTGGCTGTGCCAGATTTGGTTCCCTCTTCTTCTGGAGTTGTCCTCCGAAGAACCGAGGAGATTGGAATGTTTTCCAACCCTCATCACCCAGAACGAGGGGTCGCTTCTACATCCCAACCTCCAGTCTCTGGCTCTCACGGCCTTCATGTTGAGAGCTTAGAGTTTGCCTTCTTGGGTCTTTCAGAGGGTGTTTCTCGAGTCTTGCTTGCTTCTAGAAAAGATTCCACTAAGAGGTGTTACTCTTTCAAATGGAGGAGGTTTGCCGTCTGGTGTGACAGCAAGGCCGTAGATACTCTTTCTTTTCCTACACAGACCCTGCTTGAATACCTTCTACACTTATCAGAGTCTGGCCTCAAAACCAACTCAGTAAGGGTTCATCTTAGTGTGATTAGTGCCTAGCATCGCCCTGTAGAGGGTAAGCCTATCTCTGGACAGCCTTTAGCTGTTCGCTTCATGAGAGGTTTGCTTTTGTCAAAGCCCCCTATCAAACCTCCGCCAGTGTTATGGGATCTCAACGTCGATCTCACCCAGCTGATGAAAGCTCCTTTTGAACCACTGAATTCCTGCCATCTGAAGTACTTGACCTGGAAGGTCATTTTCTTGGTGGCAGTTACTTCAGCTCGTAGGGTCAGTGAGCTTCAGGCCCTGGTAGTGCATGCATCTTATATCAAGTTTCATCATAACAGAGTAGTCCTCCGCACGCACCCTAAGTTTCCTGCCAAAGGTGGTGTCGGAGTTCCATTTGAACCAGTCAATTATCTTACCAACATTCTTTCCCCGTCCTCATACCCACCCTGGCGAAAGCAGTTCGCATACCTTGGACTGCAAGAGAGCATTGGCCTTTTACGTGGAGCGGACAAAGCCCTTTAGACATTCCGCCCAGTTGTTTGTCTCCATTGGAAAACGCACAATCTTCATTTGTCTAGCAGATTGCATTTCCTTCACTTATGCCCAAGCTGGGCTAACTCTAGAGGGTCATGTCACGGCTCATAATGTTAGAGCCATGGCTGTGTCAGTGGCTCACTTGAAGTCAGCCTTCATTGAAGAGATTTGCAAGGCTGCAATGTGGTTATCACTCCACACATTTACATCTCATTACTGCCTTCAGCAGGATACTGTACGCAACAGTCGGTTTGGGCAGTCAGTATTGCAGAATCTGTTCAGGGTTTAGAATCCAACTCCACCCCCCTAGACCCATTTTCATTCTGTTCCAGGCTGCACTCTCAGTTAGTTGTTTATGGTTTCAGTTCAATATATGTTATGTCCTCGCCGTTGCGAGGCCCAATTGATCAATGTTCATTGTTTTGAGTGAACCTGGTTGCTAGGGATACCCCACTTGTAAGAACAAGTAGCCTGCTTGTCCTCGGAGAAAGCGAAGATACTTACCTGTAGCAGGTATTCTCCAAGGACAGCAGGCTGATAGTTCTCACAAACCTGCCCACCTCCCCTTTGGAGTTATTTGTTTCTTTTTTATGTTTTTTGATTGAACTGAGGAAACGCGCTCATGCGACGGGCGGGAAATCAGTCTGCGCATGCACGGTGTGCACTGCACGCACTCCAGAAGACTCTGTCAAAACTTTTTTATATTTTGCTTGCAAATTACCGATTCCTGAGTCGACGCAGACGTCGACCCACATGTGAGAACAATCAGCCTGCTGTCCTCAGAGAATACCTGCTACAGGTAAGTATCTTCGCTTTGCTGTACCTAACTGCCAGGACTTCGGTGCAAACATTTATGCCAACCTTTGGCTGTCATAAATGCTCAAGCCTAGAGTTAGATGTGAGAATGCAAACTTAAGCTAGTATTCTGTAAATGCAATTATAGAATTCGTGCTTAGAGCACATCATCCTGGCAACTAACTTTGGGTGGTCAAAAGAGAAGGGGGTCCAAAACTTCCACAAACAAGCCAAAGATATCAAAACACACAAAGGTGGAAGAACGCCAGATCCAAAAAGACCAGTCCTGAAAACACGATAGTAAGAGCACCAAACAAAGTTTATTGGGACCCTACACGGTCCGTGCTTCTGTTTATTTTTTTATTATTATTATTATTTTTAATTTTTTGTTTAATTTTAATTATTATTTTTTATTTTCACATCCCCTCATTTTCATTTTTATTTTAAATTTTTATTTATACATTTTTTATATTTTCATTTCTATTTCTTATTTTTCTATTTCTGTTCTATTGGTTTTTGTCATGTAGCACTCCTGGAGATTAGACTATTGGTTTTACCATCAAGTCACGTTAAATCGGTTTCACTATTAGGGTTAAACTGTTATGTCATCATGTTCGTTACGTCATTACGTCTTTTGGTTTAAATTTTTGGCGGTCTAACAGGACATCAAGTTTGCGTGTTCACTTCATTGTGGATTGTGCACCACACTGGTATGTATTGTCTTCTGTGCGGGTAAGCCTTTTTGGTATGTCTTGCTATTTTACTTTGGTTCCATAGTACCTATCGCTTCTAAAGGGGCTCTTTATCGTAACATCTCTGCTTTAACCTATGCTATTTGGAATTCATACATACGTCTTTAACTATTCTCTACTTTTTTTCATACTGTTTAATATTCTTATACCATCAGATGGTTAGTTTCGTCATCACGTTCGGCTCCCAATTACATTTTTTTGTCATTATGCCATTGTAACACCATCGAGTTTGTCATCACATTTTATTTAATTTTATTTTGGTAGTTGTAGCGGAGCATCGAGGGTGTATATATATGTTATATTTTACATTCAAACCCGGTCTTATTTGTTATTTTTTAGAACTGATTATTCTTATGAGGCATCGTTCGTATGTTTTACTCTTATTATTGCAGTGACAGTTCCACTTTTTGTAGGTGTAGCGGAGCATTGAGGGTGTACGTTAATGTTATATTTTACATTTTACATTCAAACCCGATCTTATCTGCTATTTTTTATATTATTTTTTTAATATATATTTTTAGTACCGACTATTCGTAAGAGGCATCATTATTATTGTAGTGACAGTTCCACTTTACCATGTTTCCCTTTTTATTTTTTTATTCTTTTTTTTTTTCATTTTTTCCGTTTTTAACCATCATCCGCTTTTTTTCGTTACACAATTGATGAGGTTTATATATCCTTATATCATTTTTTATATCCATTACAGTTTTATGCGTTCCTCATTTTGAGAGATTAAGAAGCCAATCTGTATACGTCAAGCTGTTGGTATGTAGATTTATGACGCTATTTACAAATAATTCTGATGTTCATCTGAGATCGCTCAGTATATATTCATGCATAAGGTTATATATGTACACATATCTATATGTGTTTTTATTTGCTATTCACTTGATTTTATATATAAACTTTGTGTGTTAAGGGTATCTGGATGTTGCAGTTATTATACATGTGTGTTTATATATGTGAGTGTGTGTGTGTATGTTTATATATATGTATATGTTCCAGTACATTTTATTACATAATATATTTTATTACATTATTTCACTTCATTACATATTTTGTGTAATTCATTATATTATATGTCCTGTACAATATATCATATTCTTTTTATTATGATTGATTTTCAGAATTTTGAATTTTTATATGTCATGTCTGTATAATTTAGATGAAAAGTTTTCATGTTTTTAAACTGTTTAAATCTATGTTTTTAGACCCGTGATGAAGGCTTTGTAGCCGAAACATGGACCGTGTAGGGTCCCAATAAACTTTGTTTTGGTGCTCTTACTACCGTGGCTTCAGGACTGGTCTTTTTGGATCTGGCGTTCTTCCACCTTTGTGTGTTTTGATACCTAACTTTACTAAATCCCCCCCCCCCCCCTACAGGGCAATTTTCAAAGCCATTCCTAGAGGAAGAATTCAGGTGGGGCTTGAAACAACACACGCATTACTGTATTTTCAATAAGTATGAACAATCTTTTTGGCCAGAATAACTACCTAGTTGAAAGGAGGTGGCAGCGTCTGTAGGGACTTACGTGGAAGTGTGGGACATACATTGCACTTATGTAGTGAGTATGAAAATAATCCTCTTAGAGTAGCATGTTTTCGGGAAGTTGAAGATATTTTATTAAGCTGACTGTTTCAGATGATGATCAGAAAACCTTTGCTTTACTCTGTTTGCTTGTGTTTGGGAAATGGACCCATTAAGAGAGCTGTATATTTTGTCCTTTTGTTAGGTTTTGGCAGCTTACCATATTTCTACGGAAATGTTGGTGACATTGTAGTAAGTCCCTTGCTGGTGAATTGTTATAAGATCCCACACTTGGAGAACAAAGATTTGGATCAGTTGGGAGTGGTTGGCAGTCACCTACTGAGCTTAGAAAACATGATTCTCTTAACTATACAATACCTTGTACGCCTGGGTAAGTTATTTCTGACAGTAATTTCTCTTTTTTATATTTTCTCTTTAACTCTGCCACACTTTGCTTTCCTTCTCAAGATACCATTTTTCCCATGTGTTTGTATTTGTTTTAAAGTTGCATTGGTGGCTGGAGCAGTTGGAAAACAGCCTTTAAAACACGGTACTGTAACTGAAGGGAAGAAGGTCAGTTTCCCTTTAGAGCTAATTAGGCAAGATATGTATGTATGTAGGTATGAATTTAGTAAAAATTCTATCCTGACAGATCAAGGAAGCTTTCAGTGCCAGACAAAACTAATAAAAGACCTGACAAACAAGACATGATGAAATCCAAATCCGAAAGATAAAATAAGCACAATAAAGACGTGCTAACTTCCCTCCTAACTAAAAGAATTTTTAAGATCTTTATAGAAATTTCAGTGATTGACTGAAATGATAGAAAAATGTCTGGAGCACATTTTGGACAAATGGAGAGCTTTGACTGAAGGGAGACAGAGTGCACCTGAAAGCTTGAAGGGTATCAGAGCAGTGCACATTCATGTACTGTAGGTAAACTTCTGTCCCTGGAGGGCTCACTATCTAAGTTGATACCTGAGGCATTGGGGGGTTAAGTCACTCGCCCAAGATGCTAGCAACCATTTATTGATGTTAATTGGTACCAGTTGGGATTTGCGCATGCATCTGGCTGCGAGCTATTCTATAATACTAGTGGGCCGATCAGAAGCAAATGCAGGCATTAGAGGCTGTTAACACCATACTAGCACCTGTGTTTGCTACTGCCCATGATCAGAGCTCTTGTGAGACAACTCGCTCACGGGCTCTGAATGCAACTAGCATGCAAAACAGCGCAAGTAGCATGCAAATGCATGCTAAATATATTCCTACCTAATGATGAGCTTGCAACGCACCAAACCCTACGCCAGCTCAGAGCTGGCGTTATGGTTTGCAGACCATTGAGTTGAATGGTGAGCCATGTCCAGCATGCATTTCCTTTGCTAGCAGGTCCCCTATTCCCCCCAAATGCAGCGACACCCCCACAATCCTCTTGTACTTCTATGCTATAATCAGAGAGAATAGCGTGCTTAAATTTGCATGCTATTATCTCTGATTATAGGGGTGGTAGAGCCCCGCGCTTTTCCAGCACTATTTTTAGAGCACTGTTTGGAACAGGACGGGGCTTTCGATTATATCTACCCATAGGTGCCTAAAAAGTATCACCTCAAAGAAGCTTTTTGATTGTTTGCTTTTCAAGGCGCAAAATTTTGGAAATTTCTATAGTCAGTCTTAGAAATATTACTGGTTATACCATCTTTAAGAAAGGTCTGAAGACATTGTTTCAGATCAGTGTGACAAAGAAATAATCTGATTCATGGTTACCTTTTGTTTTTCCTTATTATTAGCATGCTATTGTTTTTAAAGGTTAAAGTATTTTTTTGTATTATTATGTAAATTCCTAGACTACTGTGCTCTAGAATCTTATTGTAATCAGCTGTGAACTAGTGGAGGAGTGGCCTAGTGGTTAGGGTGGTGGACTTTGGTCCTGGGGAACTGAGGAATTGAGTTCAATTCCCACTTCAGGCACAGGCAGCTCCTTGTGACTCTGGGCAAGTCACTTAACCCTCCATTGCCCCATGTAAGCCGCATTGAGCCTGCCATGAGTGGGAAAGTGCGGGGTACAAATGTAACAACAACAACTATATTAATGGGAAATGGCGGGCTATAAATTAACTGTAACTGTATCATATAGCAGTGGGATTTGAATCCTAGTTCCCCTGGTTATTAACCCACTGCTCTGTTACACGCTACTCCAACAATGTAGAGCTTCCCAAACCTGAACTGGTGACCCCACAGCCAGTCTGGTTTTCAAACTATGTGGTAATTTTTCAATGTGAATGAATCTCCAATGTATGTGACTTTGTGGGGTCCAAGGACAGGTTTGGAAATCCCTGTTGTGGTAGGTCAGTCCACCCATCTCCAGGGAAAGGAGAAATGTGAAACATCCCTTCTTTAGCTGGTTTTGAATGCAAATCTCCTATTGGCTTTGGGCTAGTGACCTTCTCACCTTCTTTCTCTTGCTTTCATAATGAAAAACAGGGTGTGATATGGCATTATGCAGCTCTTTCACAGGTGGTGTTTGCTGATATCTTATCACTATTGTTTGATTGAATTGCATTGTTTATAAGATAAATACCTCTGTTTTTAAACACAAAACCACTATCTTTGAATTAGTTTGTATTTAGTAAGGATATTAACTATTGTTAGGTAGGAATGTCTTTTGCATTAAGATTTTCCCTCAATGCAAATTTTAAAAAAATTGCTTTCAAGGTCAGCACTGGTAGCCTTGAGAAACTGATAACATGGGGTCATACCAGGTTTATAAACAGATGGATCTGTAGAAGCTTTCGTACTCTGCATGTAAAAGCTCAAATTTAACTGGAAAGTGGTTCACCAAAATCTTACTGAGGAACTGATGTTAACGTATTTAATTGTGAAGTTGAATGCCCACCACCATTCCTCTAAGAACTACAGAGTGAACACCCACTAGACAAAATAATTAGTGGATGTGCTAGCCATTTCCCTTTTCTGTTTTAAAGCCCACATATTCTCTTCTGATGCCAGTCAAAAGAGGACAGACAGTGGGTTTTTGATTTGCACAGATTATGCAATCCATAGAGATAACACAGCAACAGGCAGATGATCAAAAGCCCCGCGCTGTTCTAAACAGCGCTCTAAAATAGCGCTGGAACAGTGTGGGGCGCTATTAGACCTATGATCAGAGATAATGCATGCAAATTTAAGCAGTGCAATTATCTCTGATTATGGGGTAGAAGTGTGGGAGAATTGTGCCTGAGCATGCGCTCAGCACAATCCTCCCGCACTTGTTTGACAGGTCTGTGCTGGAGACCAATGAAAAGGGAAGGACATCCATCTTTAAATCGGAAGATGGACGTCCTCAAGTGCCCTGTTGCAGGGACGGCCAAATTTCAAGGGGTGTTGGAGGTATAGCGACGTTTCTGCAATGGGCAGTTAAGGACATCCAAAATTGGATGTTTTTATGAGAAAGACGTCTTTCTCATAGAAACATCCAAATTTTGGACGTCCTCAACTGCCCTCGCTGGCAGGTTTGCTGTAGTGGGGAATGGGGTCCTGCCAGCATGCAAATGCATGCTTTACAGGGCTCACCATTCCTCCCCAATGATCTGCAAACTCTAATGCCAGCTCAGAGCTGGCGTAGGGTTTGTCGCGGCCAGCGACCCAATGTTTGGCGCACTGGATGCTGATCATTGGGGATGAATGCGTTAAGCGCTGATTAGCATGCATTTGCAGGCTACTTGCGCTAAGAGCCCTCGAGCGCGTTGTTTCACGCGCTCGAGGGCGCTGATCATTGGGTGGTAGCAAACGCCAGTGCTAGTATGGCGCTAACAGCCTCTAGCACCGATGTTTGCTTTTGATCATCTGCCTGCAAATGCATTAAAACGTGTGGCTACATACTGTGATAGAACAAAATTAATTCTACCTCCTTTTATTGATGTGCATTTTTGGGGTTTGAATCTTGCCTCCAGGACTGTGCATTTGTTTAATATAGTTTCCCTCCTACTGTGTCTGTACAGCGCTTCTTAACCCAGTCCTTGGGGCATGTCCAGCTACTCAGGTGTGCAGGATATCCACAGTGAATATGCATGAGAGAGATTTTCATTCATTGCCTCTGTGGTATGCAAATCTATCTTATGCATATTCATTGTGGATATCCTTGAAGGCCCATTGACTGGGTGTGTTTCAAGGACTGAGCTGAGAAACAAAGGACCTGTTTTCTTGACACTACGGCAGGGGTAGGCAACCTCGGTCCTTAAGGGCCACAACCCAGTTGAGTTTTCAGGATTTCCCCAATGAATATGCATGAGATCTATTTGCATATAATGGAGGCCTTACATGCAAATACATCTTGCATATTCATTGGGGAAATCCTGAAAACATAAGAACATAAGCATTGCCATACTGGAACAGACCAAAGGTCCATCATGCCCAGCATCCTGTTTCCAACAGTGGCCAATCCAGGTTACAAGTATGTGATAAGATCCCAAAATAGTACAATACATTTTATGCTGCTTATCCTACAAATAAGCAGTGAATTTTCCCCAAGTCCATCTTAATAGTGGCTTATGGACTTTTCTTTAAGGAAGTTATCCTAACCTTTTTTAAACCCTGCTAAGCTAACATTTT